>NC_053161.1:47974891-48307047 GCF_016835505.1 Polypterus senegalus
CTCCACTGAAGTAGGCAGCACAGTCATCATATACAGATACGCTTTTTCTAAACAACGCCCTTGCTTGCCGTTGCTGTGAAACACCGCCATTTCAGCTGTTACTGATGCATCCAGTTTCTTGTCATCATTCTGTGATGGCAAGTTTCTTGGCACAGATAATGCGGATACAACAGACTGATGCATTGCAATTTCAAGTTGCTGTTCAAAGCTATTGTCTGACAGACGTCAATGAAGTCTTTAGTTTTCAACTATAACTCTGTTATTTCTTTATCAATTTTTACATGCTATATATGCGGACTTCCCTAGAAAAAACCGAGTGCGGCCTGAGAGGTAGGATCTGTACCAATGTAGTGGAGTGTGGGTAATGCCAATTGAAGATAATCTAATGAGAAGAGTTGTGTGATAAATAGTGTCAAAGGCTGCACTCCAGATCAAGGAGGATGAGAATAGTAATTAAACCAGAATCAGCTGCCATAAGGAGATCATTAGTAATTTTTATAAGTGCCATTTCTTTTCTGTGGAGGGGACAAAAACCAGACTGGAACTGTTTGTACAGATTATTTTTAGATACTTGAGAGTGAAGTTGAATGCCCACTATTTTTTCAAGAATTTTGCAAATGAAGGGTTGATTAGAAATAGGACGTAAATGACTGAAATTAGTTGGATCGGCACCAGGTTATTTCAGTATTGGGGTTATTGCAGCAGTTTTAAAAGATGAAGGAACAGTACCAGTAGTGAGAGTAGAGTGGATTATAGCAGAGATACAGTAAGAGTGACCAGAGTAGGGAGATAGACTTTGACCAGAACTGTAGGGAGGAGGTCCAGTTAACAGGTGTATGGCTTAGACTTACAGACAAGATCTGAGATTTCTGAGAAAGTAGGAAGCTGAAAAGAGAAAAATGAGTGAGTTGGTGGGTGAAATTCAAATGAAGTACTGGAGGAATCCATACCGAGAGACTGATGAATCTTCTGGATTTTTTCATTAAAAAAGGACTTAAGGGAATTGCAAAATTCATTTGAGCAAAGGTGGGAAGGTAAATAATCCGGGGGTTGTGTGATATTGTTAAGTAGTGAAAACAACCATATTTTAATGGAATTATTTATTTGGACATTTTAACATCCACATTTCACTTTGCTTTTATGGATTATTTATTGAAGATCTTTTACATTGCACTTTTGAGCACTGTTTTTGTTTGGATGTATTAAAAGCACTTTGCACTTCTGTACCAACTCGTTACTGAATGTATATACTCGTATGCCCGGCTCATCTCGGTTTACGACTATTGCCAGTTCCAGGTCAAAGAGGCTCTCAGAAGCAACCATGTAGTTTGGAGCTGACCCAGATCCTCACAGTGTGAACTTGAAATGTCTCTACTCCAGACATTTTTATTTCTTTGGCCTTCAAACTCAAAACTATTTACATTGTCTCCATTATATTTCAAAACATAATAAATGTTTCTTTTGGTCAATGAAGTGATGTACTGTACATGATACATAACAAGGCAACTAAGTGGTAATAAATATGGTTGACAACTTCATCAGTGATTATTAGCCATAACTTAGATTATTTGTTGCAGCCCTAATAAGTAGAGCTATGATGACATATAGATAATACAATACATATCTCTGCTTTATTTTTCCAATTTAATACATTTTCAGTGTGTTGTTGCTCATCATTTTTATTGTAATTAAAAAGGAAACCATGTAGGTCTCCCAGACAAGAGATAGCTTGCAATGATTTGAATTGTTGTGTTTCAGACTTCATCGCTTCCCTTGCCTGCATTATGAAAGTGAAGCATTTTTTCATCTGAAACAGAATCTTCAGTTGCATTATGTGTGGCTCTAATATGCAGTGAACAAAAAATTAGGAGATGCAGCATCAACAGATGTGCAGAGAATTTGAAGAAATTGTTCTGCATTAAAAATTGGCTTACTACTAATGCAAAATGAAAGACTATTGGTCATTGGTGGAAAAAATATTCAGTCACTCTTGAGTATGAGATTGCCAGTGTAGTGACCTGGAGATATTGGGAAAGTTAATTTGGCTCTGTTTTTGTTTTAATTATGTAAATACGAGCCAAAGAACCTGACTGGTAGAATGAGTTAATGGAAAGGAAGGAAAGGTTTATGTGTTTTTAAATAGTGACCCTGCTGTTATTACTAGCTGTCCCACCTTTGCCTCCCTATCAATGTGTCTGCTCTAGTGAATTGGGAATTTATACTTTTTGGGTTTGATTGGTTTCCAGAATTGCAGTAACTCCTTGCTGGGTTGTGACCATGAATGCTACCATGTCTGACTTGTACTGTTGGTTCAAGGAGAACAGTTGTAGTGTTCAAACTATGAAGAAAACTCACCAAAGCAGGAATTAAGCAACCACCCTTTGATTCTCCTTTGTTTTCCACTCTCAAGCAAGCCTCGCCCAACTCTCCTCTGCAAAAGTGCAAGATACTCATTTCTATATTGCAGTAGATAGAAGCAGGATGCTGTATTTTGATAAATTTGTTCTATTCCGGTGTAATTGGATTCCTAAATTGTAGTAAGTCCTCGCTGAGCTATAACCATGGTTGCTGTCATGTCTGACTCATGTGCTTAGTTCAAGCTGGACGGTTCATAGTGCTTAAATTATGAAGGAAGGCTGACAAAGCAGGAATTCAACAACCACTTTGTGTTGAGCTGCACTTCCACTCTCAATCAAGCCTCTCTGAAAACCACCTGCAAAAGTGCACAATACTCCTTTTTATTTGTACAGTAGATAGAAGTAGCATTGCTGTGTAAGTAATGATATGCTCTGGTCATTTTGTGTGCTGATCTACTTTCAGTCTGTTAGGATGTTTCACATGCTCTGAGCCAGCAGGTTGCATGGGTGTGCAAACTAGCATGCAAGAAGAAGAAAAAACCCACTGGGATACCCAGGGTCAGAATTTTGAGTTCTACAGTAGTCTACCTTGTCCATATGGTCCTAGAGGTCAACTTTGACAAATTTAGTCCAGATCGGACACTAGGTGTTGGATTGTATATGGAACATACAGACAGATAAACATTTCTGTTTTATATACTAGGGGGCTTAGCCCCCTGCTCGCCAACCCCAGTGTTTGGTTTTCCGGATACACTTAAGATTTATTTTTCTTAGAATTGTTGCTATTTCATTAGTTTCAATTTTATTTCAGAACTTCTGTAAAAACAATATTTGGAATCTTTGGAGTCCCGATATACTGAATCTTTTAAATGAGGTCAGTGAGACATGTGTTTAATGACTTTGTACCATAATTCAGGATAGGTTTCTCTGTTTGCAATTTTAGTACAGACAAAACATTCCAAATTTTTTTCCCCAAAGTAACCATTAAATACATATGAGGTAAACCATGTTTTTGAAATTCTCTGACTTAAACTTCAAAGCCCTAAAATACTTACATACTTTCTGACATATCACCTATGTACATATATTCGATCTCTATTCGCCTTTTCGTTATTTCTCCGAGTAATAATTTCTCTTCTTTCTTTTTTTTGACACACTCATTTTTTTCTGCTTTCATATTCTGTATCTTGCTCTGCATGTGTTTCACGCCTGGTTTTTTTTGTGTTTTTTCTTTGTTTTTTGAATTCCAGTGTTCATTATCTCTAACCTGCTCTGCATGTGTTTGGCCCCCTTGTATTTTAACCTCTTTATGACGTTTTACTTTGTTTTCTACTGTTTTATTTCTGACCTTGCTTTGTCCTGCTTTTTTTTTTTTCAATGACACCTGGTCCATGGTGATTATTTTCCCTTTTTCGAGTAATAATTTCCGTTTTTTTGCACTACTGTGATCTTTACTTTTTTTTTTTATATATTTTCTAATTTTCCTACTTTCATATTCTTTAACTTTCTCCACATGTGTATCTCAACTTTTTTTTGAGCCTTTCGAATTCCACTGCTTTCATAATCTCTAATCTGCTCTGCATGTGTATAGCTCCAACATCTGTAAGCGTCTTTATAAAGTTCTACTTTGTCTTTTACTCTCTGTCTTTTAATTCTGAGCCCGATTGGACGTGCTTTTTTTTCAATTCCACTTGTTCCAGGCTGATAAGTACTTTCCTTATTTTCTGAATTTGCACCTAGATTATTCATTTTCTTTTTTGCTCTTTTTTTCTATCCAACGCTTTTGAGTCTCTTTTCTCCACGCTGCTTTCTTCTTCACTTAGTCATTTATAACATATTGTCCTTGTATGCTTTATATGTGCAGAGAGCCCTGAATCTGTGTGTGCTGAAATCCTTACACTCGCATGACTGAGTGTTTTGCTGCCCATGGCCTTATTTTATATTGGTTGTAAGTAGGGCATGTCTTGCAAGAATCTCATGTTCTACGTCATTGTGAGAAGGTCCTAGGTCAATCCTGGGTTAAAAGTTGTCTTAATTGGAATTGCTTTCAGGATTATGGCTCTGTTTAGCTTTGTATGGTCTGTATTTAGTAGAAGTAATAATAAAATCCTGCTCATTTTTTGCATGTGAGAATACTTGCAGAAGGAAAGGAAATATGTTTGTGTAAATTAATATTTTAAAAAAGTTCTTAATGCTGAATGTCATTGTCTTAATATGCCTGTCCTTCCAAGGCAAGACTGCTCAATGTGTTAACTGGATTTTATATACAGATGATGCTATTTAATGTAAATACACTCACTGAGCAAATTATTAGCAATACCTGTACACTTGCTTATTGGTGCAATTGATAGCATGGTACTACATAAAATCATGTAGATGTAGGTATAAAGCTCCACTTAATGCACACATCCCACACTTGGGTGGTGAACAAATGTGTTCTGTGTGATTTTTGAGTGTAGCATTACTGTTGATGCCAGATGGGCTGGTTTGGTGGTTTCAGTAACTTCTGGTCTCCTGGTATTTTCACTAACAGACATCTATAGAGTTTGCTCAGAATGGTATGAAAAATAAAAAGCATCCCATTAGAGGCAGTTCTGTGGAAAGAAACACCTTGTTGATGACAGAGATTAGATAAGAATGGCCTGAATGATTTTAGCTAACAGTCTATGGTAACTCAGATAACCACTTTGTACTACTGTGGTAGTAGAACAGAACAGCATCTCAGAATGCACAATACGTCAAGCGTCTAAGTAGAGGCGCCAGCTAAGAACAGAAAATTGAGGCTACACTAAGCACAGGCTCACCAAAACTGGTCAGTTGAAGACTGAAAATGGGTTGCCTTGTAAGATGCGTCTCTATTTTTTACTCAGGAACATAGGACACAAAGATGGTAAGATCAGAAGTTGGATGCCAACATCATGAATTCGCCCACCCAACCTGCCTTGTGTCATCAGTCCTGGCTGTTAGTGGATGAATGGTGTGGTAAATGTTTTCTTGGCACACTTTGCCCCATTAATACCAGTGAATCATCTCTTGGATGCCATAGCATATTTGAGTATTGCTGCGGACCATGTGCAATCCCTTATGGAATGGAATGTTTCCAACATATTGTGATAGATGCAGGTAACTAGAGTCACATGAATTGACTCAAGTTGGACTTCTGACTTAATTTTTGTGACTTGCTTGACAGTATTTTTAAAATTACTCAACTTGACTTAGATTTCCTTATTAATGACTTGTGACTTCACTCGGACTTAAGTTAAAATGACTTACAAAGTTTCACATTATAACGCCACAATTATTATTTTTCAAATTGTATTTTAATTTACATTCCATTAATATACTCCTAAGCACAGCATTTTGGGAGGTGACCGCACCTAGGATTATCTTTTTTTTTTTAATATTGTCAATTAACTGCAGACTACACTGCAAAGAATGGAATGGCCGTCAGCAAGATATGAATGTCAAACATCACTGACATGACAACCTCTTCAAACTTTGTCATTTCAAGATTCATAAAGAAAGGTATGCTATGTAGAGAGTTGTCCCCAAATGCTGTGGTGGATGTCTCAGTGTTCCAACTAATGTACCACCTCAGTCATGGAACCCTCCACCTCTCTCCTCGACTAAACAACAACTCGCATGACCCCATTTTGTACTGCCATCCCTAACCCTGTTCCACATACTTCCGCCCAATTCGAGTCACCCACTGCTCAAAATGGCTGTGAATGCGACACAGTCTACTTCTTTTCCTATTTCCTTGAACTGCCATTCCGGTTGAGGATCTGTTCTGTCAACAAACCACAGTAAAGGATACCCCATAAATGTAATTTCACAAGTGCTGTGCAAGGCTGCTGGTGTCACAGCCAAGGTTTTTTTTTTTTTTTTTTTTTTTTAGAAGGAATGAGACTTTTATGCTACCTTACTTGAATTAATTAGATTAATATTTAGATGTCTAAGATGTTTAGATGCTTGACATAAATAAATATCATAATTAAGGTTACTTTAACTCTTAAATTCAGTAGCTGCATACCAGTGTGAGCTTGACCTTGTGACCCTTATTTCATTGTATTGTGGCAGCTTTTATTGGTTTCATAGGAGATATGAAAACATTGTCTACTAAAAACAAACATTTCACAAACTAAATATTAGCAAAGGTATAGAGTAAAACCTAAAGTGGACATGTCATTTTTGGCTATGTTAGGTGTGTTGTTTTATTTAAACATCCATTGTCTTTTATAACTACCATCAGTGTTTCTTTCTACTTTTGTTTACTAAAGATGGTAATGTGTAAATAAGAAATATGACCCAGGTGAGTGTAGTAGTGAATCAATGCATTTTTCATTGTACCATAAAAAGCAAATAAGAAAAAAAAGGTGATAGTTGCAGTGCTCCCTAGTTTAGCTGAAACCACAATTTGGATATATGTGATGGTCATAACAGTCATTGTTCAAAGTGGTGGTTAGAACTCTGGCAGTGCCTTCATCCACTTCTTTGTTGAGTAGGTGTTCAGTCATGGAGGGATTATAATGTGGCTCCATTGATCACAAATAAGTAATAAAATTTAATTTTCTGCAAGTGCAATGCATTCTTAGTGATGAGGGGTTATTGAAATATTTAATTAACACTAGTTTCCCTAAAGCCTGCAAAAGATTTTGCTCTCCCTGATTACCCTACTTTTCCAGACATATGCAAGGAAACCCTTATGTCCTTATCACCTCACCAGTTGTCCACCAAAAACTGCCTTTGTTTTGCAATGTGTCAGCAGTGCTCAACCTGCACTCACCCATCCCCCATTCAGCCAGCATAATGTACAGTGCTTCCTCACACAGTGACCTTCTCTACTTTTCATCACTAGTTACAATTCTAACTTACAGTTCTAGCCTGTGTTGAAGATTTTATATAGCAAAGAGTTGTAATGAATATATTGGTAATGATATATCATTTTTTGACATACTGTACATACATTTCATGTGTGTTCCATATTTACAATGATCTGTGTAAGTGTACAATGAAATAAGAAGTCTTGGGTCTTGTAGACACAAAGCAATTGTATGTGTTTAGTCAGTCAGTCAGTGTCCAGCCTGCTATATCCTAACACAGGGTCACCGGGGTCTGCTGGTGCCAATCCCTGCCAACACCTGGCACAAGGCAGGAACAAATCCTGAGCAGGGCGCCAGCCCACCGCAGGGCACACCCACACACCAAGCACACACTAGGGATAATTTTAGGTCGCCAATGCACCTAACCTGCATGTCTTTGGAGGAAACCGGAGCACCCGGAGGAAACACTGGGAGAATATGCAAACTTCTCACGGGGGGGATCCAGGAAGCGAACCCAGGTCTCCTTACTGCGAGGCAGCAGCGCTACCACTCCGCCGCCCTATGTATGTGTTTATTATATCAAATATAAGCACTTAAATGTGAGTTTTTACTTTTGTGATGATCGCGCTTGTGTGATTTTAAAGTAATTACAACAGTGCAGACATTATTTGCCGTTTAGCATGAACTTTATATTGTTGTCTTCACAGTCTGAACCCCTGCACAGCAATGTCATTTGAATGATTTTTTTATTCAGTTTTATTCTTGAATAAAATCTCACTTGCTTTGTGAGCTTTGTGTTATACCTTTTGTGGAAGTGTTTATTTTATATTCCAGAACATGCTTCATCTAGGAAGAGACGACAAATTCCTCTGCAAGACACCAGGTCAAGCAGAGAGAGAGAGAGGGAGACACCCATAAATATATGCAACCCTTTGAATAAATTATTTTAAGATCTTTATAATACATATCAGACGACATTGTGGTACTGATCCTACATTATATATATTCGCATAACTTCATGTGGTTTTAGTCAGTGACAGTATCCTCCCCCACCCCTCCAATCATCCAAAATCTTCACGTTTTGGTTCATGGTGCTAAGGATGCAGACAGACTTTTTCTACTTGGGCATATGCACCATCAGCATTGCCAGTTCAACAGTCTGTGTAAATTTATGATACTTGTTTCTGTTAGTGCTAAAAGACAAATTATTTATCAGTGCTGTTTTAATTACCCTAACATGACATAAGCTTGATAGATGCATTACAAATGTGTCACAAAACTAAGAAAGATATAATACAGTGTCTGATTGTGGGCAGCATTAAAAGTATTTTGTGATCATTGCAGCAGCCTATCAGCCAGCAACAGCATTGTGAAGAAGTTGTCTGTTGTTGTGGTTCTGCCCTTTTCTAGGAATGGCTCCATAAGCCAAGACATTCAAAACGTTCACATTCAATGCACCTCCTTATTTAGGGAAGGACCACAGTTGTCACATGAAAGAAAGACTTTCTGAGAATGCTGTCATTAGGCTTATGGAGCTGTTCCTCGAGAAGGGCAGCTCAATTGTAAGTTAAGACTTGACTTGATACTTGCAGGTCGGGCTTGTTACTTACTAGAGACTCACATATGTAGAACTTAGTCCCATCTTGAGGAATCTATGCCATGAAGAATTAAAGCTGTATTGAGAGTAAAAAGGAAACACTACCCAGTATTAGAAGATTATTAGGAATATTATACTAAGTGAGGGTAGTTTGTTTTTAGTGTTTTGTTTTTTTGTAAAATTCTGTGGTGAGAATGGGTAAAGCACAATATTTGGTTTAGTAAAAATGGTGATCACCCAAAAATACGTCCCATATTGTGGTTACATAGTTGGAAACAAAAGGTTGATGAGCCGTCAGCTGCTGACAACATGGGATATAGTCCGTCTGAATGTGCAGCTTACAGTATATTGGCATCTTCTCAGAGAAAATCAAGTAGGTGGTGTTGCATTGACCATTAACAGGTTCCCCTTTATGTTCTGCTGATTTCTACTGCCAATTTAATTTGAATATTACTAAAACCCATGAGTCCATTGGCCAGTCCTGTGAGATATATAATTATTGTAGAATGTTAGTGGCAGTGTAGGGGAGTTAGTGTTTGTGAGTGTGTGTTTTCAAGGCACATATTGGCTCTCTGTACACAAGCAGAGCAACAACTGAAAGTTATAGAAGTATATGCCGCAGTGATGATGGTGAGATATATTTTGTATTGACAGTAATGTATTCATCTTTTGAAGGATAATGATCTATACCATGAGACAGTTACTTTCCTTCAATTGTTCCAAAAACATTAAAAGTTAATTAAGTGTATTGCAATAGAATTCCTCCAAAAGCTAATATACAACTTTGGAGGGGTACTTTGCAATGCAGTCACCCCACAACCAAAACTTTGGTTGATCTATGGGTAAATGGCATAACTAATAAAGTGTATCTAAGTTAAAAAGAAAATGTGTATTGTAGGTGTGTGACAGTAATGATTTTCAAGTTGTTACAAGTTTTTAATAGGTTTTCAATAAGTTATTTAATGTCATGTATTTTAACACCAGACCTCTAAACATAATTAGTTTTATCTGCTGCAGCTTTTTAAGTGTTTTATATAAATCAACAACTCTCTATTTTTAGGGCTTACCAATGGCTTTGGAAATGAGGATCTCAAAGATCTTGCTCAAACGCGAAAACTTGAACCCCGTCGCAGATGTGCTTCAGAGTCCAGTATTTCTTCTAGTAGTAGCCTTTTATGCAACACAAGGTATAGTCTTACTTTTTGTTGATACTATAACTTATGTTTCAGAAAACATTAGATTGGGTCAATTCAAAATTACATATTTGCACTAGACTGCTTTAGCCAGATTTTAATGGCTTTTTTCTTCCTCATGTTGTTTTTTTTTTTTTTTTTGTTCCAAAAGAATCGTTTTGCTAAAGTAGCAAATCATAACAATTGCTAATAATGTAGTGTGCATATGTAAAAAGACAAAGCCTCTGACATGCAAATTTGTATTAGGGAATGTTCACCGTGGTCCTTATTTTTCACTTTCTACCAGTTTATAGAAAAAGCAGTTTCACTTTAAAATAACCTATTGTTTTGGAAACATTTCTGCTGTTTGTTTCCCCAAAACAAATTTTTTGAACTGTTTGACAGATATCCTGTTCTCTGCCTGTCTGTAACATATATAATATAAATAATAATTTGGCCTTGGTTACATTTTCACAAAAATATACACATATATAGTAGAAGAGCCATTCCATTGTGGTGAAGAACGTGCAGATTTAACCGAAACTGGCGGTGAAAATTCAGTGGAATTATTTTAGATTTTATTTTAGGGTGAATAATGTATTTATATAAAGTATTATTTTCAGTGATGTTGCAGTCATTTAAACCTCAAACATGATTTTATTTACAGCAGTATTTTAATCTCTAGGTTTACATGTTGCAATACAGTTAAAAAATCAAAAAAATTGGGTAATAGTTTATGAATAGAATATGTAGATGCACTGGACCTGAAGTCATGCAACTCCTTATCCTAATAGAAAATGTTTAAGTTTGTATCTGATATTGCCCTTAGTTTCATGTTGTTATACTGTGACTTTGTATCTTGGTTCTTGTTTGTAATAACTTACATTTTGATAATGCCCTAAATGGCATATCTGATAGATTTTCAAGTATTGTGGGGTTGGGTTGTGTAGGCAGAACAATAAACATTTGTATTATTTGTTCGTATAGTATGTTTGCACTTGAATTTTGACAAATCTGTGTAAAATAGTGGAAAATTAAATCGGCTTAAAATGTAAATACATGCATTTCAAATTGGATAAAATGCAAAAACAAACAAAATCTCCAGTAAATGTGATGGCTCTTGAAATCTATAAAAAAAAAAAAATTAACTAAACTAAGGAATTTTTTTGTTTGAAAATGTACTTTAGTCCCCACAGTAGTCCATAAATGTAGATGGAGATTATTAGCCTGTATCTGCCTGTAGATTTTTTTTTTTTTTTAAAGTATTGCTTTGTTTTTATATATGGAATCTAGTTAAATTTACATGAATCTGTCTTGAAACATTTTTGGAGAAAAACAATGAAATGGCTCTTCTATTTTTGAAAGGTTGACAACCCTTGCAGTCGACCCTATTACAACACTCGAGTTGTGTTCCCGGAAAATCAAGTGGAATGCTGGAAACTGTATAAGACCTTTAAGGTAAATGGTAAAACACGGCTTACAGCAGAACTTGCATACTCTACCTTTTTATGTAAATTTCTCTTTTTTTTTTTTTTGTTCTTCGTCTATTTTATGAAAGTGTATTTTGTTTTGGGATAAAAAAAAGATTCTCCTATTGATGTAAATGAAAATGTGTAAGTTCCAGACTAATCCTAATAATCTATAACTTGTGATCTGTGTGATAATAATACATTTTAAGAAGTAAAGTGAATGCCACCTTCTTAGCCTGTTGTTGATGTGTACCAAGATGCATTTTCATGATTTCTGGTAGGTTTTATCAAGAGATAAGATTAGCAGAAGATTACAGTACATCATTTAAAGCTTTTTCAGTATTTTTGGGCATATGCATGAAATTTTAAAAACATCTTTTCAAATTTTGAAGTATTCAGTTTTCACTAAATGTCAGCATTTTTAAAAAGCAATTTCATTCTACTCAGTGTAGAGTTTATTTTAGTATCACTGCATTACCTTGAATAATTCAGTATCAAATTTCACAACTGCATCGCATGCACACTTAATGTGTGTTGCTGTATATCTGTAAAGGAGTAGGAGTTGTTTGATGTCAGGAGATTCCAGTTGTCTTTGAAGAGTTGAATAGACTTCCTCTGCTAGGTGCTTACAACTGAGACACAATTTTATACATGTATACATTTCATATTTTATAAGATTTTATGGTTAAATGTTTCTTGAAAGAACCTTGCTTTTCATCGCTGTTAATCAAATTGGATATCTGAGAGACAAAGGTCTAGGGAGAGTGTTACCAAAACTGCAAAGGTTCAGTAATTTTATGGGGTTTATTTAAAAAAACTTAATTATATACATCAAAATGTAAAGATGCCATATCTAAACACTGAGGGATCAAGAAGAGGAGATGTTTTGCTTAACACTGAAACAAAGAAGAACGTGACAAAAGATGTAGAAGATAGCTAATGCATCAAGAATAAAGGAAGGAAAGCTATATCTCTGTTCAACACGTAGAAACAAAAAAAATCTTTTTGACTAGACTTTGTTTTAATTTGCAAGATTTTGTCTTGTAAAAATTTTCAGCATGTTATCCCAGTACATCAACCAGATATTGAAGAATTTATGTCAGCCAAATCTATGTTTGAACCCTTATATTCTGGGAGTACATGAACAGCAAAACAAATTATCAACAGCAACGCTTTTGCTACATCATTTTATGTGCAAGCACTTTTTGCTACAGTGTATGTGCATGAAGCATGCAGTAGCTGTTTCTCACGTATCTGTGATGTTATTTATGTGGTAAGTACAGCCTTGGTCAAAAGTTTTGAGAATGACACAAATATTATTTTCCCCAAAGTCTGTTGCTTCAGTGTTTTTAGATCTTTTTGTCAGATGTTTCTATGGTATACTGAAGTATAATTACAAGCATTTCATAAGTTTCAAACCACTGAATTAGCAAATTTTGTAAAAATTAATATTTGTATCATTCTCAAAACTTTTGACCACGGCTATAGAGGTGACAGCTTAATCAACCAACAAATATGAATCGTTTTTTTTTTTTCTTTTCTTTAAGTAATCTTTGTAGCACAGGCAAGCAAGGGCTGGGGAAAGGAGGGAGAGAAGAAGGTAACAAAACTTGGAAAATACATTTTTATTCTTTTGTTGTGTTTTTAAGTTACGGGGTTATTCTGTTTTTTTTTAAAGTTAGACATGGCATAGTAGAAATCTAATACAGTGTTGTGAAAAAGTAAGTACAACTAATGTACAGGCTTGACATTTTACTTTTTCATTCAAAAGGATATTTCATAGAAATTTTAACAGATATGATAGATGAAGGTGATGTAATTTTAAAAATAACCTTGAAAAAGTTAATTTTTTTTAGTCATTTGTACTGTTTCAATCAAACTGCCTTTTGCTCTTATGGAAAAAGTTGGTTGTTTTATATTAGATAAACTTTTATCTCAGGGGTATTTTTATGTTTTATCGTTGCAAATGTCAGAAATTAGAATTCAGTGCACCCTAGCACCTGTTGTTGATATGTCTTATTAGTTGCAGTCTATCACTCCATCATGCCAAATGTTAAACTATGTGGCTGAATTATGTCAATATTTTAGGAGCTTCCTGACACCTTAATAAGAAAGTCTGTTGATGCCTGTGCGTCTGAAAAGATGTTTAAAGCTCCTTTTAAAGCAGTTTGTTGTCGATTACTCTTCTGTCTAAAATGCCATCTACATTTGCTTAAAAATTCAATGCATTTGCCATCTATCCAGGCCAGGCTGTTCAGTAAATATAGCTGAAGAGCTGATTAAAGATGCTGCATAAAAATCTCAGAGAACCTCAGGGTCTCATCAAGTCTGTATTCCATCGGAAAAAAATGCAACTGTCCCTACCTACATATTAGAACATGAAGGAAGAAACATTAGTTCTCAAAAAGTATATACTGTAGATGTACAACTTAAGTTTCCCAGAAACTAAATAAAGGTAGAGAGAACTGTTTGTTCACAATGCCAAAAATGTTTGTTGTAAACTAATAATTGCCTTTGATCAAAAAAGCATTATACTAAGTGTAAAGTAAGATCAAACATAAATTCCACATTAAACCAGAAAGTACTGAAGGAGAAAGTGTGGCCATTCAGAAAAATGAAATTGACCCATAAGTGAGCCTTCAAAACAAGAGCAATGACCCTAAACACTCAAGAAAATCCACGAAAGAAAATATATAGTGTTATGAGACGGTTAAGGCTAACCCTAAATCAAAGAGTCAATTTAGACTAATGGACCATTACAAGAAACACCTACAAAAAATTATTTATGCCGAAAGGGGCAATCCAGCTATTTACGCTCATTTTTTTAATTGCAGAAAATTGAATTTCTGACATTTTTTGATAAATACATTATTGTACAAAGTGTCTTCCTGATGAATTTAAAATGTAGTCACCTTTATCTGTCAGTCTTGTGAAATGAATATCAGATCTCCTTGAATGCAGATGTTTTGAAGAACATATGCCTTTTCATGGGGTGTACTTTTATAGTATTATATATTTAATTATAATATAAAATAAACATTGGGGTTGGGGAGGGGGACTGTCATACAGACACAATCTCTCCAGTGTATAGCAGAAAGGTATGGCAGGCTTTAAAATTATTTTAAAGTATGCATTTACATACTGTATATTATGTAGTATTTATAAAGGCTTTACATTCAGCATTGTCTAGAACTATTGTAAAACTCTTTCCTGGTTATGTTTGTTAACTTTATCCAGACACTTTAAGCTCTTTGCCTTAAATTTGCTAGTTAATTTAAATTATGAGAAGCTGTTAAATTATCAATAGAATATTGGGCGTTAAAATGGTATGCTTGTCTTGGACAGCAATAATTCTCTTTTTAGAAAATATACCTTGTAAAAGATAGCCCGGCCACAGACAGACACGACACCTGATGTCCACAACATCCACGTTTATTTTGAGACACAACCCACAACTACAGTGCACAACTACCACAATAAACTCAGTCACTTCCTCTCTTCAACCACCTCCACTCCTCTCTCACAAGCTCCATCTTCCTCCTCCCGACTCCAGCTCCTCGAAGGGAGTGAGGCGGCCCCTTTTATCACACCCCGCATGTGCTACAGGTGCTCGGTGATAGTGTTCCGGCAGCACTCTATAGTGTGGCGGAAGTGCTGCCCTTGCATTTGGAAGCACTCGGGCGTACACAGGTCCTGGTTCGATAGCACTTCCTGGTGTGGCGGAAGTGCTGTCCTCCAGGCCTCTAGGACCGTGCAGGCACCCCTTCTCTGTGGCCCTGATGGAATCCAAAAAGGTTAACCTCTTGCGCCCAGAGAAAAACAGTGCCCCTCCCGTGGTCCGAACCTCTTCCAAGTCTCCCTTGGGGGACAAGATCCCTGGTCGTCTGCCACAACCTGTACAGTAGTGTTGCTAATCAATTTTCCAAGGGTTTTACAATTGCAGTGTCCAGTGTTTTTGTTTGCACTGTAATTAGATTTGACAGTTTCTTCTGACTGCTGTCTGCATATTTATTTGCTAATACGATCAGTTATAGTTATTTGACAGTTAGATAGTTTGTAGCTAGTTCATATTTTTAATCAATTTTAAAAGAAACCTGCTCTTAAAATATTCTAATGCTATAGAGGAGTAGAATTAATTTAGTGATACATCCACAAGAGTTGTTATGATGGGAAAATTATATTTCAATATGTAATACTTATAATACATACACTAAGGGTAGAACAGTAAAGTTGACATTTGTCACCACAACAAATTTACGCTGAATATCAAAACTGGTTTAAGGTCAGCATTTCTTCTTTAATTATGTGCATTTGAACAACCACCTCTTTTATAATTTAATTGCTTACAAATTTGTGTATGAAGCAAAAATATGTATTGCCACTTTACCTAATTGAATGTTCTTGCATGTTTTTCTGTTTATATTTGCAGCATTTTTTCCTATGAATGAGTAAACTAATAAGGCACAAAGATCATTTTTAAAAATTATATACTGTTACAGCGTCCAGTTTGCCAGCCATTTACTAAATCTGTTTTCAAGGTTTTGGCTTGATTTGTGACTTCCCATCTGCTCATTAATATTTCTACAACTGAATTAAAATTAGGAGTTTGTTTTGATCAATGCTAGTCATTTAAAGTGTATCAGTGAGCTTTGTATTGGGTCATCATGTTGAGGCATGGTTAAGCACTGACTGAATTAATTGTGGTTCTGTAGTCATATGTTAAAAATTAAATTAACTGATCATGCAACACAAGCAATAAGACTTTGTTCCTTTTGCTTTAAGATGGTGTAACTTATTTAAAAACATTTTCTGCATTCCTTTTCATGTGTATATATTTTGTTGTTTTGGTAAAGATTTATTCTCATTTCAGTTATTCATAGACATTTTGAAATGTATCACTGGTTTATCCCTGTACATTTTCATCAAAATTGTATCAGAATTTGATTGTGTAAAATTTAGATACCGCATGCCCAACCAGATTTGGGGGAAATCTTGCAGTGAACATTCTGTTATAATGCATGTAGACCAATTCTAAAGGTGGTGGTTTCACAACATGGCTGTTTTTTTTTTTAATTGATCTTAAATTTTTTTTTTTGAGTGTTTCTTTCCTTATTAAGACTCCCATAAGTGGTAATTTCAGTATGTATACTGTCTGTACTAGGCAAGTTTTTCATTTTTTTCTTTCAGCTTCCAAATGATGTTTTACTTTTATAATTTGTTTTTAGTTTTATTAGTTTATGCATACTGATGTCCAAGTCAATTGTAACAGAGAAAACAATAGTTATAGTAGTTGTAGTCTATTGTAGTGTACTGTATATTAATAGTGCAATAGAAGTTGGCTAAGTAGTAAGGAGTACATCTACCAAAATGAGTTGACTGAGCCCTGTGCTATATTATACTATTAACAGTTTGTTTGTGGATGACAATATATCTTGTTTCACTCCAAAAAAAATTTTTCCCTCTTTTCTCTAAAGCTTGACCATTCCAAAAGTTGGGAAAGGAAAACCAGCGTTAGTTAAAAAAAATCCTGTTGACGATAAAAATGAATTGATTGCTTGCATTGAAACGGGCAACTTTGCCAAAGCAGCACGCATTGCAGCAGGTAAGTTTGAATATTGAATTTATATCAAATGAACAGCATGTTCGTCATCGTTTAGTCTTTAGTATATTCTCTTTCAAATGTATCTGACATCTTTTGAGAGATCCATTACTATACTACTACATAAAATTATTTGTTTTTGGGGTGTACCGCTCAGAATCTTTATGAAAATTCTGCTCACCCATTGTTCTTACAGCCAGATCGGCCTATCCCAATGTGCTTCCTGATTTTTCAGGGCATACCCCATCCACAAGTGTCTTGTGGATGATTCAAACTGAACCTGTAAGTCTTTGAAACACATTTTGGGACTGTGAAATTTAATAAAACTCTTTATTACACATCTCAGGTTGTGTCTCATCTAAAAGATTAGTTTAATTACAAACTGCTGTGTCCTTGAAAAGGCTGGGCACATAATTCAGTTAGACGCTTGTTCGTGCTAAATGCATTTGGCTTTCATAGTTTTTTGGGGGACGGGTAGGGTGTATCACGGTTTATATTGATTGAATCCTGCATGTCCAGCAAAATATGGAAAATCCACAAGGGTAAGCTTCACTTCAAAGCACAATGGAAAAACGTATGAAAACCTTGGTCCATGCCCGTGCTTGAATAATGTTTTGGTCTGAAGCACCCTCCATTTTACTACTCTTGTAACACCTATTTTTTTAATACATTGTGATCTACCCACAATTGTGATTTCAAATTGTTAATTTCAAGAGTGTGTTAATTTTTAGAGAAAAATTAATTTGAACTTAACACAGTAGTGATCATTAAATACATAAATAAAAAGAAATTAAAAGAACTAAGATAACATTTCAAGTAAATCAAAAATTATCAGAAATACAACCAGTGAGCAAAAACACTTGATGTTGAAATCATTAACGTAAAAATAATTAGTGATTGCACAAACATTATTTTGTACACTAGTTACAGATACATGTTTACAGGCAAAAAGTTATTTTAAAATTATATAAATTTCACCAAAGCAATAAACATTATACTAAACATTTGTTTCCTTCCAAGTCAGTTTTGGCAAAAGTCCCCTCAGCATCTAAAAGAAAACAAAAAAAAAAATACTTTCATTTTTTTAGTCTCGGACAGAAACTGTTTAATTCTTATAAAACTATTGCACATGGGGTATCTTGAGTTCCATCACAGGCTAAATTACATTTCACTTTGCAGTCAGCTGACCTCTACATATGGACAACCATTAGCTGCAAGACCAAAGCTTCCACATTTACATTAATACACTTCAAATATTCTTCGTTTATCTCTTTATTTCTTTTGGAATAATAAAAAACATTTCTCCTATAGGCCACAGTGGGTCAGCTACAGTGTGCTTTCAGAGATAAACCCATCTTAATCAATATTTCTGGTAACAAGACTAACTGATGGATTTAAATCAGTTGTAGTGTGCATTTAGCTATGTATTATCTGCTGATTAAGAATAGCTGTGGACTAAACCTAATTGTAATAGCAGTGCACCTTTTGGAGCTGAATAAAGAGAATAAAATCATATACTAACTTAATCCAGTTCAGCCACATGTTTAAGCGATTTAGTACGCTGATTCATGGTAGGAAGTGAGTCCCGGCAGGCATTATACAGACTGTTAAGAACATAAAAACACACAGATTTACAAGTGCATAATTTGGCACTGTGTCAAAAGTGTGTACATCATTAAATGCGCACAGTGCTTGTTATTATGCATGTCCAAATATAACGCATTACATGAACTTATTGTGCCTAATCTCAGTGTCATGAAAATGGAATATGATGCACATTAAACGTCAATGTTGTACTGGTTTCTCATTTACAAAACCAAATATATGTGTGTACTGTATAATCTATACTAATAAAAGGCAAAGCCCTCACTCACTGACTCACTGACTCATCACTAATTCTCCAAGTTCCCGTGTGGGTAGAAGGCTGAAATTTGGCAGGCTCATTCCTTACAGCTTACTTACAAAAGTTGGGCAGGTTTCATTTCGAAATTCTACGTGTAATGGTCATAACTGGAAGGTATTTTTCTCCATTTACTGTAATGGAGTTGAGCTCGAAAGCCGTGGGGGGGCGGAGTTTCGTGTGACATCATCACGCCTCCCACGTAATCACATAAACTGACTGTCAACTCAGTGCGTAGAAAACCAGGAAGACCTCCAAAAAGCGCTGAAGAAAACATGCATTATATAATTGAGAAGGCAGCGAAACAATAAGAAGCGAGCGAGTGACATATACTACCATATTCATGAGTGCTGCTACTTCGGAAAGAAAGCACGGTGTGAACCTAAACTTTAAATTAAGTTCATAGACAGGCTGCCACTGGCGTTTCTCATGCCCATGGGTAATGCGGGATTCAAGTTTAATGAGAGGACGCAGAATATAAACGAGAGTTTTGATCACTTTGTAACTAAGTTAAAATTTGTAGGTGAAGGGGTGTGCTTATGCAAATTCCGAGAGACTGTGTTTGTGGGGGATTGACAGTTAAGGTGGGTGTGGGAGTCACGTCATCATCTCCCCTCCCATTTACCTAATTTCGCTCTTAGCTGAGCTCCGCGGCTAACGCCGTCTTTTGAAGCAACTTCGTCACACTGCCACCAAATACTCACAGAAAAATCCATAAGTTAATACACACGCTGTCTCTAGAGTTTCTCCACACTGAATCATCCAGGCACTACTTACAAAAGGTTACATTGCCAATCGTGTTACGTTATTTTTAAAATCTTTCCTTTTCTTAGCACAAGCACAGCTGAGAAGCTTCGATGCATGTGCTCCATAACGCTTAAAATAATGCATTTAATCACACTTTGCATTACAAGCAAAGGGGAACTTTTGTCAATGCATGATTTCCTGGTACACCCATTACTTTGATCAGCGCATCCCTATTCATTTTACCCTCGCACCACCTTGGTTTGAGAAGAAGTATGAAAAAATATAAGGTTAACACAGAAAAACAGATCACCAATTCAAGCTTTATGAATAATCGATTCGCCATCAATAATTGTTTTGGTAAAGCCATACTCAGTGTAATCCTCCTTCCATTTTATAATTTTTCCGCCACTAGCCATGATTAAATGAATAGTAAAAAAGTAAGAGCGAAGCGAGGGTGACTTATTTAGGCAGGCATATATATGACAGCAACACTCATGACAATGTCAATCATGTTACGTTATTATTAAAATGTTTCCTTTTCTTTTTCATTACTTCTTTAACACACTACTTCTCCGCTGCGAGGCTAGGGTATTTTGCTATATATATATATATATATATATATATATATATATATATATATATATATATATATATATATATATATGAATGACCTCCAAAGAGTGCTGAGACTTTTGATATCGTGAATGTGTCTGCAAAAACTGGGGTCTCCTGCCCAGTGAAAGTCGAGCAGCCGGCGCAAGTGCAACTTGCCCCACTTTCCCTGTTGCCAAGTAATGTTTAACCAAGTCGGCACAACGGTGTTCCCAAATACGCACTTTGCTGATAAACTAAGTTTGCTTGGCGCTTTGGTGACTTTGAAGAACAAAAAAAGAATTTTGAGTTGTTTCGCAACCCATTTGGCGTCGATGTGGAAACTGCACCTGTGCAGATTCAGATGGAGGTGATTGAGCTGCAGTGTAATGGCACACTGAAGGCAAAGTACGATACTGCAGGGCCCGCACAGTTTATTAACTCCATTACCGCAGAAATGCTCCAGCTCCGTCTACATGCGGCTCGAACCTTTACCATGTTTGGTACCACATATCTGTGTGAGAAGCTCTTCTCAGTTATGAAGACTAACAAAACAGCACACAGGAGTCGCCTCACTGATGAGCACCAGCAGTCCATCCTGAGAATCTCCACAACACAGAACCTCACACCAAACATAAACGAACTTGTTGCCAAAAAAATAATTTTTTTGAATTTCTTTGGATCTTGGCATGATGTCTAGCTTTTGAGGTGCTTTTGGTCTACTTCTCTGTGTCAGGCAGCTCCTGTTTGAGTGATTTCTTGATTGAAACAGGTGTGGCAGTAATCAGGCCTGGGGGTGGCTACAGAAATTGAACTCAGGTGTGATACACCACGGTTAGGTTATTTTTAACAAGGGGGCAATTACTTTTCACACAGGGCCATGTAGGTTTGGATTTTTTTCTCCCTAAATAATAAAAACCATCATTTAAAAACTGCATTTTGTGTTTACTTGTGTTATATTTGACTAATGGTTAAATGTGTTTGATGATCATTTTGAAACATTTTGTGTGACAAATATTCAAAAGAATAAGAAATCAGGAAGGGGGCAAATAGTTTTTCACACCACTGTGTATGTATATATATATATATATATATCTCTATGTAGATATGTATGTGTATATATATGTTTGTGTGTGTGTGTGTATATGTATATATGTGTTTATATGTTTGTATTTGTGTGTGTGTATGTATGTGTGTGTGTATATATATATATATATATATATATATATATATATATATATATATATATATATATATACACAAACCAATTCAAAAAGTTGGGACACTATACAAATCGTGAATAAAAACTGAATGCAATGATGTGGAGGTGCCAACTTCTAATATTTTATTCAGAATAGAACATAAATCACGGAACAAAAGTTTAAACTGAGAAAATGTATCATTTTAAGGGTAAAATATGTTGATTCAGAATTTCAAACCCCAAAAAAGTTGGGACAAGACCATTTTCACCACTGTGTGGCATCTCCCCTTCTTACAACACTCAACAGACGTCTGGGGACCGAGGAGACCAGTTTCTCAAGTTTAGAAATAGGAATGCTCTCCCATTCTTGTCTAATACAGGCCTCTAACTGTTCAATCGTCTTGGGCCTTCTTTGTCGCACCTTCCTCTTTATGATCGCCAAATGTTCTCTATAGGTGAAAGATCTGGACTGCAGACTGGCCATTTCAGTACCGGATCCTTCTCCTCGCAGCCATGATGTTGTGATTGATGCAGAATGTGGTCTGGCATTATCTTGTTGAAAATGCAGGGTCTTCCCTGAAAGAGATGACGTCTGGATGGGAGCATATGTTGTTCTAGAACCTGAATATATTTTTCTGCATTGATGGTGCCTTTCCAGACATGCAAGCTGCCCATGCCACACGCACTCATGCAACCCCATACCATCAGAGATGCAGGCTTCTGAACTGAGCGTTGATAACAACTTGGGTTGTCCTTGTCCTCTTTGGTCCAGATGACATGGCGTCCCAGATTTCCGAAAAGAATCGTGACTCGTCTGACCACAGAACAGTCTTCCATTTTGCCACACTCCATTTTAAATGATCCCTGGCCCAGTGACAATGCCTGAGCTTGTGGATCTTGCTTAGAAATGGCTTCTTCTTTGCACTGTAGAGTTTCAGCTGGCAGCGGCGGATGGCACGGTGGATTGTGTTCACTGACAATGGTTTCTGGAAGTATTCCTGAGCCCATTCTGTGATTTCCTTTACAGTAGCATTCCTGTTTGTGGTGCAGTGTCGTTTAAGGGCCGGAGATCACGGGCATCCAGTATGGTTTTATGGCCTTGACCCTTACGCACAGAGATTGTTCCAGATTCTCTGAATCTTCGGATGATGTTATGCACAGTTGATGATGATAGATGCAAAGTCTTTGCAATTTTTTGCTGGGTAACACCTTTCTGATATTGCTCCACTATCTTTCTCCGCAACATTGTGGGAATTGGTGATCCTCTACCCATCTTGGCTTCTGAGAGACACTGCCACTCTGAGAAGCTCTTTTTATAACCAATCATGTTGCCAATTGACCTAATTAGTGTTTATTGGTCTTCCAGCTCTTCGTTATGCTCAAATTTACTTTTTCCAGCCTCTTATTGCTACTTGTCCCAACTTTTTTGGGATTTGTTGACACCGTGAAATTTTGAACCAACATATTTTTCCTTTAAAATGATACATTTACTCGGATTAAACGTTTGATCTGTCATCTACGTTCTATTACAAATAAAACATTGACATTTGCAATCTCCACATCATTGCATTCAGTTTTTATTCACAATTTGTTTAGTGTCCCAACTTTTTTCGAATCCGGTTTGTATATATGTATATACAGGTATATATGTGGATGTATGTGTATATATGTATGTTTATATATACATATAGACATTTCTGGGGGGAATGGCCCTAGCCCTCACCCTGCGATCCAACAGGTCCCAGACGTGCTCAATGGGATTGAGATCCGGGCTCTTCCACTGCGAGGATGATCAGCTGTCCTTCCTGTCTCCCTGTAGCGCTGTCTTAGGCGTCTCACAGTGCAGACATGGCAATTTATTGCCCTAGCCACATCAGCAGTCCTCATGCCTCCCTGCAGCATGCCTAATGCACGTTCACGCAGATGAGCAGGGACCCTGGGCATCTTTGTTTGGGTGTTTTTCACAGTCGGTAGACAAGTCTTTTTAGTGTCCTGCGTTTTTAGAACTGTGACCTTAAATGCCTATTTTCTGTAAGCTGTTATGGTCTTAACGACCATTCCACAGATGCATGTTAATTAATTGATTATGGTTAATTGAACATGCATGGAAAACATTGTTAATACCCTTTACAATGAAGATCTGTAAAGTTATTTACAGATTTAAATTTAAAACATTATTGTTGAAATACACAGTCCTGAAAAAGGGACGTTTCTTTTTTTGCTGAGTATAGTAAAAAAATGGGGTGGTCAAAAATATTAGCCCCATGTTAATGTTTGCTTTCAAAACACACCTACACTAATTAACCAATCAGCTTTGAAACCACACCTGTGCAATCAATTGGCTTCCTAACAACACCTGCAGTCAATTGGCTTCCTAACAACACTCAATCAGCATAAAAAGACTCCCAAGGAACAGGGCTCTTAAACACATGAGAGGGACTACTGTTACTGACCATGCCAAAGACAAAGGAAATCAGTCTGGAGCTCAGAAAGAAGATAGTAGAAGCTCTTGATAAGGGGCAAGGCTACACTGCCATTTCCAAGCGATTCACAGTGTCTAGAACTGCTGTACGTTGCATCATTGCCAAGTACAAGGAGACAAATTCTGTTACAAACAAACCTAGCCGTGGCTGTAAGCGCAAGATTTCAAGAACTCTGGAGAGTAAAATAGTCAGAGATGTCAGCAAGGAACACCGGACATCTGCCAAGATGATTGTTGCTGACCTGGCCTCTTCTGGAGTTGATGTTTCAAGGAACACAGTTGTGAGGCCTCTTCACCGTGGTGGGCTTCACGGCCATCGTCCCAGAAGAACCCCTTTACTCAAAGAGCGGCACATCACAGCCTGACTGAGGTTTGCCCGTGAACATTTGAAATGTAAAGATGATTTTTAGATATATATATATATATAGATAGATATAGATATAGAGAGAGAGATATATAGATAGAGATATATAGATATAGAGAGAGAGATATATAGATAGATATAGATAGATAGAGATATGAGAACAACACTCATATCAATGACAAAACAATTACATTAACAATCATGTTACGTTATTTTTAAAATTTTTCCTTTTCTTTTTCATACCTTCTTTAACACGCTACTTCTCCGCTGCGAAGCGCAGGTATTCTGCTAGTATTAACAGTAAGAGCAGCTCACTACTGAAAACGGCAAATATAGGAGACGTCGGGATCAAACCGGGGACTCTTGATTATAAGTCAGCAAATCTTACTGCTATGCCATGGAAGCTGTCGTATCGTCCTTGAACCTTTTGTGAAAGTGTTTATTTGATCTTTGGGCTTCAGGCTTCACACATTATATAGTTTATGCCAACATTTTGTCATTTACTACTAAAATATGAAACATTTTTGTTTTAACAATGTGTTTACACAGATAATTGTAGAAACGGAACACACATGAAATGCATGTGTTCCAAATAAAGATCTATTATTTCCACTCTAAAACTCCAGCACTTCACTCCCAGATAATCAAGGAATGAGTTGGGAGAACTTTGTGCATGTTCTGCCGCGGTGGGGGGATGGAATAGCAGGCTGCTTTTCTTTATCAACACATTTATAGGACAAAAGATGCTGATGGAGAGATGCAATGGGATTTAAGGTGGACCAGATCTATGAGTTGGTTTTTTTTGTTTTTTTTTTTTGTAGGCTCTGGTAATTCTAGTGTTAAAAGTGTCATCTTATGGTTGTGCTCCCCTACACACATGTGAGTCATACGGTGCTCATAGTGAGGGAAAGCTTTCTCATGAATTGCCTGTTGTATCCTCCTCAGCCCAGTCTTTCGCTTCCTTGACTTCTGGCCATCCTCCTCCTCCTCCACAGAAGGACCTACTCAAGCTGGACTGTTATGATGTGTAGGAGTATTTGTGCTGAGTGAAACGTAACCAATACTGTGTGGAGTAGAACAATGTGGGTGCTTGTCCTGGTTGCTAGGAGGGTGGAAAAGTGCCATGTGAGTCGTGTCCATAGGGTGATGTTGCCACACACAGTCTATGGGAAGGTCATGGATTGTGTCTTGGTTGTAACACAGCAGTCAGTGTGGAGTTGGTTGAAACAGAGGGAGGTGCCTTTGTAGGAAGGGATGTTATTAAGGTCAAGTCCTATTGGGGACCAGCAGAATGACCTGCAATAGCTAGTGAGAGGTTATTACAAATCAACGACACAGTAATGGATCAAACAATGTACTTTGTTATGGTCTTATTATTCTACCTGGTGGTCATGTACATGTCAGGGTGAATTCTTTGACCATGTCACTGTCAATGACACAGTAAGTAGAGGCAGCTAAATTACGGAGCAGCTGTGCCTCCACTGCTCCCAGCTGCTTTTGTGCACCAATATTTTTATACTTATTTCACAAGCTCTTCATGGTTGCAGTGGTGTATGGATGGAGGTTAAGAAATGCACACTGAAAGTTAATTGTTTTTATCATTATGCTGCTGCTGGAGTATGTGAATTTCCCCTTGGGGATTAACAAAGTATCTATCTATCTATTCTTGCAGCTCTGCTATTTAGTTTTTTTTTTTTTTTTTTTAACTAGATGTATTATGTACACTTTTTTGTTTTTTCTTTAATCATTTGGTGCAATACTCCCTGGGCATGAGAATTTCTATTAATATTGGAGTCTGCCTATCTATATCAAATGCATAATATAGCATCCAGATATATATTTTAATGCTCTTCCATCTATAGAATGTTGGAACAGATTACACTGCATAATGCATTATAGTTTTTGTTTCGAGAATATGAACATTTGATTCAGAACAACACTCTTTTTATGTTAATGTGGTTTTTCAAGAATGTTATGTGATAGTTATCAGAGATTTTTGATTCCATGTTAAATTTGTATGTGTGCCTGTTTTAAGTATGGAGATTGCTCCACAGGAAGTTGTTAATTCTCAGTTTAAGTACCCCATAAGTCTCTGGAATTTAACATTCAATTCAATTTGGATTAGCAGAGGGTAATAAAAAATACATGAATTAAGTCACAAGTAAATGAACAGTGAATCTACAGTAAGACATTCTCAGCATCATACTTTCAAAATATGTTTAAGTACAAGATAAATTTAATGCATTTACCTGAACAGGAGAAAAGAGGGAAACCTGTGTAGTTGGTCATTTTTCCCAATAGTAACCCTGAACAAAGTAAAAATCCAACAAAGATCCATTTTCCCCCAAAACAAAAATTATTCTACATAGAATTCTGTACGTGGGGAAAAAAGCAGTTCTAAATAAGGTGTAGGATGATAAAACTTTTTTTTTTTTTTTTTTTTTTGGCATTAGTCTGTTCACATCTGGGTGACCAGCTTCTTTACAGTCAAACTTGTTTACTTGAATGTGGAGAGGATACAGAAATACATATACATTCATGTTCTTATAGCTCATTTTATTATGAGGTTATGACTGCTATGGGTGGAAAACAGTCAATACTCATATAACACTAGTCAGCAATTCCATATTATTGACATATTATAACCTACAAGTACAGTGATCCCTCGCTATATCACGCTTCGACTTTCGCGGCTTCACTCTATCGCGATTTTTTTCTCATACACGCTTACGTCACTACGCATGCGCTTTCTGAGAACTTTTATCTAAGCCCTACAATGGCTCCTAAACGTGCTGCTTTTTCTAAGCCTTCTGACAATAAAACTAAGCGCCGGAGGAAGATGCTTACTATCCAGGAGAAGGTGAAACTCTTGGATATGATTAAAGATGGCAGTACCCTACAAAAGCCTCCTCACGCATATGAAAAGACAGCGCCAGCAACTGCCTATCAAGATGTTCTTGAGCCACGCACCCAGACACCCACTGCCTACTCCTAGTACTTCTTCACTGAAGACAACAACGCACCTGCTGGAGATACTGCACCACCTCTGAAGACTCTCCTACTGAGGTCGTGCCTTCATAGGTTAGTGGTTGTGTGCAATTACATGTACAGTACAATAATCTACTATATAAAAGCGTTCGGGATTGTCCTTCCATCCCGTGAGTGCAAAGCGTAGTGGTATTCCGCTTATTACAGACTTACTACTTGCGGCTTGAGGTACGAAGTGATGCGATTTGAGCAGAGTTCAGGTGCTGTCATCGTTCCCTTGCTTTTGTGCGCGATGCGCTGGAAAAATAGAAAAAAATATGTCTCTGGAATGATGTTATGAATGGGCACTTTGATGTTCTCATTCTCCACACTTACATGCCTGATGTACACATGGAGCGCACAAAAATTGAGGATAAAAGTCTGTCGCCTAGTAATATATTTGTAATGTCTAATGTCTTATTTTCTCTTTTTTTGTCTAATATATTGGGTAATACGAGTGTAATGGTGACTAAAGGGTGTTATTTCATGTCTTAGAGGGCTCTAATAATGTTAAAAAACGTATTTAGAAGGTCGTAAACAGGTTTTCTATACTCTAACTGCGAAAATATTCGATTTATAAATAAAGAGTCCTTCTTCGCGAAAATTCATTTATCACGGTAGTGTCTGGAACGGATTAACAGTGATAAACGAGGGTTCACTGTATTATTTTGCAATGTTTGCTATAAAGAAAGTCATGCAGAATTCCCATTAAAACATGGCATATGGTCAAAAATGGAAATGTGCATATGCGCTGTGACACGTGAGTCGGTATCTTGCACACTCCAAAGAAGAGGTTGAGTCTCAATACTTTTGCAAAAACATCTTTATTTAACTTGAAACAGGAACAGCAAGGTTATTTATTGTAGCAGTATCTACCATGCTACTATACACAGAAACAGAAAATAAGCAGGGTCGGGGCCATGTCAGTGGTCAATTTATAATGTTCCCTGTATCACCCATGGGGCGACCGCCATTTTGCTCGTGGCAGCAGTCAGCTTGTAGTTGTTACTGTGGTGCTGTAAATGTGCTGTTGCCTCAATGACGGACAAGCTACCCTCAACAGATGCATCAGTCGCACTTCTGCTTGTCGTCCTGTTGGGTAGGGTCACAAGAGGCAATCGTGCTTCTGTATGTTGTCCCATTGAGGAGGGTCTCAAAAAAGTCTCACAGCACAGAAAAATTCAGATGCATAAAACTGTCTGTAAGCAAAGTTCTACGCACTTTCCCTTTATAAATTCCAATCGGTGTGAATTTTAAAACCCAGGTAAGCACCTACTGCCCCACCCTGACTCCTTCCAGAATTTTGCCTATTTGAATATGTAACTCAATATAAATAGCCCCTTTCATCCAGTGTTTTGTTAAAAGACAATGACAAAAGCACATATAAATTTACTCTTTGGTGGCTTAACACTAGAATTGCCAGAGTCTACGAAAAAACTCGTAGATCCGTCCCACCTTAAATTGCTTCTTAAATCCGTTCTCACCTCTCCGCCTGCGTCTTTTTTCCTGTTAATGTGCAGATTAAGAGCAGCAAGCAGCCGACTATTCCATCCCCCACCGTCGCAGAACATGCACGAACTTCTCCCAGCTCATGCCTTGATTGATTTTCTGGGAGTGAAGTGGAGTTTTAGAGTGGAAATAATAGATCGTTTTTGGAACACACGCATTTCATGTGTGTTCCATTTCTAAAGTAATCTGTATAAACACATTGTTCAAACAGAAACTTTTTTCATCTTTTAGTAAATGTAGGCATCAACTATAGAATATATGAAGCCTGATTTCCAAAGATCAAATAAACACTTTCACAAAAGGTTCAAGAATGATACAACATCTCCCGTGAGTAGCGGTAAGATATGTTGTCACAGCGTTCCTGCCATGCCTCAGAGACATGAGTTTGATTCCCAGCTGGTTTTTTTTTTTAAACCTCTAACGGACAAAAAATTTATAAATAGGTATGCACTGTCAGTTATTGAGATTGTTATATTTTCATGTGGGATGCTCCTTTTAAAATATTTTTTGACAACTGAGACTGCAATTAACATGAACAAGTGTCCTTATAACTGTTATTTTTAAGATCCATAACAGACAGACAGATAATAGAGAGACAGACGAACAGGCAGAGAAGTCACTAAATAAACAGGGAAGGCACTGTACTGAATAAAAAAAAAGGATCAACATGTGCGTTGTTCCTGCCACACTGAATAAGCTCACGCGCTCTAACCCCTCCCCCTCTCCCTCGATCTGACTCTAAGTAATGCTCGCGCTGTTACTTTGAGTCAGATCAGAAGTCAGAGCATCCCACATGAAAATATAACAATCTCATTAACTGACAGTGCATACCAATTTATAAATTTTATGTTCATTTGAGGTTAAAAGAAAAAAATAACAGTTTCTCCCTAACGAGGAATCAAACTCAAGTCTCTGAGCCACAGTAGATGTGCTACAACAGCATATTACGGCCTAAGAGAAAAGAAAAAAATAGGGACACAGTAAAGAAAAGTGTCTATGGTCGAGATTAAAGTTGCAAAATGTCAAGTTTAATCTCATAGTTTGTCATTAAAGTAGAATGTTTTACACTTCATCTTGAAATCAATTTTTAATTTACTAGAGTTTCTTAAACCCCAACATGTAACTAAAGTAGCATGTTAAATGTTTTGTATTCTATGTTTCCCGATCCAGTCAATAATCGCTACTCGCTTCTTAAATGGGCTTTCTATTACGCTGACAGGAGCACGCAGGCAGTGATCACTACAAAGAATACATTACATTCATGATATTACAGCTGTCTGAACATTTTAGAATACTATGATGTATCCTTGATATTTTCATGATGAAATGCATTAAAGCATGAATTAAACGTGTGGGGGCACGGTAGCGCTGCTGCTTTGCATTAACGGAGTCACTTATTATTCTTTGACACAGATGTTGGCCACAATAATATATGGATGCCTGCAAATGCTGCAACTGTTGTCCTGGAACCACTTAAACTAGTTTGGGCCAAGTGTAGTGGATACCCCTCTTATCCAGCCCTAGTAAGTTGAGAATTTTTTATCTTAATATTCTGTGTCCGATTTAATTTTCTTTCGTGTGTGGTGGCCTAAAAAATGTTTGCAATTCCTGTTATATTATAGATAATAGATCCGAAAATGCCTCGAGCTGGATGTCATCATAATGGAGTGTCAATTCCAATACCCCCTTTAGATGTTTTGAGAATTGGAGAGCAAATGCAATACAAGTCTGGAGAAAAGCTTTTCCTTGTACTCTTTTTTGACAACAAACGAAGCTGGTAAGAAATTTGATATTATAATTTTAGATGAAAATAGTTGTATTATCACTGTGTATGAAGGGTAATTGAGCTAGATCTGTTTGTAAGACATTCCTTTTAATGTTTGAAAAATCTTTCAGCCCATCTTACATTCTTTGTCTTTATGGTACATATTTTGCCTTTGTTATGTAGCATCTGTATACATCAGTGAGAATATCTACTAAAGTTTGAGAATTTATTTATTTTGTGTTTTGAGGTCATGTTCATCAGTGAGAGTAGAGGAGATTGTGAGACAGATCAAACCCATCAGTATAGTGGCAACAGATTGGGAAAATTGTATCAAACTAGGGATGTCAACGATACCAGAATTGTTGTATTACATACCAATACCTGTGTGAATTTACAATAATCAATTGCTTTTTGGTACCACAGCTAAAACAGAAATCTCATTCAATAGCTTTTTATTAAAGTACCTCCATTTATTGAAGTGAACAATGTTCTGCCTTTTTCCGCCTTATATAAATACTAACAGTAACAACAGCTTAAAATAATATCCATTAGGCAGTTACCCAGCTATCTGCTCTTAATCTGCACATTAACAGGACAAAAGACGCAAGTAAAGTAAACGAGTATTGGCATTTATAAATATCAAAATAAATTTGAAAGCTTGAATTTTAATGTGTGGCAGAGAGGGGGATCCCTCCAGTGTAACAACAAATGATTAAATTGGGATCCCTCCAGTGTAACAACAAATGATTAAATTTTGCCATAGGGTTTATAAAGAATATGTCCTGAACTACCTGATTTATCTTAGCATGTGCACATTTTGTGGCCAGTAACTGAAAACTATTGCAAACATTATTAAATATGTACAGTTGAATTAGTGAATTTCAAGAGAATTCCAGATATTTACATTTCATCCAACTCTTTGAAGCTGCTTTGGAAAAATTTTTAAAGTCTGGTTTGTCCGTAAACCAGTTGGCTAGGTTTGTAATATTGGCTATTGTAAGATTTTTATTTGAATAATTAGCTGGCTGAAAATATTACTAAAGAGTAATATTTAACTAATTAGTCAAATTGAAATGTCAAAAACTCATGACACTTTAATTTTTATTTTTTTTTTTAAACATTTGTTCCAATTTTAAAGCTTGTGAAATATAACTTGGGCAGCACGGTGGCGCAGTGGTAGAGCTGCTGCCGCGCAGTTAGGAAACCCAGGTTTGCTTCCCGGGTCCTCCCTGCGTGGAATTTGCATGTTCTCCCTGTGTCTGCGTGGGTTTCCTCTGGGTGCTCCGGTTTCCTCCCATAGTCCAAAGACATGCAGGCTAGGTGGATTGGCGATTCTAAATTGGCCCTAGTGTGTGCTTGGTGTATGGGTGTGTTTGTGTGTGTCCTGCGATGGGGTTGGCACCCTGCCCGGGATTGGTTCCTGCCTTGCGCCCTGTGTTGGCTGGGATTGGCTCCAGTAGACCCCCGTGACCCTGTGTTCGGATTCAGCGGGTTAGACAATGGATGGATGGAAATATAACTTGTCAGTTTTTCATTACTCTCTTATTTCAGAACTCCTGTTAAACAGCTTTTGTTTTACTGTTTTCACGGTTTCCTACGTGAGTGTTCAGACTTTTCTTATGCTTGCATATAAATCGAAAATCTGAAAACCACTTGGGCTATCGTTACCTATAGTCAACAAATTTATAACTGTGAAGACAACATTGCATTCTTTTTGTTTAATTTTAGTTAAAAGCAAATAATAATTCATACAATCAAACAAACTTAACAAAAGCAAAATTCAACCCCCACCCTAAAGAAAGACAGCAAACAAAGCAAATCTTTGAAGCAACAAGGAAGAGTGACCTTTTCCCCAGTATAGATTATTCTAAAATATTATTGATTAGATCCTACCATAATTTAAAACATTTTGATCAGATCCTCTGGGTGAGAATTAGATTTTTTCCAATTTCAGATAGTATAGGACATTAGTTACCCACTGACTTAAAGGTTGCGTGTTGGGATTTTTCCAACTGAGCAAGATAAGTCTACGTGCTAGTAGTGAGGTAAAGGCATTTACTATTTGTTTGTCCTTCGCCACTTTAAGCCCATCCTGGAGTACACCAAACACCACTGTTAATGAGTTTGGAGTGATTGTGACACCAAGGTTATCTGATAGGCATTCAAAGATTTTTGTCCAAAACGATGTTAATTTGGCGCATGCCCAGAACATCTGGCCCAGTGAGGCTAGAGCTATATTGCATCATTCGCAGGTTGAACCTTGCCATGGAAACATTTTGGATAGTTTTAATTGAGTAAATGTACTTGATAGAAAATGTGATGTTGAAAAATTTAATGGTTTGTGCATGTGGTGCTAGAATATGTTCTGTGCATGGCTGCCTTCACTCCTTTTCTGAAATGTTAAGTGAAAGATCTTCTCCATTCTGCCCTGGGATTTTTGAAAGGAATGAGCTTTAAAATGTTTTTATAAATTCTGGAAATGCTATCTGCATCTTCAAGACTGATCAATAATGGAGTAGAAATGGAGTGGAAGTTGAGGAAAATTTGGCAGGTTCAGTTTAGCAAAGTTTCTAACTTGATAGTAGTGGAAAAATTGTGGTGATGAGAAGTTAAATTTGAAGCTTAATTGCTCATAGGAAGCACAAACATTATTGATGTACTGTATATGTATATGTGTATATATGTTTATATATATGTGTGTGTGTATAGATATATATGTATGTATATGTACAGTATGTGTGTGTATATGTGTGTATATATAATATATATATATATACATACATACATACACACGTGGACAAAATTGTTGGTACCCTTCAGTCAATGAAAGAAAAACTCAAAATGGTCACAGAAATAACTTTAATCTGACAAAAGTAATAATAAATAAAAATTCTATGAAATTTAACTAATAAAAGTCAGACATTGCTTTTCAACCATGCTTCAACAGAATTAATAAAAAAAAACTCATGAAACAGGCCTGGACAAAAATGATGGTACCCCTAGAAAAGACTGAAAATAATGTGACCAAAGGGACATGTTAATCCAAGGTGTGTCCACTAATTAGCATCACAGGTGTCTACAATCTTGTAATCAGTCAGTGGACCTATATATAGGGCTCCAGGTAGTCACTGTGTTGTTTGGTGACATGGTGTGTACCACACTCAACATGGACCAGAGGAAGCGAAGGAAAGAGTTGTCTCAGGAGATTAGAAAGAAAATTATAGACAAGCATGTCAAAGGTAAAGGCTATAAGACCATCTCGAAGCAGCTTGATGTTCCTGTGACTACAGTTGCACATATTATTCAGAAATTTAAGATCCATGGGACTGTAGCCAACCTCCTGGACGTGGCGGGAGGAAAATTGATGACAAATCAAAGAGGCGGATAATACGAATGGTAACAAAAGAGCCCAGAAAAACTTCTAAAGAGATCCAAGGTGAACTTCAAGCTCAAGGAACATCAGTGTCAGATCGCACCATCCGTCGTTGTTTGAGCCAAAGTGGACTTCATGGGAGACGACCAAGGAGGACACCATTGTTGAAAATAAATCATAAAAAAGCCAGACTGGAATTTGCCAAACTACATGTGGACAAGCCACAAAGATTCTGGGAGAATGTCCTATGGACAGATGAGACAAAAATTGAACTTTTTGCCAAGGCACATCAGCTCTATGTTCACAGACGGAAAAATGAAGCATATCAAGAAAAGAACACTGTCCCTTCTGTGAAACATGGAGGAGGCTCTGTTATGTTCTGGGGCTGCTTTGCTGCATCTGGCACAGGGTGTCTTGAATCTGTGCAGGGTACAATGAAATCTCAAGACTATCAAGGGATTCTAGAGAGAAATGTGCTGGCCAGTGTCAGAAAGCTTGGTCTCAGTTGCAGGTCATGGGTCTTGCAACAGGACAATGACCCAAAACACACAGCTAAAAACACCCAAGAATGGCTAAGAGGAAAACATTGGACTATTCTAAAGTGGCCTTCTATGAGCCCTGACCTCAATCCTATTGAGCATCTTTGGAAAGAGCTGAAACATGCCGTCTGGAAAAGGCACCCTTCAAACCTGAGACAACTGGAGCAGTTTGCTCATGAGGAGTGGGCCAAAATACCTGCTGAGAAGTGCAGAAGTCTCATTGACAGTTACAGGAATCATTTGATTGCAGTGATTGCCTCAAAAGGTTGTGCAACAAAATATTAAGTTAGGGGTACCATCATTTTTGTCCAGGCCTGTTTCATGAGTTTTTTTTTAAATAATTCTGTTGAAGCATGGTTGAAAATCAAAATCTTTGACTTTCATTGGTTAAAATTCATAGAATTTTTATTTATTATTACTTTTGTCAGATTAAAGTTATTTCTGTGACCATTGTGAGTTTTTCTTTCATTGACTGAAGGGTACCAACAATTTTGTCCACGTGTGTGTGTGTGTGTATATATATATATATATATATATATATATATATATATATATATATATATATATATATATATATATATATATATATATATATATATATATATATATATATATATATATATATATATATATATATATATATATATATGTGTATATATATATATATATGTGTATGTATATATATTTATGACAACAACACCACTCATAACAGTGACAAAACAATTACATTGACAATCATGTTACGTTATTTTTAAAATGTTTTCTTGTTCATTAATCCTTTAACACACTACTTCTCCACTGCGAAGTGCGGGTATTTTGCTAGTAACAATATAAACGTATGGTTTTTACTTAGCGGATTTTCACCTTTCGCGGGGGGTTCTGAAACGCCACCCCCGCGATCAAGGAGGGATCTCTGTACTTTATTTCTGATTATAATCTAAATAAATCTTGATTCAATTATTATAAATTGGGAAATACAATGAAAGTCAAACTTCATTGTAAAATCATTTTTAAATAGAAGGAATAATGACAAAATAGTAACAATACAAATAATTATGCAGTGGAACTTATACTGAACAAGTAATCAGTGGACTTAGGATATACTTCTGTGTCACAAGACAAGACCATTTGCAAATTTCTTTCACACATCCAAGAACTGTACTCCAAGAGAATACGGAGCATGTTGCCATGATTAATTCTACTCTCTCTAAATACACATATTTTGAGTTGGCCATCCAAGGTTGTTTTAAGAAGACTCATTCAACAGATAAATTAAAAAGATTTACTTCACCACTGCTTGGAAGCTGGTGAAGTATGTAAATATGGGGTACACAATAAATTTTAACATGTAAGCATACAGTCCGTATTCTGGGTTTTTTTGACCAGATGTCTCTATCAGGTACTTGCAACTACATGTCAGAGGTGTCATTGCCCACCAACCTAGTTTAAAGATAGGCTATTTTGTATAAGCTCAGCAGATGCTTATTAGGAACTAGCAAAATACCCGCACTTCGCAGCGGCGAAGTACTGCCTTAAAATTTTTATTAAAAAGAAAATTTAAACTTTTTTTAAACTGAGGGAAAATATGCCAATAATTATTCTTTGTATACCACATTGTGAGTTCGGCCCCTCCGGTTGTAATATGATCAAGCTGTGCGCTGAGCTTACTCTTGAGCATGCAACATACAGTTGGCCATGTGAACAGTAATCTTGTTTCAAATCTCACAGCTTGGATTGCTGCTGTCATAATCGGTTTGAGTTTCATAGTTTTTAGCGACAGCGTCTCTATGAACTTGTGGATTTGCCTGCAAGTATTTAGCGACAGCGTGTCTATTAACTTGTGGATTTTATTATGAGTATTTGGCAGCAGCGTCATGAAGTTGTTTTCGTCTTGCTGCATCAGAAAATGTACCACAACGTCTTGACACGCCTCCTTTTTACTGTTTTCTCAATGCTGTCATAATCAGTTTGAGTTTCATGGTTTGTTTCAATTACGTTAGTATTTGCAGGACTTGTGTTGAAGTGACATTCGGCAACTGTCAAGCGTTATAAGCATACAACCGGCCTCGTCGATAACTTCACATCCAGCTTTTGATAGTCGACCGTTATTTCGAAATGAAACCTGCCCAAGTAAGCTGTAAGGAATGAGCCTGCCAAATTTCAGCCTTCTACCCACACGGGAACTTGGAGAATTAGTGATGAGTCAGTAAGTCAGTCAGTCAGTGAGGGCTTTGCCTTTTATTAGTATAGATACATGGTCAAGAAACTTAGATCACGGTATGATTGTTGGTGCCACTCATGATTATCCTAGTATCTCAGAAGCAGCTGTCATCTTGGATCTTCTTGTATATTCTCTAGAGCAGGGGTTTCCAAAATCCCCCATCCCCCAAAAATCCCCGAAGAGCTACTTTAACAAAATGAAAATGGCCGAGAACTACTCATGTTTTGTAACGTTTTTTCTCGAGCTTATTTCAACCCAAACAAACTGAATAAGCTTGTTTTGCCTGAACATTTACAAAATATTGGTGTCCACAACTAACGTTTTGCATTAAAACATCACAAAAAATATTTAGTTCACCTGCAAGTACATTTTGTATGTCTGTATGCATTTTAATTCACAATTCAATTAAAACATGAATGCTGTCAAAACAAAACAATGCAATTACAAATATACAGATATTACTTATTCATTTGTCATTTTGTTACATGTCACTGTTTCACTTCACAAGAGTACTCGCATGTCCAGTTGCGTGTGTGATGTGTTTTTTAGTTAGTCAGATGACTAGGACTGCATGGAGTCAACAAAAGAGGTGTATGGTGGAGTGTAGCCACTTAGGTTCACTCTTCTGGAGTCATTTAAATGTTCATCTGTCAGTCTTGTTCTGAACTTTGATTTCACGACATTCATGTAAGAAAAGGCTGACTCACAGAGGCATGTAGACACAAACAAAGCAGACATTTTCAGAGCTGCTTGGTGAAGATTCTTAAGCTTGAGAAAAGCTGAGAATGCTGTTGAGAATTCAAGTGCACATTATTTTGAAGGTTTACTAATATAAAATATAAAATCCAATGTCTGTCTGCTTTAAACGAGAGAACTACTTAACAGATTTAGATCAGTTTTTTTTTCTATAATTCGCTTGAACATTCCGGTTGATTTTGCGACCTCCCTCATTTCACTATGCATCACAGTTCACTGCAGTACCGATTTATTTGCGCGAATCCGAGAAACACGCAGCGGGCCGTGGGCTTTCCTCAGACACTCGTCAGCTTCGGGCGTATTCCTTAACTCCACTTAGCTAGCGAACGACAGAACAATTGAATTAAACCTTATTTGATATTTAAAATAAAGTGTTACTTAGGTCTTGATGAGTTTGAGTCCGGATATTCTCTTAACTATATGCCACATTGAAAACATAGATTGCAATTCAGACTGTGGACCGTGATATGATTTTTTGGTAAGATCGCCCACCCCTAATTTGACTAATCAAGTTTTCAAATTTATGTAGGATTCATTAACCCTTTGGCGGGCTATTTGGAAAGGGGCTAACACTGACTCGCATATTGACTGACCGGAATGAAATATTGTGTTGTACCATCTGCAGCAGGCAATCAAAATTCGAAACTGACATCTGAGAGGATTTGAAGAATCTATGCAGAAATCGCCACATTTCTTCATAGACTACACACATGCTGTATAGTCAGAGGGTGAACACAGTAGTAGCAGCAATGTTTTCTCAGGAGAATTTTTAACACTAGGTGGTCAATATTCAGATCTAATAAAACCTATGATCCATATTTTGTGAATCCAATGAAGGATGACCCTCAAACCCAACAGGTTAAAAACGCTCTGGACTGCCTGATTAAATGTCCCCCACTGGTAAACACACAAAAATACAATCTGGGCTGCAGGTTGGCGTTTACCAAAGGCAAACAAATGTGAATGTAACGTCATATTGAAGTCAATTAAGCACTACTACAAAACGCAACTTAAATGCCCAGATTGCATTATTTTAACCAAGATTTTAACGTCTGTGTGGAAAACGCCTTAATGTGACAGAGATAAAAGAAGAATAGCCAGATTCTTTTTAAACTAACAAAAAGAGCACAAGACTCAAAGAACAGTTATTTTTAACACCAGTGTACAAAAAAAAAATTTCATTTATTTTCTGACATGAAGATGCTAGGGTTGTTGTAAACAGAATATTCAAGTGGTTAGCAGTAAAAAAAAAAAAGTTTTCTTTTCAAAAATTAAGCCACTTAAGTCAAGTGCAATCTGAATGCCAACGGATACTAACCATTTACAGTGGGTACGGAAAGTATTCAGACCCCCTTCAATTTTTCAGTCTTTGTTATATTGCAGCCATTTGCTAAAATTATTTAAATTAATTTTTTCCCTCATTAACACACAGCACCCCATATTGACAAAAAAAAAGAATTTTTGAAATTGTTGCAGATTTATTAAAAAAGAAAAACTGAAATATCACATGGTCCTAAGTATTCAGACCCTTTGCTCAGTATTTAGTAGAAGCACCCTTTTGAGCTAATACAACCATGAGTCTTCTTGGGAAAGATGCAACAAGTTTTTCACACCTGGATTTGGGGATCCTCTGCCATTCCTCCTTGCAGATCCTCTTCAGTTCTGTCGGGTTGGATGGTAAACGTTGGTGGACAGTCATTTTTAGGTCTCTCCAGAGATGGTCAATTGGGTTTAAGTCAGGGATCTGGCTGGGCCATTCAAGAGCAGTCACAGAGTTGTTGTGAAGCCACTCCTTCGTTATTTTAGCTGTGTGCTTAGGGTAATTGTCTTGTTGGAAGGTAAACCTTCGGCCCAGTCTGAGGTCCTTAGCACTCTGAAGAAGGTTTTTGTCCAGGATATCCCTGTACTTGGCCGCATTCATCTTTCCCTCGATTGCAACCAGTCGTCCTGTCCCTGCAGCTGAAAAACACCATCACAGCATGATGCTGCCACCGCCATGCTTCACTGTGGGGACTGTATTGGACAAGTGATGAGCAGTGCCTGGTTGTCTCCACACATACCGCTTAGAATTAAGGCCAAAAAGTTCTATAGGTTTCTCTGACGGAGAGGTGTGAAGGGATTTAAGAAGCGATTTAAGGTGGGACGGAATTACGAGTTTTTTCGTAGGCTCTGGTAATTCTAGTGTTAATGGGCTGTGTGAAGTACCCTGGTTGTAGAGAAACCTGACTAAATACCTAAACAACCTCAAATGGCTTTTCTCAATCTATAGAACAAGCAGTTCTACTGTTCTTTATTTCGTCGTATACAATTTCTTGTATTAAGAATTTGTTAGTTTTCGCATTCCCCTTGGGGTCAGAGCGCAGGGTCAGCCATTGTACAGCGCCCCTGGAGCAATTGCAGGTTAAGGGCCTTGCTCAAGGGCCCAGCAGAGTAGGATCTCTTTTGGAAGTGACAGGGATTCGAACCGGCAACTTTTGGGATACCAGCACAGATCCTTTGCCTCAAAGCCACCACTCCACCCTGAGCCCCTCATCCTATTAAATAAATTAAGCCCAGCAAACCAGGCATGGACCTAATTTAGGATGAGAATGAGGATATAGACTGACAGGTTGCTCACAAGACTCGCTTAACAACTTAGCTCCCTGTTGCTTACCATAGTCTGGTACAGGGATGTCACAAAAAGTGATACTTCAGTAGACATTTGGCGCAAAATTTCAGAAAACCTAATGGTACTAGCTATTTTACATTGTCAGTAGTACCAAAGAAAGTTAGACGAAGGCACAATAACACATGAAGCTTTTGGATCGCATCTACTCAGGTCAAACACCTTTATTCGTGTAGGAATCATACTTATTATTTATACTGTATTTATATAAAAAAAAGAAAAAAAAACACACACAGGTTTGAATTACTGTCACGTTTATCCCATTATGGAATTAATTCAGAGCAAAATATTACAGATCAAATCAGATGTAATCATTTAACTTGTTATGCCACACATTGTAAAATCAGACAAAAATATAATGAGAGTAATTGCTTTTAAATAGTGTCCTACACAGACAGCCCAGACAAAAAAAGGATGCTTTGCATTCATTCTTTGATTGTAATGATCATCTGCCCATTTTCTATCTGGTGTGTACAGTTCAGGGTTGTGCTGGGGTGCAACTTACATGCCTCAACAGTTATGCATGTAGTACTGTGGGGTTTGGGAGGACTGTCAGTACAAACAGAAGTTGTAGCAAGTGGCTATTTGGCTTGGCTACACCAGTGATAACATGAAAAGCTCCAGGTGGTAATCATACTTCACTGCTAAATATAAGTTTGCAAACAATTAATTTATGTCATTTGTTTGGCTTTTGAAGGCAATTATACAGATACAACTTTAACTTCATTTAAATAATCTGTATTGTTAATATTTAAACATGTGAGGACACTGTGCCGCAGCGCTAGCAAGTTCACGTATTGTTCTTGCCCCGTGCTGTATATTTGCTGAGGATGGATAGACGGATAGAATAATTAAACACGTACTATGAAGATATTTCAAAGTTTTGAAGAATTGTCGTTGTAAGCTTACAGATGGCTTAACGTCTATTACAGAGCTGATTGTGTGGCGATTGGGTATTTGGAGAAAGAAAATTAAGGACAGGAATTGAAGGATAGTACGTTTGAAAGAGAGAGTACTGCTACAGTAATTTCATCGAAGGTCGCGCACAATCACACACCGTGTTCCCCTGTTTAATAACGTGCTTTAACTCCTATCATGAAAAAGATATCACGCATACATCTCAGTATTTTAATTCAGAGAGCTGTAATATCACGAACGTAATGGATTCTTTGTCCTGTCGGAGAATGAGAAAGAATGGAAGCACGTAGTGATTCACACACACAGAGCACATTGAAGATCAAATACAAGGCAAAGCATTTAACATGCTACTTTAGTTACGATGGGATTTGAGAAACTAGTAAATTAAACAATTTTAAGATGAAGTTTATGTTCTACTTTAATGACAAAATAAACTATGTGATTAAAGTGGATATTTCGAGATTGAAGTTAACCTTTCGTGCTTTTATCCTACTCTGTGCCTTTCTTTCTCACTGTACCCTAATAAGCTTCCATATGACACTCGGACGGTGGGCTACGTCTCGTCTTTTCACGGCGACTTTGATATGTAACAACTTCTTTTTTATGTCGGGCACTGTGCAAATTTGTGAACATGAGCTTGTTTCTCCAACACGCTGTGTCACTCGATCAACTTCCTTTTGTTGATTATACCACTGTATAAACCAACAGATAGTATGTTTTTCTTTTTCCTCCACTTTGTATTCGCTGAAATTATATTTTCCCTCTTGCTTTTGCCATTGCCTTTTCACAGAACGCTGAGCTTAAGGTCTATTTATATTGATTTGCATATTCAAAGAGGAGTAATTCTGGGAGGAGACGAGGCAGGGCAGAAGGCACGTGTGTTAGTGTTCATGCTGATCAGAATTTATGGAGCAAAAGAATGCAGAAGTTGGAGTATGCACAGATTACTGCATCTGGAATTTTCTGTGTGTAAGCATATTTCGGCTTTTGTGTTTATGTCATGTTATAGTGCGAATTCTACGCATGGCGTTATACATGAGGCCCCAGGTCTCCAAATTAGGCACTTGATAGAAAAAATCAGGTTTTGCAGTCACAGTTTAACCTCTTGACTACTAAAGAAATTGAACAGCTCATCTTTAAATTGCGACATCATTATTATGAACACAAAGACCAGTAAGATTTTAGTTCAACAAATCCAAACACAGGAAGTTATTACCAATGCAGACAGAGATAAAATCATAGGCCATACAAATACAACCCACACATTCAGAGAGTACTACAAGACCTTATATTTCACTCAGTCTAAAAATCTAATGAGCTGTTTGACTCATTATAGATACCACAGCTAGATATTTACCTTTAGTGCTGTGAAACTGGATAAACCTCTTACACTCTCATAACTAAATATTATAAATTCACTTCAAAGTGGGAAAACTGCTTGCCCCAATGGCTACCCAGTGGCATTTCATTAAAAATATTCAAATAATTTAGCTCCATATTATTAGCAATGTTTACAGAAGCTAAAGACAACAAAATTCTACCTTTAAACTCTTCACCAAGCATTAATTTCTCTCTTTCCTAAGAAAAATAAGAACTTACTACAATGTGCATCATATACACCTATGTCACTCCTGAATAAATGACGTTAAGATACTCTGTAAAGATCTAACTAGAAGGATTGAGAAAGTGCTTCATTCGGCAATATCACAAGACCAAACCAGATTCATTAAAGGCAGACAGTGGCTAATCTTCAATGTTTAATACAATATTCACCCTTTGATTCTAACACTCCTGGGATCTTATTAGCTCTGGAGGCAGAAAAAGCTTTTGATATGGTTGAATGGGACTACCTGTTCACCACATTGCACAAATTTGGGTTTGGCCCAAACATATGTGCATGAATCAAACTACTCTATACTAGTCCAGAAGCCTCATATTAACAACGTTATTTCAGACTATTTCAAAAAAAGAATGCGGTACTCGACAAGGATGTTTCCTATCATTGCTTTTTGCAATTGCAATTGAGGATTGGTCATTTCCTTTTGAAATGAATCAAGAGATAAAGGGGATTTTTTGAGAAGGACTTGAATAAAAAATATCATTATATGCAGATGATATGGTACTGTATACTACAGTACACTGTACATATCTACATATAACAATGCACACACACACACACACATATATACATCCACATATACTGTGTATATATATATATATATATATATATATATATATATATATATATATATATATATATATATATACATCCACATATACTGTGTATATATATATATATATATATATATACTGCTCAAAAGAATTAAAGGAACACTTTTTAATCAGAGTATAGCATAAAGTCAATGAAACTTATGGGATATTAATCTGGTCAGTTAAGTAGCAGAGGGGGTTGTTAATCAGTTTCAGCTGCTGTGGTGTTAATGAAATTAACAACAGATGCACTAGAGGGGCAACAATGAGATGACCCCCAAAACAGGAATGGTTTAACAGGTGGAGGCCACTGACATTTTTCCCTCCATCTTTTCTGACTGTTTCTTCACTAGTTTTGCGTTTGACTACAGTCAGTGTCACTACTGGTAGCATGAGGCGATACCTGGACCCTACAGAGGTTGCACAGGTAGTCCAACTTCTCCAGGATGGCACATCAATACGTGTCATTGCCAGAAGGTTTGCTGTGTCTCCCTGCACAGTCTCAAGGGCATGGAGGAGATTCTAGGAGACAAGCAGTTACTCTAGGAGAGCTGGAGAGGGCCATAGAAGGTCCATAACCCATCAGCAGGACCAGTATCTGCTCCTTTGGGCAAGGAGGAACAGGATGAGCACTGCCAGAGCCCTACAAAATGACCTCCAGCAGGCCACTGGTGTGAATGTCTCTGACCAAACAACCAGAAAGACTTCATGAGGGTGACCCAAGGGCCCCATGTCCTCTAATGGGCCCTGAGTTCACTGCCCAGCAGCATGCAGCTCGATTGGCATTCGCCATAGAATACCAAAATTGGCAGATGCACCACTGGTGCCCTGTGCTTTTTACAGATGAGAGCAGGTTCTGAAGTGAAAGGGTCTGAAGAAGCCATGGGGAACATTATGCTGCCTGTAACATCATTCAGCATGAGCAGTTTGGTGGTGGGTTAATGATTGTCAAGCCTGTAGCGGTCTGTGTGACCCTCCATGGATATGCCTCCCCAGACAAAGGACCTTGGCTGCCATTAGGTATCAGGATGAAATCCTTGGACCCATTGTCAGACCCTATGCTGGTACAGTGGCTCACGGTGCACGACAATTCCTGGCCTCATGTGGTGAGAGTATGCATGCAGTTCCTGGAGGATGAAGGAATTGATACCATTGACTGGCCACCACACTTTCCTGACCTAAATCCAATAGAACACCTCTGGGACATTATGTTTTGGTCCATCCAATGCCACCAGGTTGCACCTCAGACTGTCCAGGAGCTCAGTGATGCCCTGGTCCAGATCTGGGAGGAGATCCCCCACAACACCATCTGTCATCTCATTAGAAGCATGCACCGATGTTGTCAGGCATGTATACAAGAACACAGGGGCCATACAAAGTGCTGCGTACAATTTTGAGTTGCTGCAATTTAATTTTGGCAAAATGGACTAGCCCTGCCACATAATTTTTTCACTCTGGTTTTTGGGGCGTCTTTGAATTCAGGGCTCTGTAGGTTGATCATTTTCATTTCCATCAAACGATGTGGCATCCTTTCGTTCCTAACACATTACCCAGTCTATATCAGTATAGTTATCCAGGAGGATTTCTTTTTCCCATTGAGATCTGATGTGTTTTCAAAGTGTTCCTTTAATTTTTTTGAGCAGTTTATATATATATATATATATATATATATATATATATATATATATATATATATATATACACAAATATATATATATACACAAATATATATGGTTGAAATAGTTTTTACTGTCAAATAATGCAAAGAGTAGTTATGAAAAAGAAAAGGGAACATTTTAAAATGTTTCGCCCTAATTCTGGGCTCATCAGGCGTACACACTCTCTGCACTCCCTCTCGGTAATTGAACCTTGGCCGTCAGAGGCAAAGCCTGTTACGTTGCACCACGGTGTGTGGTTCGTTTATTTGACAGTATGTAGATCGGGGTAATTACATTCAAGGTATTCGTAGTCCCGAATCACAATCCGATTGTATGGGTGGTTACCTACCAGGTAACGTTAGTGGTTGGTCAGCAAGTCGGCTAATGTCCGCCATGGTGCCCTCTTTCAGTTCAAGAAGCAGATCATACAATGATTGAAATAGTTTTTACTGTCAAATAATGCAAAAGAGTATGCAACACGTGTTTCACCCTAATTCTGGGCTTATCAGGCATACACACTCCCTGCACCCCCTCTCGGGAATCGAATCTTGGGCGTCAGCGTCAGAGGCGAAGCCTTTTACATTGCACCACAGCGTGTGGTTCATTTATTTGACAGTACTTAGATCGGGGTTATTACATTCAAGGCATTCGTAGTCTGAATCACAATTGGACTGTATGGGTTGTTACCTACCAGGTAACGCTTGTGGTTGGTCAGCAAGTCGGCTAACACCATGGCGTGTGGTTCGTTTATGTGGTTCGTTTTTATAGAAAAATACCGCGCTTCGCAGCGGAGAAGTAGTGTGTTAAAGAAATTATAAAAAATGCAATTGTCAATGTAATTGTTTTGTGACAATGTTCAATGTTTTAGTACAGAACTCTTTGAGATAAAGTAGCAAACAAAAATTTTGCAATGAAAAAGATTTTTAAGTAAGATGGTGAATCAAATGATAATGTGTATTATTATTATTCTCAAAATTTGCTGTCAACACTGTTGAAGAAGTTAGATATACCCATAAAAAACTCAGACTAAATAATTTCATTATTTGCAATTTCATTTGCAGTAACTAACAATGAATCTTTGCTTTTATGTATCTTAAAAGATATTTTTTTAATAGTAATATTTTTTTTTTCCTTACCAGGCAGTGGCTTCCAAAATCCAAAATGGTTCCACTTGGAGTTGACAAGACAATTGACAAGATAAAAATGATGGAGGGTCGGACATCAAGCATTCGCAAAGCTGTAAAAACTGCATTTGAACGAGCAATGAACCATCTGAGCAGAGTACAGGGTGAATCAGTTAGTGATTTTAGTGATGTTGATTAACATGGTTCTGATATGGCTTTTACATTACTTCTTTATAGCATTTTCATAGTGGGCTAAAATTTCACCCTTAGTGAAAGTGCTGTAGGTGTTGAGTCTTATTTGTTTAACCCTACAGTTGCCCAAGAAAAAGCAGTACAAAATTGTTCACTGCCATTGAGGCTGTAAAATACTGTACTTAATAATTTTAACACCGAGTGTGTATATGTATATATTTATATATGTGTGTGTCTCTGTGTATAAATATGTACATAAGCAATATGTACATGTATATACACATTTATATTTAATTAACTTATTACAATATATGTACTCATGGCTTTCCTATTATGTTTTTGCTATTTTTCAAAATTAGAATGATTTTATACTGTAGTCAAAGTTTGGTATTTAATTTTATGTATATAATGCAAGTTGGAATACATACTAGGAAAGTAGGTAGGTATAAAAACCTGAACTGCACCATATTCAAAACACCAAATAATGTGCTACCCAAATGACCTGTTAACCTTTGTTAACCTCTCTTTTGTACAGTATGGGGTTTTCCTTAAAAAACTTTTATAATTTTTACAGTTGTAAACAAACTACAGGGACCTGTATTTTAAATGTAGGTAAATGTGCCTCATTTTGTTTTTATTTATTGTAAAATTCTATATGTTTCTTTGTATGAAAGCTGAAAATTCAGAAGTGTTAAAAGTGTACATTTCTATAGGCACATTAGATTTTAGATTACATTTTATAGACACTGTTTGAAGTATTACATGTAAAATAATTACAAGTTTGTGCATAATCAGATGTTTTTTCATATCAATGTAGGGTTTGTGATATTTGTTAATGTAGTGAGAAGGGTGGGTAGCAAAAACATTTTGATGATTTGTTTTGCTACGTACTATGTAAATAAACTTAGTATCTTATTTTTTATTTGACTGGGTTGGGAAGAAGCATTAGAGGTGGGGCCAAAAAGATGGGTGGGTTTACAGCATATATATTTTTTTTTTTTTTTTTTACATTGGAAATAAATTCAGAGTTTTGATTTTTATCTTAACAAGTTTCTCTCTGGACATTATTTGTTGCAATATGATTGAAATATGTTTCTTATCAACAATACACATGTTGATTATAGCAGTTACTACTAGACTCCTGCTGTTATGCTCTTTATGTAAATGTTTGAAAATTTGTGAATCGTTAGATGTGTGGTTTTAGAGTTAGAAGGTGTTCTAGTATTTCAATCTTGAATAACATGTTTGCAGATTTTATGAGTACAGTAGATCCCTGCAAAGTTGCGGTTCAGGGTTCACGGACTCAGTCATTCGTGGATTTTTCTTTAGAACCTAACTATTAATTGTTAGCAGAAAGTGCAAATATCCTCCACAATTTTATGGCTTTTTTCGTGGCAATACTGTGCTGTAGAGAGAACAGGAAGCAACCGCTGAGGGAAATGCGGTTTGGGATGGTGAAAGTAGCCAATCCCATGAGCGATATGCATTTCTTCTTGCTGCTGATTGACTGCTGCCCTGTAACGCATCTCCAGCTGAGTGTCCTCGTGTTTTCCATTTTGTTATTCTTAAACGCACAAGAGGTCGCCGAAGCGGCTTGCACCTTCTAAGGCTTCTGGCACTGAGCCTAAGCGCCAGAAGAAGTTTAAAACACTCCAGTAGAATGTTGAACTATTGGATTTGCTCCGGGAACTAAAAAGTTATGCTGCAGTATCGTGCCACTATGGCATTAATAAAAGCACCATACGCTACATAAAGAAGAATAAAGCAGCGATCTAGAGTACTTTATCTGTAAGTTTCTGTGATAGTGCCAAAAAGGTAACGACCGTAAGGAATTAAAATATTGTCAGGATGGAATCTGCCTTGACATTTCGGATCACCGACTGCAGGAAGAAGAACATCCCCTTGGACGGTAACATCATCCATGAGAACGCACAGAAATTGTACCAGCAGTTGCTACAGGAGACAATGTAGCAACTTCCCATCACAATGTTCCTGAAACCTATAAAGAAAAGCCAGCACGAAACCCCACCAGAAGAAGACCCATCCAAAGATAAGACTCCTCCTGAAGCACCTGAAGAGGAGTTGTGACCCGAGGAGTTTTAAATCCTCTGCATCGTCCTGCACTGCTAGTTCATCATCATCAATATTATTCATCATTGGTGAGTACCCGTACATTTTATTGTATTTTAATAAATAAAATTATTATGTACTTATAACAAAGAAAACTGCAGCACATACCAAAGACAACGCACTTGCTTGAATTACAGTACGTATAGCAGTAACATCGGTATTTTACATTCTAGCCCCCCGAGAGACATAGCAGTACAGTATAGGGGTTTACCTTTGCATTTAGGTAATGTATTAAGCTGAGTTTGCAAAGAAATTAAAATGCTTTGCGGGCATACTGTATTTAGGGTTTAAACTATAAAAATAGGCATTTTATTAACCACATCCAATTTGCGGGTGCGCTAGGAACATAACCCCCGTGAATTTTGATGGTGTACTGTATTTTTAAAAATACATTGAAAATTGGTGTTTGAATTGCTCATTAGACTTTTAAACCATTATGGGTTGCAGCAGCAGACAAATATATGGAGTGGAGGAACACACAACTTTGTAAGGTAGTTAGATTGGCTTTGAAAATTATTCCATAACTAACATGAAGCCAACATAGACTAGCCAACTAGGGGGGAAAGGGGCTAATGTATGTGTTAGATTATGACTATGAAGGCTGCATTGTGAACCACTCAAAATCACTTGATACCCCTAAATGAGAATTTCAGTGCCCCAGCCTAAAATTGACGAAAGTTATATGAAGCACATTAGCATCAATTATAGAGAGGAAGGAACTAACTGGTGAGATGCAGTTCATAAAATGAAATTTAGACTGCAGTGTTCATTACGTGTTCAAGTACTGCTCTAAGGCTGGCCACAGAAGACATTCCTTGTTATTACCATTCTATTAAAATAAGTCTCATTTGTCTATTATAGGGTTAATAACTGGGACAGTCTCACAGCATTTATTTGTTAACACACAGCTGTTTGATGCATCTCCTAGCACATCCCTTTTAGGGAAAAGCTTTACACTAATTTTTAATTACTGATTTGTTAAAGCTGTCTGCAAGCAGTAGATTGATAAATATGAGGTCCTGTTCTTCCTGCTAAACTATTAATTGTGTGTCCACAATTGACATTTTGCTTTTCTTTTTTTTTTTTTTCTTTTTTCAACCTTCCAGGGTGAATCCATGCCACTGGCACTGAATGATGGTGTGGTGGAAAATGAGTTGTGGAATAAAGTGCTGATTCTTGTTTTAAAATGGGTGAATGTCACAACATTGTTTTGCTTTGTGCTTTTTTTCCTTATTAAAATTACATAGATTTGTTGTTTTGCAATATGTACATAATTTCAATATGCAAATCAATACTCAATAACATTTTTGGCTTTAAAATGGATGTGTTTGGTAAGCTTTAAGGCCTTTCTTTGTAGGAATTCTGTATCTTTAGCTCCTGTCTTTCATAATGGAGGTTTGTTTTTTTTTATATATATTTATAAAATATGCTTCACTATAGAAGCAAATCTCATATGCCAAATTAATATACACCAGTATTGTGAGTAAATAACTTTGATTTGAAAAATATCAAGTTTATACTTTTAACAATTACTTTTAATATTGTAAAAAAATCAAAATCCCCTGAAAATCAGATTGTAAATAATACAGCTGATAGCCTCTTATCAATGTTTATTAGTTAAACTTGATCCATTCAGCAAGGAGTGTTACTTTCCATAGCAAAATTAATAACAAGTGGATGGGTGTAGCCGAGTTCACAAGAATACAGGTCATAGATAAGTTAGCACAAAGCTGTAAAGTGAAAATATAGATGCATATGTGCACACATCTCTTTAATTATTTGCTTGTTTTCTTTATTGTTAGTTTTTACAAATGTTGTTTGGTGCAAGATATGCTCCAATTGCTTATAGTCAATCCTCTCACAAATTAACATTTAAAAAAAAAAAAAAAAACTCTTCAGCTCTATAGTAAGTGTTGCTTTTTCATTTGTGACATTTTTTTTAAATGACAAGACTACTGTCACCAGTTCTGAAGACTGTTACTTTCGACTTATTGACTCACACCCACTACAGCCATCCATGGACTGACCCGAGTAGCCAGGAGTCATGGTGCACTTGTTTTCTCACGTGTTCTTAATTTTAGGCTATAGATTTCCTTTTTGCTTTTTTGCTCTTTACTCTATCATGATGTTAATGTCGGTTTATGAAGGAATTAAAGGGGATAAATGCCATTAAATAACTTTAACCTTTTTCTGGTGACTTAGATAAGATTATCTTTCTCATTGTTCAGCTAACTGATGATAAGGTTTTAACAAGATATTTCCTTTTCACTCAATTTGTTATCATGTCGACAACATGACAGGACATTTTAAGCCTACTGTTCATTATTTTGCTGTGTTGCCCTTGTATTTAATCATTGTACATTTTATCTTCTTATTTTTATCTTTTGTATTCTGTGTTGTCCTTGTGTGCTGTACCAATACTATCAAAAGACAAATTCCTACTACACATTAGTGGACCTGGAAAATAACAAGAATTCTGATTTTGTCATCTTATTGCACCACTTTCCCAGCTAGTCCACTTGATTTAAGTAATGACTTTCATCCTCTGCAGATATGCGTCTTATAAGCATGATGTCATCAGCATACTTGATAACAGAACATTGGTCATTGGTTTGTCTGTGCATATCATTAATAGTAATGGTGATAAAATATGAGGACTTTTGAAAATGTGTCTTGTACTTTGTGAACAACTTAAAAGAAAGTACTGAATCAAAGTAATAAATGGGTTAACATTTATACTGTTTAGTTTCTCAATCAGCATATGAGGTTGGAAAAGTGCAGATTAGATATAAGATAATGAGTAGAGAATCTTCCTCACCTCTGTTTGCACAGTAAGCAAATTGGTGGTTATCATGAAATTTCTTCTTCTTTTTTCGGGTGCTCCCATTAGGGGTTGCCACAGCGGATTATCCAGAATTGCTGTCTGCATATTGATTCACCGGATACCCTTCCTGACGTAACCCTCATCTCTGTGTATAAAATGTTTTCACCAAGTGTTGGAAGTGAGTGTGTCAGACCTGTATTCGTTCTGACAATAACAAAGCCCGAGTATGAGTTACAAAGCAAATAAGAAACTGGAGAGAGCAGCTTGAAACGGGACTAAAAGAAACAACCGGATATGCTATTTGGCCACAGTGGCATGTTGGGCTTAATCTGCCACAAATAGTTCTTCATTTCAGTTAAACTGACTTCCGTCCCAATAATATTATTTTGCATTTTTACAAGGCACCACACTTGTGTATACTGACTTCCATCCCAATAATATTATTTTGCATTTTTACAAGGCACCACACTTGTGCATTATGGGGTACTGAATTCATTAATTTCAAATCTAGCAAAAAAAAGTCATTAAGATCATTCATTAATAACTTTTGGCCCTTGTCTATTCCCTTTTTTGAATCCAGTCCTGTGATTGTTTTCAAGCCTTCCCAAACTTGCTTTGGATTGTTCTCATTAAACCACCTCTTGATTTTTCCCCTTGCATCTTTGTCAGTCATTTTCCAACCCGCTATATCCTAACACAGGGTCACGGGAGTCTGCTGGAGCCAATCCCAGCCAACACAGGGTGCAAGGCAGGAACAAACCCCGGGCTTTGCACCAGCCCACCGCAGGGCACACGTACATCCACACACCAAACACACTCTAGGGACAGTTTAGGATCGCCAATGCACCTAACCTGCATGTCTTTGTACTGTGGGAGGAAACCCATGCAGACACCGGAAGAACATGCAAACTCCGTGCCGTCCTGCATCCTTGTATTTTGTTTAACTAACTTAATTCCTTGCTGTAAAACTCGATTTTCTCCTACCTTTACCAATGAACATGTTGATCCTAAAGTATTGCTTTTATATCTTTAGTGATTTATGGCTTACTATTTGAGTACATCTTGACAGTTCTTTCCTTAATTATCGTAGACTGACAGAATTTCATATATTCAATAACAGTACTATTGACTTCTTTCAGTGTCTGTGAGATGTCAGCACATCGCAGTTAGTACAGCAGGAGCACTCCTCAGTTCTTCTGCACTGTCATTGCACCCAAGGCTGGTCTACGACTGGATACGCAGGCACCAGAAATGTTTTCATAACACTTATCTAGTGTTTTGTCCTCTCTAGTATTAATATTCCTGAACAGATGGCAGTGTGGCAATACTGATTCTAGTTTACACAAATTGAAATCATCTGTGATCAGGTCTGAAAGAGCGGGGTGATTTGGTTTGCAGTTTCTGAACAGTTTCTAAAATCATTTTACCTTCTGCTCTTGCATCAAAATCCGGCAGTACATAAACTACAGTAACAAAATTATAATTAAACTTGTGTGGCAGATAGTATGGACAAAGTCCAAGAGTGAGCAGGTCAATATTTATTATGCAGATGTGTTGCCTTACAGTGATATTATTACCCCACCTTTTGTTAACTTATAGGAAAACCCCTGCTTAGCAGAAGCGGAGTTTACATCTTCCTATTCACATACAAAACCCTCTATTTTAACGTCTGTGTCCGAGTTGGTATTTTTAAACCAGGTCTCAGTACAGCACATTAGAAGGCTTTCACGGTACTTGTGAAGGTATCATGCAGATGTCCTCGGCTTGTCCAGTTTATTCCACAAGGAGTGTGTGTTGCTCAAAAGGATCATTGCCAATGTTGTTTCTCCATCTCAGATGTATCTCAGATCCACCTCTTTTTCCTTGCTGTCTGGATTTTGGTGGCTTTAATTCATTCTGTATGCTAATGCACGGGGCATTGATGGTAGCTTTTCTCATTTATAGCAGCACCAGCCAGCCACCTAGGATTTCTTGCACAAGTAGTGCCTAAGTGTCTCGGTGAATTCCATAAGTGATCAGCAGAATTAGAAAATTTTCACAAATATTGTTAAGCATTTTATAAGAAAGAATACCGACTGACTGGCAGTAGAAAGCAAAAGAAACATTCTAAAAGAACAAAAACAGGCACAAAACATGGAGAGATGCAGTGAAATGTCAGTTACAGTGTGGTTATATATATATATTTTTTTTTAAGTATTTACCATAAAAATGTATAATCTAGTTTCATTTCAGTTCTTTTTTCAGCATAGTATATTTGATGCCACTTTGTTACTGAGTTTTCACATTCAAGATAGCCAGTATGGATATTCTCAAGGTAAAATATTAAAAATTTTGTATATCTTAGGCATGGTGTTACTTTTCTTAAGAAAGTAAATACATTTTGGCAATGAGATTTGTACTTGTCTTTGTCCTTTTGTTTCCATTTATGGACCCCACACTTCCTGTTTCCTGCTCCCTTTTTGGATCCTCAGCTGATTAAACTGAGACCTAGGTTACAGGCTGGCGTTGAAGATCCTGACCTGAGGTGCACATGCTCAGTAGTATTTTGTTGGAATCTGCAGTAACATTTACATAATTACCAAAGTGCATAAAAGTATAGCTGTTTGTGTTTAAAAGTATTGAGAGTTTATTGGATAAAACTATTAATTTGTAGTATATTCAGTTAAGATGGTTTGATATTGCTAATGATTGCTGTTAAACATAAAAGAAATTCCTTTATGTAACCTGGGCTAGGTTTAAAACGAAAAAAAAAAAACAAATATCCAAATGCGAGTTTGTGTTAAAGTTTATTGACTGAAATGGGGTACAAGTTGTGGGGGTTAGGTACGGTTAAGTTATATATGTACTGTAAGGCAGCACGCTGAAACAAGACTGGAATAAAGAGAAAAGAGAGGGACAGTTGAGGCAGAACACCAAAACAAGACGGAAAAAGAAAGAGGAAATAAATTTATCAAACTGCTAAAACATAAAAGGAGAAGACGGGAGAAGAGAGTGGTTTAGCAACTCGCTAAACTGATTAGACAGAAGCGATAGAAGGATGCTAAAGGGAACGTCAAATATAGTGTATGGGAAAGCAGCAACGAGTGAGAAAGAACACTCTAGCAAAACGCTGACGCACAAAGCGACTCACCGAGGCGATAATGCAGAGAGGAGAAAGCCAGTGGGGAACACTGTATGGGGCACCATCAAACAGAGGGTGTTTATAGCCAATGGAAAGGACAAGTAAGTGTGCCACTGCAGGACGCGAAGAGAGGAGAGGGACTGACACGTGGTGGATGGAGTGATTTGGTGACCTGAAGAAGAGAAAGGCGGCAGGACATGAGTTCAGCATTGGCAAACAGCGAGTGAGGAGGTTGTTTAAGAGAGAGGGAGACGAGTGGCCCAAAAGAGGTAACCGAGTATAAAGGACAGTACATTCAAACAAGGTCAGTGTGTTTTTTTTGTTTGTTTTTTTTTTGTTGTGGCTTGAGTTAAATCCTTAAGCAAACATGCCAACAATAGAGGTGGCGACACCATAATAAAGTGCTCAGGGTCTTGCACACTGATTAAAGGAAGGGTGGTGCAAGGGGGTTACATTTATATATGGGTAAATGGTATATTCCTGTTGGTGGAGCTACAGGTAACAGTACTGTATAAAAGAAGCTCAGTTGTAGAGCTTCAAGAGACGCACAAGACTGAAAAGACGACGTATTTCACTTTTATTATGAATAGAAAGAAAAGTCTGGGGATTAGGTAAGATTTTCTGGATGCTTGTTTTTTTGTTCAGTTTTAGACTTCTTTAGCAAGTAACTGTCACATGCCACTAAAGTGCTATTATGGCTGTGCCATTCTTTAGAGGAACATCTGAGCTAACACTATGTCACATACATTACATATCCATTTTTTCTTTGTTCCTCTTCTTCTACCTCCTTCCCTTAAGTGCTTTAGGTGGTAGTCGTTTCTCCCCCATTCTAGTTACATGCCCAAACCCATCTTTTTTCTGCTCTATTTCTCTGATTACTTAATTTCATATTTTATCCCTTCATGATTTGCCCAATATTCTTCTAAACCAGTTAATTTCAGCAACAAGTATTTTATTCTATTCTGCCTTCCAAAGATACCCACCATCTGATCCATATAGTAACAATGGGATTACAAGTGTCTTATAGAATTTAATATGTAGGTTTTTTGATATATTGTTTGTTTTCTGAAATCTTGCTTAGCTTTCCAAATGCATCTGAAGCCAAGCCTATTCTGTGCTTCATATACTTATATCGTTCATCTGTTTTCAGTTACTAATCCTCCCAGGTACACAAATTCATTTATTTTTTCAATTGTCCATCAATTTTTAACTTTACAGTAGCTTCCAAATAACATGCTACATCCAAGGGCAAATAAGTTTAACTGAACCTCTTGTTTTTTTTTTTGTTTTGTTTTTTTTTTTTTTAACACTATACCAGGAGTGGAATGGTCAGTATCTGGCTTTAAGTCCGAAAAGTTCTAACAAAATGACAGGAAAGAAAGAATATTTACCTATTTAATATTCACTCATTCTCATCACAGGTAGCAATGGCCAAGGCTGGATACCTCGGCTTCAATACCTTAGTAAGGCCCTGAAGTCTCTGCATCACAAGCCACATTCCTTTCAGGATGCCCAATTTCTACCCCTAAAAGGGCTGCAGTTTTTCAAACTACATCAGCAAAGGCCAAGACCAATATCAAGAGTGGCACTCCAATCCCTAGACGGTTACTTTTGAAAGGGCTACACAAATCAAACTTATTACCAGTATATCTAGGCTGACAACCTTCGCTTCGGTACTTTAGCAGGGACCAAAGGGAAGCCTATATCCTTTTGGCTCTCTAATTTTTACCCATGAAAAGGCTGTGCAATTACTCTAAAAGAGGTCAGGAGGTTCAATGAAGGGGATGTAGGAAAGCCCTCTGAAGCCTCATCCCTGGAAGAGTCAAACCGTTGGAGAGCCACTGGGGTCAGGCCTGTAGGGGATTGAAACTGGTGTGGTGCTGAGGTGTCACCCATTGTATGGCAGCTGAGGTACACAGACTAGGGACTGGCCAGATCTCTGTAGGTAGATACAGCTTTTATTGGTCTGGTCAATCTGATAGCCGTCATACTTGGGGAGTACACTCATATGAAAAAGTTTGGGAACCCCTCTTCTTTGGATTTTTGTTTATCATTGGCTGAGCTTCCAAAGTAGCAACTTCCTTTTAATATGACATGCTTTATGGAAACAGTATTTCAGCAGTGACATTAACTTTATTGGATTAACAAAAAATATGCATCATAACAAAATTAGACAGGTGCATAAATTTGGGCACCCCAGTAGAGATATTACATCAATACTTAGTTGAGCCTCTTTTGAAAATATAACAGCCTCTAGACGCCTCCTATAGCCTTTGATGAGTGTCTGGATTCTGGATGAAGGTGTTTTTGACCATTCTTCCATACAAAATCTCTCCAGTTCAGTTAAACTTGATGGCTGCCAAGCATGGACAGCCTGCTTCAAATCATCCCATAGATTTTCGAGGATATTTAAGTCAGGGGACTGTGATGGCCATTCCAGAACATTGTACTTCTCCCTCTGAATGAATGCCTTTGTAGATTTGGAACTGTGTTTTGGGGCATTGTTTTGTTGGAATATCCAACCCCTGTGTAACTTCAACTTTGTGACTGATGCTTGAACATTATCCTGAAGAATTTGTTGATATTGGGTTGAATTAATCCGACCCTTGACTTTAACAAGCGGCCCAGTCCCTGAACTAGCCACACAGCATGATGGAACCTCCACCAAATTTGACAGTAGGTAGCAGGTGTTTTTCTTGGAATGTGGCGTTTTTTTTTTTGTTTTTTTTTTTTTTAAATATGACCAAATAACTACAGGGAGTGCAGAATTATTAGGCAAGTTGTATTTTTGAGGATTAATTTTAATATGGAACAAACACAGTGCTATCAGTCAATCCAAAATGTTAATAAACCTGAATGTTTCACAACGGAAATGTGAGTGTGAACATCATCAGGGAATACATATGTGCACAATTATTAGGCAACTATTAGTGTGCAGATTTATTATGCAACTAAAGGAAAAATGAAAATTTTCCCATCTCACTTGTTTATTTTCATCTGTTATAGTGAGAATAATAAACAAACACCTCAAAATTTACAAATAAACATCTCTGACATTTAAAAAAAAAAAAAAATCAATCAATCAATGACCAATATAGCCACCCTTCTTTCCAATAACAGTCATAAGCCTTTCCATTCATGTAGTCTGTCAGTTTCTTGATCTGTTGACGATCAGCTTTTTGTGGAGCAGTGACTACAGCCTCCCAGACACTCTTCAGAGAGGTGTATTGTTTTTCTCCCCCGTAAATCTAGCGTTTAAGAAGTGCCCACAAGTTCTCGATAGGGTTTAGGTCAGATGAGGAAGGGGGGCCATGTCATTATTCCTTCATCTTTAAGGACTTTACTGGCTGGCCACGCAGTGGAGAACTTCGATGCAAGTGATGGAGCATTGGCCTGCATAAAAATTGTCCTGCATTAGAATCCAGATCCAGGCATTTAATGACCTCTTGGGCAAATCCATCATCAATGCGTCTGTCAGCAGAGAGAATATCAACCAAAGGGTTTGCTTACCTCAGCAGCAACATTCATGTCCCTGGTGACTTCCTATAAAGCCAGTGGACGGATTGGGAGTGCATGGGTGGGCCATGAGGTTGCTAGAAATGGGTGTGTGGTGCTCTTGATATCTTTGCAAGAGGACAAAGGTCCAAATCTTTAGAGTCCTGGTGCTTCCTGTTTTGTTATTTTCGGTACTGTGTCTCTTTGGAGAATCCATGGGTACTGCTGGTTTGACATTGTGTCAAATGATTGATTGGTCATGGAATCCCGATTGAGGAGCGTCAGTTGCAGCACTATGGCCATGTGGCTATGTTCCCTGAAGGTGATCTGGCTTGCAGGATCTTCATTGTACAGAAACCAAGAGGATTTCTAGGCAAGGGGATGCCCACGTGCCACCTGGCTGTGGCAGATAGATGGATACTTCTTGAAGGTGGGATTGGACCATGTATCTTCCCTGGCGAGTTGCGAACTGGGATTCTGAGCTGTTTCATCGTGTTGTGGGTGCAGCAACACGCTGTACCAGTGCATGCTCCCCAACCTGTCCTGACCTGAATGTAATCATCACTTGTTTTTTTTTTACAGAGAAACCACACAGCAAATGATGGTTGTCAAAAATAGGACAACACATATAAGCTGAACAGTTAAAATTAATATCCTGTACAGCAAGCGTTGCTTAAGTATAACCAAAGGAGAATTGCCTGTGTAATTTAAAGAGTCCATTCTTCTAAATCCAACTAAGGCATTCTTTAAAACCATGTGCCGGCATGGCATAGTCTTCCTTTCCTCTGATGGGGCATATTTTCATTCTGTAGGTGGCATGAAGAGTATGATGTTTTGGTGTGCCTTCAGAACAGCCTTTCCCTCTCCCCCTCTCATATCAACACTGCATTGTTGTATTAAAAGCCAAAGTGTTCTCTACATCTCCCAAAAGATGTACCCTATAATGTATGCCAGTAGAGTGCTATCTTTTATACAGTTTCGTAATGGCTATTTTAAGTAAGTGATATCAGACTGAGAATTTACCTTGGTTGTGCTCTTCTGTCAACCTGACATTTTTTAAAGCTAATTATTATGTACAAGTTAAAGAATAAAGGCCTTTAAAAGCCTCTATTTCATATCTTCCTGCTAGTGTATACACATTGGTTAGTTTATCTGAGCTAAAACATGTATATTTTAATAGATAATAATCAATATGTGCTTTACATTTGCATATTTTCTCAGAATTTTATCTTATTTGCATCTCAGAGTTCACCTCTCTGTTCAAACAAATTGTTGTTCTCATAAATTTATTTTGCTAATGGTTCAAAAGGAGGACAAATCTAATTGACCCCTTTTTCTAAAGTGGTCTCAAATTGGACTTAGAATGTCTACTAAAACATTTACTTCTCTTACTAGGCCTTCAAACACTTGTCTTCATTCACAGTTCAACCTCTTCAGCTTCTCTCCTAATTAAGGAATCCCAGGATTGAAACTGCTGTAATTCACGGGAAACCAGGAACGGCCAAGCTCGCATATAGAGCGTGTAAAAATCGATCACGAAATAACGGAGTTATAGTTGAAAATAATTCTTTTGGGCCCACAGTGTAGTGTGTTGTTGATTAATTCAGTCAGCAGACCAGCAGCAGTCGTCAGTCTCCCATCTCCCACTAAGACTGAGCACAGTGGACTGGGAGGAGTCTGCACTCTGCAGCTAACAAATACCGGGACGGGGCAGACTTCATATATAATATAACAATATAATATAATATATAATATTACAATATATTTTGTAATATTTGATCAAATTTGTTGTCTTCTGTGCCTGGCATCTAGTCCATCGTAGCTGTCCTTCAATTATCTCCTCATCGCCCTATGCCCCATAGTCCTGAAATCAGTTGATTATTTTAATTTTTCCAGTGCTGTACTATTTATTGCTCTGATTTGTATACCTAACTGTACATATTTCAGATGTGGCTCAGACGTGCACAATGCTGCTTAAGCATCTTGACTCTTTAAAGCCTGACCTTTACTCCATGCAACTGGCCCTATAACTCAATATCCAAATAGCCAAACAGTATTTGGTTGTTCCTAGTGATGACTGCACTATGACCAACAACTCTTATTTTAAGGCATAACCTCAAGTTGGAAGGAGTGTGGAGTGCAGGATTCAAATTGTAGCCATAAGTATCTTCTTTGGGCAAGGTTCAAGTTCTGAGGTTTTCCTCTAGCACCCCAAATATTTGCAGGCTAGGCTAAGTGTCAGATTCACTGTGAAAGAGTGTGTGTGTTTGTTTATGTGTATGTGAGTGTACCCTGCCATATACTAGACACCCAGTCAGTGTTAGTTTCTGCTTTGACCTTAACATTGCTGGAATCATCATTGGCAATGACACCCTCAAATAGATGAAGGGGCTTTGATAATGGATAAATGGGTAGCTGCTAGGTGCAGTCTCTGTACCGTATAATATTTTTGAATTTTTATGTGTAAAACCTCTGATTTATTTACTTCTTCTGATTAAATGTATTTTTCCACAATCATCTATCTATCAATCTATTTATGTATTTATAGGGTTTTGTATGTGACAATGTTGCTATATCTGATTAAGGGATTAATTCCCTTATTTCCTGTAGTAAATCAACAATTTAGGTACAATAATAAAATCAAATGAAATAAGCATAAATTTGTATGCTGTTTTAATACCATGTCAAAAAGCAGCTGATGAAATCCTGCAAACTTGTGTTCTTTTTTATGGAAAGCTGCCAGAAGAGGTCACTGTTGCACTTTGCATTCTGTCACAGAGAACTGTGTCAATTTCCATTCTTCAAAGAGGTAAATGGAGAATGATTCTTTTATGAAATAAGAATGGGCTGCATTTAAATGTAAAGTTAGCAAATATGTTGATAGAAAGATAATGGCTGATTTAGAAGAGGATAAAGCTGTGCCACTTACTTATTTAGAAAGACGGTAAGGTGACATTTATTAGATGGGGGATCTAACTTGTAATATTGTTTTTTGTGTTGACTGCTGAAAGGATGAAATGTGGAAGGAGGTGGAAAGTACAATGATGTAAACCTGTAAAGTGTATAGCAAATATGAGCCAACTGACTGGGAAATAAGTGAAAGAAGGTATGGCATTTGTTAGAACAGGATTTTTAAGGGTACCATAGAGAGATAACAAGTGACTATAGATAAATAGAACTTTACTTGTCTCCAGGGGAAAATTTGGGTTTTTTACAGAAACTCTTTAAATAAATTAAAAAACATAGGTAGATAAATTAAAAAATAAACATACACACACTATGGTACCATCATCTTTCAATAGTAAAATCTATTTTTTTTTTAATCTGTGAATATTAGTGCTGCTTTTCCCTACAAGTGCCTATTTATTGAAAACAAAATATTCCTGTGAACAATGCAGTTTAGAATATTGGAATTTAAATCCGCACCCAGCTTGTGCATTGTTTATTGCATATAGTGAGAAAACACACTTCTTAAAAAATGCCGGAGAATCACGTTAATTCCCTTTTTAGCAGCAGCTGACCTTCAATTAATTTTTTTTTCTCAAATATAAAATATGTAAATTTGCCATTTGTTATTCCAATGTTTTATTTTTAATGAACACTTTTTTTCGGCTCCACACTATTACGTGGCGTGTTTGTTTGTAAATTAGTTAATTTGTTTTGTTTGCCCCAAGCTAATTTTTATTTACAGCCAATTAACTATAAATCCACATTGTAATGTCCCTGAAAATGATTTAAGACAATCCACAGCTGTAGCTTAACCCTTTCAGCAGTAAGATGTAAGAGCTTCCCAAGCAGTTTTTACTGTGATGTCTGCCACTTTTAGCTGTGCATTTCAGGGGGGCTTAAACTTTAACATGTGTTCATCTTGCAGCATTATGTATGCAATCAGTGTTGTTGTGCAGCAAATCCCACACTACCAACATATGCAGAGGTGTGCGGCTTTCCACTTTAATGAGCTTGTTGTCTTTTCTGTTCAGGTATTTTTTTGGCATGAATGTATTTAATGCAATATATTTAAGAGGCTCAAATTGTTTTGATGATTTTTTTTTTTAATTTGGTATATAGATGTATTGTACAAGTACATGAGAATTAAAATATTGCTGAAGGAATTTGATCATATTGTCGCATTGAAATGATACTTGTTACAGAGAGGAGCATGAAGGTATAAATGACATTGCTGCAGTCTTATTTACAGTAGGCAAGACCTAACCAATCAGATATTTGTTGACTGTAATACTCACACCTATGTTGACATGTTAAAAATCTAAATAATTTACTTTAGCCATGTACACTGTCACACATGGGTGTGTGAGGATCATCTTCCAGGTTTAGACTAGGTATGTCATCACTAACAATGCCATCTCTTTTCTCCTCTGTAGCTCTGAAAAGCCACCCAGTGAGGGCACCTAAGCCACATCCACTGTCTGTGAAACCCCACCTCTACTACTTGGGATGATACATATTCAAAACTCACAAAATATTGCATCACTTTCTCAGGAAAGTCCCCAACCCCTGACCCACCCAAGAGAGAAGCTTTATTTTAGAAGCCACAGAGGCCGACAAAGCAATTGTTATGCCTTGTTTTCTGTTGCATTGTACTATATTTCTGGGACAGATTCTAACTCTGTGAAGAGGATTACTTGTGTTCTGTTTTGTGTGTTGTATTTACCCCATTTTTTGACACCCATTGCAAGTCCTGTGATACACATGCAGAGCTTGTTAGAGATAATGGAAGTAGGAAAATTTGAAAGTCTCAAAAAAAAAAAAAAAATGAGAGTAAAGATTGTATTAGCGCAAACAAACAGAAAATATTACTTGATGAAATAACAGAACAGCAAAACGAGATTGCATAGTGTTTGAGGATGTTTGGGGGACAAGAAGGTGCTGTACAGGCTTTTAAACGATTGCAGCACCGCACGAAATGCTGAACACGTGGCACGGCATGAGCAGCAAGCAAACAGAAGGTTTAAACAACACTGTATTTGTTTACCATTGTATCGCCGTTTAAGAGGGGTTTCAAAGGGGCGGCCATGTCTCCTTGGGCTGCATTCAGCCCCCCTCTTTATAATGGCACGTAGTGCTGGCAGAGGGGTGAAGGATTGTCGAGCGAAGTGAGCAGGGAGCAACGCCCCTAGTGAATTTAAAAAAATAAATATAGACCGCATTTAGACACAAGATACCTAAAACCTCCAGCCTAAAACGAAAAAGTGTCAATTCTACTTTTGCTGTCATTGACACAAGAAGAGGCACTGTTAAAGTTTGTGTTTAGCGTCCTCTGAGTAAGTCTTGTTGGCTTGACTTCTGTAACTCCTTATTTAATAGCTTGTGTAACCTATGAGGTTTTACAGGGGCTCTTTCTAGTCCAATGGTGGTGTTGTTTGTGGAAGCAGTGTTAACATAAATGAAGGATATGGGCCTGCTTTGTAATCCACACACATAAAACATGATGTAAGTGTGGAGATTGCCTATGCACTTGCTTCCATCTTAATTGATCACAATGACTTAAGCTGATGTCACACTACACAACTTTTTGTCAAGGGGTATATTAGATTTGCCAATTGCAGCAGACAATTGTCAATTAACACAACTGAAAAATGCTGCCCATGTCATATTTGTTGGCCTTTCCAGCACAGTCATGCTCAGCCCTTTTTGTGATAGCCAATAATGTGCTATCTGACGGAACTGGTGCTGTATGAAGGGTTAACAGGTACCGCGAGTACAGCTGAAGTCTCTGCCCTTGTTTATTTTTTTCCATTCTATTTAAATACATAAAACAGACATCAGAAAGACAAACCTATCTTCTGTTTGTAAGATTTAAAACATGCATGTTTTTTATTTGTCATCACTACATTCTATGCATTGTACTTCGAGATGAGCAGTCATTGGTTGTCAGCTTTCATGCACACAAAACCCTCTCTACGACTAAAGACAAAATCAAATCTGTCACAGACTAGCCAGGGTGAGTTGCTGAGCATGTTACATTGGGCAACTAGCCTCATGTGAGTCTACCTCCGACTCTCTAAGAGTATGTAAATGAAGGGAATGAATGAAAATTGATGGAAAAGTCATGTAATGTAACAGACTTTACTGACTTCATTCTTGCATGGTGAAGCATGTGTTACATGTTACTTCTGTGAGGGAGTTAACTAATATACAAGGTTTGTTCCTAACAACTTTGTTTTTTATTACCCCTAAGGGGCTATGCAGCATGTGTTACAGCACGTCTTTCCTTTACATGGGTTTTTACTGTTTATTTTCACCTATGCAGAAGTAGCTAAGTGTTTGATTGAGGCTGAAATGGGGGTTGTGCTAAAATTGTACAGCAAATGTGGGGCACAGAGTAGTGCAAGCACAAGTAGAAGCCAGCAAAAGACTAAGTAAATAACCAGTGCCACAGCAGTAAATAGTAAAATGTGCATTTCCTTCGTGAGAAGGAATTAAGATGTTAAAAGGATTTTCAAGATAAAGCGTGGAGCTCATACTGAGGCACATTAGTGCTAATAGTACGGTATTCATTCATTCATAAGGAGGAGCACATATATTGCAAGTATAGCGTAGGCGGCAGCCCAAGGTTTAAAAGCAGGTAAACAACAGAGAGGCTCACTGTTAAGAAAGCAGTTACCTAGGGACAAGGAGAAGAAACGGAAAGTTTAGGACCTACAAACATATATAGACAGCAGGCAGTCAAAGGTTGAGAATATTACAGCAGCTTAAGGGGCTACAAGGTGTTAAATAATTGTAGTACTTGGCTTTTCTTGTTTTTAATAGTTTAATATAAATAATTTGCAATGTAATAACAAAAACAATTGGTTGAGCAGTTTAATAATGCAAAATAATGAGGCCAATATGATGTAAGTTCTGTTTGATTTGGACTTTTGGAGGGTGGCTTGGATGAGCTGAGCCTCATCGTGTCCTACATCTGCAGGAGATTCCATGTGATCCAGCACCTGGAGCTCAGGGTCACTGAACCTGAAGAAGAGGTAGCTACTTCCTGTTGCAGTAGAGAATTGTAGTATCTTGCCCAGGTGCCCTTTAAGGAGAGAGTGTACATCCCCATGGTAGTGCAGGAAGCTACCAGACCAGAGAGGTAGAGATAGGTGGGTCACAACTAGATGTCAGCACAAGGTAAATAGCGTACACTATCCAGAGTTAGACGCGTTCAACTATTTTAGGACCCTGCAGAGAGGGACAGTGACTCTAAAAACTCTATGGTGATAGGCAAGTATGGGAAGCACCAATGGTTCACTTAAAACCAGTCCCCAGAAAGAGAGAAGCAGTGTTAATGGGCGATTCAATCTTCTGGATTCTTTGGGGGGTTAGTTTAATGCAGTAGTCATTGTCCACACTGGAACAAATGACAAGAGTTAAAGAAGAATGCCAGTTCTGCAATTCAAATTTAAGGAATTAAATGTCAAGTTGAAGAGCAGAACTATCAAGGTAGTTAAGGAAGTTCTACCTGTGCCATTTGCCAGTCCAAGCAAGATTTAGAAGATTAAAAGTTTTGACACATGGCTCAGATCTTGTTGGACAATACAATGGCATAGGTTTATGGAATACTGGGATTCCTCCTAGAGAAGATAAGACCTGTTACACCAAAGCATTTGAACTGGAAAGGCAATCAAAGTATTGTTGAATAATAGTAGATTAGTCCAGGATTGAGTATAACTTAGATGGTTAAGCAAAAAGATGGGGAGGTGCCTTTTATTTGAAACAGAATTTCATTGCACATCTTCTCCACCTGGACATTTAATGAATATGTCTGGATTCAATTACAATGCATTAGGTTTATGTATATGTTATAGACCCTACAATGCAGGTAATACCGTATTTACTCGTGTACCACGCACCCTTGTGTAAGACGCGCACCCTAATTTTTACAAAGAAAATCGCGAAAAAAGTTTTGCCCTGTGTACGACGCGCATTGTGATTGTATAGGAAGCGTTTAGAGAGAGAGAGAGAGTGTGAGTGCACAAGCAAGCGAGAGAGAGAGAGCGCGACTGCGCGAACAAGCGAGAGAGAGAGAGCGCGACTGCGCGAACAAGAGAGTGAGAGCGAGAGAGAGAGCGAGAGAGAGCGCACAAGCGAGCGAGCGAGCGAGAGAGAGAGCACGAGTGAGCGAGCCCAAGCAGAAGAAGTAAACATTACAGAATTACATTTCCTCGTGTATGATGCGCACCTGATTTTCTAATGCTAATTTTCAGGAAAAAATGTGCGTGTGGTACATGCAGAAATACGGTAGTTTCAATATGCATTTTTAAAAAAATAATATTAAACAAGAAAGTTTAGAATGGGCTATTATGGTCACTGTAGAATTTATTAAACCAAATATTAACTGGGCTAATCTTACAAATAGCTGAGCAGGAGTTATCGGTGACTTTTTAAAAGGATCAGTTTGGTAATTTTTATCTCAATGTTATTTCTGTCACAATCATGGTATATATTAATTTGTCACATGAAATTCCATTCTAAAGTTAAGCATATTTTATAAATTTTACAAAATAACAAGACCACACATTTTTGAATAAAAGATAAAAAATATATCTTCTGTATTCAATTTTTGAACTGTTTAATCGGAGGCTGGAACTAGTTCATCTAGTACGGACAAAATGAGCATAACAGTATTAGACATGCGACACAGCTTCAGTATAGGATATTGTTGGTATAAACATTTATTTTGTTTACGCTATAATTACAGAAAAGTTTATAATTATATTGGGTCTTGTCACTGACTTGTATTTGTTGTCTTGTTTTCTAGTTTCTAATTTTGTTAAATGTGAATTGTTAGTTTTCATGTTTTTATATTGTTTCTGTTGTTTTTTTTTCCCTTTAAATGTTCATTTATTTCTTGCTCTTTGTGAGTACAGCCTCAGAAGGTGGGGCTACCCTGACATCACTGCCACTGGGCTGTTCCTCTGCTTTTACAGGGCTGTGAGCAGGAGATATCCAGTAGAGGTGTATTGAGTTTGATTAGAGTTTTGTTTCATAAATATAGTTTTTTTCTTAGATATTCTTATGTCTCTTACTGCTTTTGCTGTTTTTTAGATTCCTTTCCTAATCTGTGTATTAGGATTATTTGCTTTTACTTGCCTTTTAGGCAACTGTGTTTTAGACATTTTCGAGCTTTTTTTTGTGTTTTGCTAAATTAATCCTCTATTTTAAAATATTCTCTGTTTCTCTTCTCTCTACAAGCCAGAGGTGTGCAGTAATGCCCTCTCTTGTTGGGAAAATTTGATATTTAGGGATATTTCTGTATATTTTGATCTGTTAAGACAGTTTTTTCCATTTCATGCATAACCAGTTTGAAGCCTGCAGGCACATTTCTGGTGTAAGATAGTCTGGAGTAGGTCTCTTTTCGTGTCTGTTCCATAAAGCAGAATTAGTGTGAAATCCAGCTAAAGTAAGTCATAATTCACAGAAATCAAGCTAATTCTGTTCCAGAACAGCTGGATTTAGCCAAACCTACATTTCTGGCACATATTAAACCAAAATTACGTGATTCGTGAGGTCATACATGCAGATAACTTGCTAATCTTGCTTTTAGGAATGGGCTCAGGATTTTTCCAGAAAGAATGATTTAACAACATCTGTCAATGTTAGTGGGGCAACCAATACTCTAAACCTAACCTGCAGACAGCAGGTTTTACGTGAAGGATTAACAGTTTGAGTCTGCAATAATTAAGGAGCAGAACATGCAATCACAAGATGAAAGGCCATAAATATCTTATTAGAAATATGTTATTTAACAAGCAGAAAAAGCCGACGAAATGCTGAAAATGCTGTGCCCTTTTTTGAATGAACAATTGATGCAGAAACACATCTCCTATACCAAATTCTACCCAAAAAATGAAATCAGACCCTGATCAGACAGTCTGGCATGCTCAGAGTAGTGTCTGCATGAACATTACTATTTTTCATCTGAGTCTTAAATATATCTGATCAACCTTTAAAAACATGACATGTTCAGGGTTGGACATTGCGGCTTTTAGCCAACAACGATGCAAATAGCAAACATTTTCCTTCTAAAAGCTGTTCTCTTCACAATGTTGGCCATGCTACACATATCAGCAAAGCGATAGCAAAAGTGTATCCAATTTTAAAGTAGGGTGGGTAAAAGTGTATCCAACTTTAAAGTAGTATCTGCCCACCCATACACACACATGCACAGGCTCTCATACCAGGAGGGAAATGAATAAATAAATAACCACCATTAAAGAGGAATTCCACAAAGTCGCACTTAGAGATATCAAATCAAACAACTGTGGCATTTTTGAGCAATAATAACTGATAATAGGCAGAATAGTGGAATAAGCTAACCACCTTCCGCATAGTTTCTGTCTTTTAAAGAAATGCGTGTGAAGACTCTTTTCTTCAGCAGAATGCCTACTCCCAATATAGTTATGAATACAGTTTCGATTTGGAGTTTTATAATGGAATAAGGCAACAATATGACTTCTGTATTGCATTGTAGTTCATTTGACTGGTGGTTTTTGCAAATTTAAGTGCAAGTATGTACATATTATATTTAATACAAATATCAATGTGTTAAAATAATATGAGAAGCCACCCACATAATTACAGTACAAATGTTAAGGCCAAATATCGGGAGTCACTTTTGAACAGAGTAAGCTACCATTCAAACAGTGGGAACTGTGAGTGTTCTTTTGCAGATTTGCACATGAAAGTAATTAACCTTTACTTTCTTTTATCATGTTAATATTGAACAATACATTGTTTACTGCAAGCAGGATAATGTTTGTCATCTCTCACAGTTAAGACTACAGTACCACTATGTATGAATCTCATGGGTCTTATAGTTTTTGATGATATTAAAATTGGAATGGAGTACAATGCTTACTTGACAACATATATCGTTTGAAGCAGAGTAATATCATCAGGCTTACATTTTGCACAATGCAACAATTTACCGCATAAAGTCAATATGGATTTCACTGATGAACTGTTTCATGCATTCACTCAATCAGTGATATTCCTCCACATCATCTCCACATCATCTCCCTTTCCTTGGGTTTATCCTTTCCTTTTTTATCACCTGTTCAGTGCTCGACTTATAAGGGCTTGTAAATCCTGCCATGAACATGTGTTAATCTGGATCATTTTATCCAAAATTGAGTGAGCCAGTTGAAATCCGGTGTTCTGGAACCCGTTAATCCATTGGTGTGAAATCAAGCTAAAGTAAAACAGAACTCATTCTGAGAACCAGGATTATCTCATCTCTCTTTCTGAAACAGACCCCTGGGCTAACCAGTGAAAATCCGGACCTGCTTTGTGAATATTTTTGGAAGCCTCACAGTATTTTTTCATGTTTGTGACTCCAGTATACTACTGTAGTTGATGTTAACTAGATCTGTGATTAGGTTGGTTATCAGTGATTAACTTTTTATTTTATAAATAATATGTAGAGGTAGATTGATTAGCAAGTTTTAATATTAGGTTTGAATGGATTGCCTCTCAGTGCATACAAATCCCATATACAAGTAATACTGTAGAATTGATATATTGCATGATATTACACATGGAAAAAGTTTCCAGGTTAGAATGTCAACTGTTCCAATTATAAGAAAATTTTGAGTGTTACAGGCACTTGACATATGGAGCACGGCTCAAATAAGCACAATATTTTAAACAAGATAATTGATATAAGGACTGATGCCCTGTCCACACTTGTGTTTTGCAGTCTGCTAAACAAGATAAAAGAAGGATGATTTGGATTAATACTACTTAATATATTAGGAGAAGCAAACATTATAAGTAATTCATACACTTTTACAAAAGTCTACAAAATTTAGTCTCGTGCAGAAAACAGAACGTATATTTTTTTTATTTTGTAGGTGAGCATGAAACGATCAATGTCAACGCAAAGCCAACAAAGAAAAAACACAAAAAAATAACCTTGAGAGTAAGTCAGTGAAAATTTTAAAATAATTTTAAGTTTTAAGTGTTAAGTCATTGACTCACAATCAAAAGTATTCCTTTTACTTGATTGTACTTAACTTTCTTACCTCACTTACATCCTCGACCATGACATAAGTTATTCTATAAAGATCTTGCAAGTCTTTTACATTTACTTACCATATGAAGGAGGAAGAAACAAAGAGATGGAAGAGAATGAGCATTCGTCTCTCCCCTCTGTCTTCAGCAATGATTTGAAGAAATCCTCTATACGTTCTACTACGTGAAGTCTCCTGTTAAAATGAGAGGTAAAACCATTATAGATACTTTACATCTTTGGTGGAGACATTTTATATATACATAAATGAAGAAGTACTGCGACCACACATTACAAAACAAAATACAGGTACATGCAAACACTATAAAATATGTCTGTATTGGTAAACTGCCTTGGATTGTGATGAGTATGAAAGAGGTTATCTAAAAATCAAACGTTATTTATATGTTCTTGGCGCAGGCAGATAACCTGCTGTTTGTGTTACTTGCAATGAACACGGAACACTTGCATGTAGTGGATTTTCCTTGTGCTGTAAACTGTGTGGACGCTGAAGTCGAAAACAATGGGAGACAAACACCAATTTAAAGTAAAAAGCAATTTCTTTAGTCTTGGTGAGTCAAAGGGGCTGCCTCCACCTGCCAGCTCAATTTGCCACAGGCAGCAAGCCTTTTACTGACAGTCAGATCAGACAGCCTGCTAGCAGGAAGGAGAGACTACCTTTTTAAACTCAAGTTCGTTGATAAGAATAAAAAAAGAAAAAACAGAGAAAACGTAGCTGTTATACATAAATCATAATAGCTTGCAACTCCCTGAATTGGAATGTGTGCATTGCTTCTCTCAGATAAAGAGGATATCAGGGCATTCACAGTTTTAAGAAATATGCTCAAATAATTTTAAGCAAGAATTCAGAAACATTGATTTTATAATATCACACGGTGTTCTGTTAGTATCAAGAGGGCAGCATTTTCCCATAAAAGAATGCAAGTGTTTAGTCCCTTATTCTGTGCATAAGCTGAATTCTTTTCTACCTAAATGAAGAACAAATCATATAGAAATAATGAATCATATAACATGATTAATACAAAATACAGTACTTGGTATTGTGAAGTAACTACTTATAATCATTACAGTTAAAATTTTTTTTTTTTCAACTTTGGCTCAACTTTTTTTTTTTTTTATAATTTCATAAAGTTTTACCCTCAGGGATTAGTAAAGTCCCCGACTAATTTGTTTACATACTTCATTCTCATATTGGAATAGTAAGAAAATCTCAGTTCACACTTTTTCATTCCTTTGAAGACAGGTTGACTTTCCAGCTGCTCCTTACTAAAATCATTTTGCACTGTCCTTTATAAAACATTATCTGTCTACTGTTGCGCTCACGAAGAAGAAAAGTAATGAGCTGCAAACGTATTTTGCTGATTAAATTGTTCATTTCAAGTAATGAGTAAAAAAAAGGGGACATAAAAATTGCAAGAGACTTTAAATAATTTCTAAAGACAACATTCAATCAGTGTTTTCTGTTGCAGACAAAACATTTTATTTGATTTTCGCAACACCTTTAAAGAGAGCTCTTTGTCTAAATTGTTAGTCATGAATTAGTTGAGGTCTTCCTTGAGCTAAGGCAGATTTATACAGCATTGCACTAGAAACCAGATGGAACAATGCTAACCTTGGTTTATTATTTGTTAGGTTATTTCAGAATGTTCCAGTGACTAACAATTAAATGTAACAGCTCAGTTGCTTTCTGCTCCAGCTTTAGAATTTGTGGACCATAACAACACTGGGGTGATGTTTCGGTCATTTGCTGGTTTCAGTCTGCAAATAAGAAGCTTACAGTTGTAGTTCAGTTGTAGTTGAAGTTATTCATGCGAACTATATTAGGTTTTTATGATTTTGCTCTGCTTTATTTACTTCTCTCTTTTCTATATTGCTCTACACAATTCAACATTTATACAAAAAGCAATTAAGAACCTATTGATAGTACATCTTGGAAATTTCAATACACAACAAATATCTATGCATAAGCAACTATCAAACTAGCAAACTCCAAGAATCAGGCGGCTCAGCTGGTGTGGAGAAAAAAAAATTTAAAGTACTAAAGAATAACACAAAGAATAATTATCACTCCAAAATGTTCTCTTTTCTTTCTGCTGTGTGGGTGACTGTCCCCAAATATTCATCACTTACTTAACTTAAGAGTTCTTGGTTAGCCGACCACTTTGTTGTGTTTCTTGGCATTTAGCATTTATTATTTGCTCATCTACTGAAAGTGATATTTCTGGACTTCATAGAAAGAATAAATGAACTTCCTTAAAAAAAGGTTTCATTCTGAGTAATTACAGGTTTGGGTGGTCGGTTGGGGGCTGTGCCCAGTCGTGACGTCAGGAAGGACCAGCAGAGGGACTGTGCCTCCCCCGGACCACGAGAGGGCAGCCATCTTGGTTGGTATGGGTGCCACGGGAATTGAGCATGGAAGCATGAACAGGGGACGCCTGGACGATTAAGGAGCCCTGGACGGAAGAAATACCAGGGACATTTCAATACCGCCACACCAGGAAGTGCCACAGGAAGCTCATCAGGGGTGGAAGTAAAAGGGGCGGCCTCCCTCCAGTCGGGAGCTGGAGTCAGTAGGAAGTAGACGAGGCTCGAAGGAGAGGAGTGGAACAGTGAAGAAAGGTGCATTGAAAGGCTCGGACTTGAGGGTGATTGCTGGAAGGACACTGGGTTGTGTGCGGGACGTTATTAGTTGTAAATATTGTAAATAAAGGCATGTGTTTGGAACTGTTGGTGTCTGCCTGTCTGTGTCCGGGCTGTATCGCCATACGGTATACATTGAAAATGTGTGATTTTCATATATTATTGGGTGCTGAATTCAAAGATGGAAGCCATTTTTCTCTATCATGTAAAATTTCTTTTACAAAACAGTCTGTTAAATATATATTTCATTGTTTTCATATGATAATTAATTAAGACTTTTTTTTAATTAATTAATTTTATTGAAATCACACAACATTCCATACAAATAGATCAATTTTATAAGAATAAGATTGAAAACAAATCAACCCCCACTGAGATGAGACTTAACCAAGTGTGCCAAGAGATTTAACCACGCCTGGGGCTGGAAAAAAAAGACAAAGAGTAGGACAGCTGCTGTACAGGCTTTTAAATATTCAAAACGTTGTGCGAGATCATGCGGCACAGCAGCAGCAGCAAACCAGCAGCTGATGAAGTAAAGAAGAGGTAAAAAAAAAAAAAACAACTGTTTTTGTTTCCCATTGTATCACCGTTTAAGAGGGGGTTTTGGAGGAGCGAGCGCGTCTCCTTGGGGTGTGTTCAGCCACCCTCTTCACTACACGAGTGGCAGAGACGCGAAGTGGCTGGTGCGTAGCGCAGTCTGGTGGGGGTTGGCGGACCCCCTAGTTTTTAATATTAAAAAATCTGCCTTGTGTTACCAAACGTACCATGACTGGACAATGCTTCTCTGTTCTGACTCCTGAGCTGTCTAAATGATCTCCTGTTATCTATTCAAATGGTACCTAGCTTACTTGTGTGTAGGCATGTTTTGAAAATGCACTTTTTCATGAAATAATTTGCTGTTGCACTGACAAAAAGTCTAGGGTATGGAGTCCTGTAGTATTCTAGCTTCTGAAATAATTATGTAGTTGTTTTACTCCCTTGTACTCTCTTTTTTTTCTTGTTTTTGATGCTTACACCTTCATTCTTGTACAGTATGTATTTAAATTGCTTTATAAGTTGCCATGGATAAAGGTGCCTGCTAAATAAAAAAAATAACAATAAAAATAGCAATATTTGGCTCAAGCAGACCCCCGTGAGCCTGTGTTCGTATTCAGCGGGTTGGAAAATGGAAGGATGGATGAATAGCAATATTTTAACAATTGAAATAATTTTGATAAAAATTTGAACTTAATATTTTCTAATATTAAAATATATATTTAAAACAAAACAGTGATTTTATTTGATATGAGGGGCATCCAAAGAAGTTTCTGCACTTTTTTTTAACTTTATTAAGATTTTCAAAAACAAATTATGAGCAGTTTTCTACATAGTCACCTTTGTTTGCGATGCAGTTTTCCCAGCGTCATACCAACTTTTTAATTGCCAATTACTGCTCCTCCCAACTTTACCATTTCCAATGAAAATATAAAAGTGCGGAAACGTTTTGAACGTCCCTTGTAATAAGGTCAGAATATAGCTGGATTTGAACATGGTGATAGCAGCAAGCCATATGAAGCCATAAGATATAAAAACATATTATATCAATTATATCTCTTGGTGCTGAACTAGAAAAGGAGAGTTTGCAGCTTATCTCAGGAAATATGGATCTTTACTGCACTGACATAAGTAGCCTAGTGCAGAAATTTGGCAAAGATTACAATGCAGAAAAATTGAGACTATTTATAAACTCATCTTCTTCATAACGGTAATAAATACACAACTATACATGTTGCTCTTTCTGTTCATTTGAAAGAAAAATACAATCTTTTTCAGAAAAAGAAAGTGGGGCCAGCAGTCAAGGCATACAAAATTCTCAGGTTTTCTCTATGAGTGGGACAGTTGAATTGGTTCAGAAGGAATGACCAGCAAGAAAAAAACAGTATCAAAAACATCATCAGTTCGAGCTTGCTTAATACCAAAAAAGTGCTGCTACCATTGCTTCATGTTAGGCTTGGTTTAATGGTTCAGTTTGTCAAAGCCCAATCAAAAGATGGGGCCTGTTTGATGTATTCATGCTAGAAGTGCCTGGGTTCATCTGAAGCTAAATTCAAAGACACCATTTTTGTCAAACCTGACATCTGAGAACTGATTTCTGAAGCTGAATCTGATGGTGCGTTGAACAGCCTGGATCAAGAAGCTTGGGTATCATTTATAGAAGTGTAGCAATAAAAATGTAATTGTGGGGAAAGCATTAGTTAAGTTTAAGAAATTAGGCTGCCACAAGTCTAAAAGTTCACTTTTTGGATTCACATTTGGAATTTTTCCCTAAAAACCTTGGAATGGTAAGTGAAGGTTTCTTTAGGATATCAAGGACATGGAGAAAACGTTTCCATGGACATTGGGATGTCGGTATGATGACAGGCTTCTGCTTGATGATTCATAGGGACACACCAGAAAAAGTGTACAAACGACATTTTGGGTCAAAGAAACAAAGAAGTGACAAAAACTAGAGAAGTTATATGTACGCCAATAAAAATGTATTTTGTTTTCTTTACATATATATTTAAATATCTATCTATCTAAATATATTAGTTTGACTAAATATTTTCATATTAAATAGAGTTAAAACAATATTATAGATCTGAATAAATTGTGTAATTTGTTACATTTTAATTATATTTCTTTTCTATTTTGTACTTTAAATGTGATGTGATGGAAACATTCCAAATAAAAATTTTTATTGTGTTTATGAATGCAAATAAAAATAACTATTCGCAAATAAAAATGTTCAGGTTTCATTTTGCAGACCTGTGCTTTATTGCTAACTGATTATTATTTGATACGTATACAGTACTTTTTTGTTTCCTACTAACTGATGATGTTTAGCAGTGACTGTGTGCCATAAAGTTGTACTGCTGGTTTAGTGACACCATTTAAACTGTATATGGTTAACTTTTGAGTCTTTTGAACCTTGATTTTTTAATGTGGCTGTTTACAATATTAATTTTAAACATTTTGTTTTAAACCACAGTGGCATTGGGTTTTTTTTTTGTTGTTGTTTTCTTTTTAATATGGCTCTCTGTACCCCAATAGTTTTTCTAATCATTAAGCCATTCTTTATCGGACACTTAAATTTTTGACAAAACCCATTCCTTCATTCTTTTCATTTCTCCAAGGCTTTACCTTTTCTGTGCAGTCTCTCCAGAGTGTTTCCCTAATATGATGGTGCACAGCAATTTCACATTCATGGTGATAACTTTTATAATAATTTTGTTTTCTTTTTTTAATCTGCAGTTCCATAATGATGCAGCTGCATGTGCTTAAATCTGTGAATTCTTTAAACGCCAAAGGTGTGCAAGGCCTTACCTGGCTTTTAGTTAATCAATCACCTATTTACTATTTGCTTTTTCTATTTAATTTTCATAAATTATAATATTTGTTTATGCCACAAATCCTTAGCCAACATGCATGCCCTCAATTAATTAATGCTCTAAAGTGGGTGATGATCTTCTGTGACTCATTTATTTCACTGTTTCATACTTGCAGTCCAAGTTCATAAACTCCAGACTGTAAATGCTAATGCGCCATCTATATTAGACTAAAGACATTGTTATTTATTTTATACATGACAACACTTTTCATCACTTCAATTGTGCTTTGTTTCCTGCACTAATTAAAGAGGTCCAGAAAATTAAAGATCACATCCATAAAAAAAAAAAAGAAAGAAAGAGAGACTTTGGTGCATTGCAGCTTTTCCACTCTGCTCTAGTTGTCTGTCTCCATAGAAGAGTGATTAATCCTCAGCCTAATCAATTACTCAGCAGCTTCTGCTGCTCTGTAATCAGTCTCACTCCTGCTCATCTACTTCTAACGTCAACTCTTTCAGAGTGTTTCCCACTTAGTCTGTGATGCAGATACCTAATCCCGTTTATAAATTTGTGGCCTTTGCTTCCTTTCTCAGGTGTTCATGACTTAGTTCAGCACCTGCAACATCACTAATTTCAAACAATAATGGGTTGATGTACACTTGGTGACAATATACTGTATGAAAAGGACAATGCATTGAGCAGAGGGGCATTCATCTCTTCTATTTTCATTTTTGCACTAAATGACTCTAAAGCATGTTTTGACAATGCTATTTTTCTTTTTTTCCTTTATGCATAAGTAACATCTTTTTATTTTCTGATTGTTCTTTCCTGCTAGGTGTAGCAACCAGTGAAGACGCCATTCAGTACTTGGTAATTAAAAAGTCTAATATTAGTGAGCAACAATGCTGGGGTATTGAATAAAAATTCTGGCCATTCAGGTACTTAATGCGTTTCCAATTTGAGACAATCTGATAGAATTGGTCTTTGAATTAAACGTGCCTATATGAGCACTCCCAAAGTTTGTATCCTCACACAACCACAATTGATGTTTTGGTAGCTGTTGTTAATTTTGCCATCGTTTTTGAAAGTGAACCATTAAAGCATTCAGTGCAAACAGAGGACTAATTAAAGTTTTGCTGCCCTGGATATTACTGACTGATTGTAGACTATGTCCAGCTGATAACGAAGCACATTAAAATTGTAAAACACAAAGTCACAGTCCTGGAGACCTTGGCCAACTGGCCGCCAACCTACTCCTGGGCTTTCTACAGAAGGTGTGATGGCCATTGTGACAGACGGCCGGGGACCTTTCTCGGTCGAGACAACCTTTTGAGGAGAGAACTGAGGGAGAGTACATGTCAACAGCAGTACCTCCCCTGGGACATGAGAGAGCAGCCCCCCAGGTTTGCATCGAGGCCACAGGTTTGGAGCTTGGAAGCTCAACCCTGGTGGGGCCTGTGGCCACCGACAGAGGGAGCCTGGACATCTCAGGAGACTTAGTCTGCAGCACTTCCGCCACACCTGGAAGTGCTGGCAGAAGATGATTAGGAACCACCTGGAGCACTTCCGGGTACAGTATAAAAGATGCCATCTCACTCCATTCAGGGAGCTGGAGTCGGGAGGTAGAAGACAGAGCTTGCGAGAGAGGAGTGGAGGCGGCAGTAAAAGAGAAGAGGAAAGAGAAAGGACTGAGCATTGTGGGGTTTGTGCGTTATGTTGTGCTGAGGACTGAGAAAAATAATAAAAGTGTGTGTTTTTGAGACTCTGAGTCTGCATGTCTGTCTGTGTCAAGGCTCATCTTCCGCAATACATATAATATATAAGCAAGCAGCTCCCTCTTCCTTCTCAAATATGTACAAAGGATTTATGATTACGTATTATGATTATATATTCTGTGGTGGGCTGATGCCCTGCCCAGGGTTTGTTTCCTGCCTTGCTCCCTGTGTTGGCTGGGATTGGCTCCAGCAGACCCCCATGACCCTGTAGTTAGGATATAACGGGTTGGATAATGGATGGATGGATGGATAGTGACTGGAGTTGCCGGTGATTTGTCATATCTAACGGCAGCACTGCAAGGGCAGCTCCATCGTTGCTCTGTTGCATCTGGCAAACAGTAAACCAAGGACAAAGTAATTGGTTGTCCTCTGCAGGATCAAGCTCACTGCATAATGTGCTTGTCGCACGATGTTTAGAACATTTAACACCAGGCTTTGACCTGCTCTTTCTCACAATTTCCTGGTCTGCCACAGCAGTAGTGTTCTTCTAATGTGCAGATAGAAACTAAAGCAGGACGATTGCCTGTTTCATGTCTCCTATCTCTTGTGCTTGAGTGCTGAAGTAACAACTCCTTTTTTAAATGAAGGCTTGATACTGTATCTTCCTTCTCTATCTATACTAATAAAAGGCAAAGCCCTCACTGACTGACTGACTGACTCATCACTAATTCTCCAACTTCCCGTGTAGGTAGAAGGCTGAAATTTGGCAGGCTCATTCCTTACAGCTTACTTACAAAAGTTATGCAGGTTTCATTTCGAAATTCTACGCATAACGGTCATAACTAGAACCTACTTATGTACATATATATACGGCCAGAGCCTGCAGCTCAGTCACCATGTGAGGAGGAGTTGCGTCCCTCATCATCACGCCTCCCACGTAATTGAGTGCCTGCCCATATAAGGCTGTCCGTCGGCAACAATCCAATAGACACGGTGCCGCTAAATATTCACGGGTGAAGAACTGTACTGAAGATGAGATAGTCAGGGATAGACTAGTGTTTGGCACAAACTCAGCTAAAGTGCGAGAGAAACTTTTAAGTGCCGGGTCTTAGCTAACATTAAATAAAGCCATGGACATCGCAAGATCGCACGAGATAGCACAAGCATAGCTGAGAACCTTTCATGCATGCACTCCGAGCGGCTCACGTGAACTGACTGTGAACACAGTACGCAGAGAACAAGGAAGAGCTCCAAAGAGCGTTGAACAAAAAGCCCATTACACAATTGAAAAGGCAGCAAAAGAATATGAAGCGTGTGACGCATACATGCATATTCATTAGTGCAGCTACTGCGGAAACAAAGCACGGTGTAAACCTTAAGTTTAAATTAAGTTCATAGACAGGCTGCCACTGGCGTTTGTCATGCCTATGACGAATACGATATTCGCGAGATACAAGTTTAATGAGTAGACGCAGGGTATAAACGAGACTTTTGATCACTTTGTAACAAAGTTAAAATTGCTGTAACGGAGTTAAAATTGCTGGTGAAGGACTGTGCTTATGCAAACGAAGATGAGATGGTCAGGGATAGAATAGTGTTTGGCACAAACTCAGCAAAAGTGCGAGAGAAACTTTTGAGTGCTGGTCTGAGCTATTATTAAATAAAGCCGTGGACATCGCAACATCGCAGAAACCTGTTATCTTTACAACAGTTGACGAACACGGAATATAACTTGAACACAACACATCCTCCAAATACGAACCTGATTGAAAGAAATAATGATAATCAAATCCTTGATGACAGCAACACTCATAACAGTGACAAAACAATTACACTGACAATCATGTTACGTTATTTTTAAAATGTTTCCTTTTCTTTTTCATAACTTCTTTAACACACTACTTCTCTGCTGCGAAGCGCGGTTATTTTGCTAGAACAGTAATAAAGTACCTGTATTTTCCTTGGAAACCTGGGTTTACCTTCCTGTCTCTTGTGCATCTCTGTGACACAAGCTTGACAATACCTGTATAAAAAAAACTGCTTCTTTTTTTTTAATAGAAATACAGGTATTAATACTGAATGAAATGAGAAGTTAGATATAACTTTTTTTTCAGTGTAAACTAAAGAAATTTCTCATTTTTTTGTTCATTGCAAAGAACATTTTGAGAAGCGCTAAGAAACTCAAACAGTACACTATCTGCACTTGACACAGCTACCCACACAGATGCTTGGTGGAGCGCTGACTCCGAATTTGGCTATGTGTATTATGTTGTGCCAAAAGTCTTTCCGAGACTGCCCGAGACTGGACTTTTGCAACAGACTGCCACTTTCTAGTGGTCTAACAAGAAAGATGGCCTGTTGCAGGGTTCCTGAGACTCTGAAAAAGTAAAGGCGATGCATTAAATATTTTTGCATCACATTATTACATTTGGTGGCCATTTTTGGCCAAAAAGATGTTTGTTATACTGAACTTTACATTTAAAGGAAATCTGTTAAACATGTTATATGAGTATTTGTCTAGGCCAACACAAAGTATTTGTTATTCTGAAGTTTTGTTACTTTGATATTCGCTATAACGGGATTCAACATGTATACCTTTATACATCATACAACAATCTATATTAAATTTTATTTTATAGTTCTATTGCTTTTTATTGAGTTGTGTTTGAATCGAGTGGAGTTATGCAACTGAATGAATATTTTTATAGTGTAGCCAAGATTAGTGAAGGTTTACTTAATGAAGCTGCCAATTGAATAGTCATAAAACTAATCTGGGTCAATTACATGTGAATTCCACACAATCATTCATCTAAGCCGAAAAGCAAACTGGGAAATTAAGTTCAAAAATTGAAATGAGATTCAAAACCTGGACATTAGAAGGATGCCCAGGAATCTTTTATGACCACAGAGACTCAGGACTTCAGTTTTATACATCTCAGCACTGGGGCATTGAGATTCACACACAGACCACAGGGTAAGTACCCCCTGCTGGTCTCACTAACAACCCAAGCAGCAACCCAAGCTTTTCCTATATGGTCTCCCATTCAAGTACTGGCTGGGTCAGAACATGCTTAGCTTGAGGTTAATGGCCTCTTCTGAAGTGTAGGTGGTAAAATTGCTGGCATGTTCTGACACTTCGCTATCTGTGCTGCCTTTTTAGATCTGCAGTCTACCTACAGTGGTCATCCCTCCCAAAAGTTTGAACCATTTTACTTTACACAATGCTGGAGCAACCTTTCAGCATTTAATGGTGCAGGACACAAGCCACATTGATGAACACCAGATTGACATAGCTAGAAAATGGCTGCACCAATAAAATCATGTAAAAAAGAAAGCAAAACTTAATGACATTCCAAAACAAGACAAATAAATTACATAGACGTCTAATGCATTTCTAACAACCATCCGATGTGTTTTGTAGTTTGCTATTTTACTGAAAATTAAATTAGTTGGTTCAATGTGGTTCAGCAAGGTGACATAGAACTTTGCTTTGATGCTTTGCAGCTTAAAAATTCCAAGTGTAAGTATTACCCTGAGCACTGACTGAGCTTGCATGTTCAATCAAGGTTGATCTTGTGTTAGTGTGCTCCCAGAGAGATTGGCAATTCATAAATGGCTGCTTCTTGCTTTACACCCAATGCCTGTGGGATGGACTAGAGACCCATCAAAATCCTTTGTTACAATAAGTGGGGTTGGAAAATTAATGAATGAATTATAAAATGTGATTTTCTTACTGTATAGTAATAAGGTAAACATTCTTTAAATGTTGTTTGTTTAAAGAAAAAATTGTGTTGATTATGTAAATATGCACAGATAGTGTACACCTTAAACAGTCTCAGTATGATTCTTAAGAGAACCCCCTCCACACGCCTCTCACTTTCTTATGCTGCGGAAGCAAATACACTCATCCTAGTAATTAACTAAGAACTGTGATTGTGTGACTCTAATAAGATTCTCACTGCATACTAAAATGATGCGTATTCATCACTGGAAATAGCATGGTTAATTAGTTTACTGTTAACAATAACCAGCTGAGCTACTGCACAGTGTGTGTGCGTGTATGCATTTACAAATTACTTGGATTTACCCTCATTTACCAAATATGACCATTTGACTCAATATTTATATTTGACAACCACTCATAATAATCCTCGGCATGGTACTCTTAAGATTTGTTTTGATTTTTAATTTCCTGCCCATTGTTTTATTTAAAATAGTATTTGTACTGTCATCACATTTGCATGACCCCAAGAGAAGAAAAATTATGGAAATGATGCATACTTGCCTGCTAATTAAGGCCATATTTATGTGATACTTGATTAATGATTCTGTCTTTATTTAAATGTGCGGAACAATTGGGGAGTGGACTGGAAGGAATATTATAACAACATGCTGCACATCATTTATTTTGTGCTGCACTGTATGTCAGAAAGGAGAGTTTCAAAGCAAGCTGTCCCATGTCTCAAGCTTCTTCCGGTCTGCTGCACATTTATACTTCTACGTCTATGCAGATATGCACATTTTGACTTTGGATACAAATTTTTTTCTTTATCCACTGTTACTCTTAATCAAAATAAATCACTTTTGTAATGTATAACTGAGCATAAACCTAAATTACAACATAAAATAATGCAAATATGAGAATATTATATATGTTGTGTGGTGGTCGGGCTGGGACGCCTGGAGAATGGAAGGACCGGGAACACGAGAAGGCAGTCGCCCTGGTGGGTGTCGGGGCCACGGGAACAGAGCTTGGAAGCTCAACCTTGTGGGGACCGGTGGCCACTGCCAGGTGGTGTCTGGGTGGTTCCGAAGCCATGGTATGCAGCACTTCTGCCACACCAGGAAGCAGGTACGCTCGGAGTACTTTCGGGTGTCCCATGCAGCACTTCCGCCACACCAGAAAATGCTGCAGGAAGGTCATCAGGGAGCACCTGGAGCACATCCAGGTGCATTATAAATGGGGTCGCCTCACTCCATTCAGGGAGCCAGAGTCAGGTGGAAGAGGAAGGAGATTGCGAGGAGAGGAGTAGAAGCGGCAGAATACTTGAGAGAAGTAAAAAGAACTGAGTCTTGTGAGTTTGAGCATTGTACGGTGCTGTAAAAAGTAAAGAAGAAAATAAACGTTAACTTGTGTAAGTGTGCCTCGTGTTTCTGTCTGCGCCTGGTTAAGTGCTGGTATAGCGCCATCTATTGTCACAGTTGTTATCAGGAATGTTGCTAAAGGCCACATTAGCCAGGGCCTATCTTGGGATCATCGCATTCCAGGCAGGCATCAACCATGGATAGAGCTTCAGTCTGGATTCATGACGAAAAAGCATGCTGGGAATATGCCTAAAAGAAGTAAGACATTAATTCCAGAAAACCATACCCTACAAGGTGAAGATCTCAATTTGTATTATGCTACTAGTAATCATGGTCTTTATGTCAGGCAAACCAAAATGCCTCACCCACTGAAGCAATCCCACAGTGAAACCAGATGGGTTTTTATATTGTTGGCAGATCTGATGTTTCAGGTCAATCCAAGCATTCTTCATAAGTGTCAGCCACCACTCCAGTTCAAAATTTTCCTTAAAGTTTTTAAATTCTCATGATAACCACCAAAAGGGCTATCACCAGGCAAATATTTCCATCTAGCTTAGATGGCAAACAAGATACAGCAACCCCTTAAGTTCCTAAAATAAGATGTCACCTTTTCTTTTGTCAGGACCCTTTCACGCCTCTTCAGAGACAGGACTATGTGCCTGAGCTTTTGCAAGGTACTACAGGTGAAGAAGAAATCTGAAACCATGACTGAATATTAAATCTTTACAAGATGCTGCCATCATTTCTATTACCACATTTCCATATCCATCCATCCATTTTCTAACCTGCTGAATCCGAATACAGGGTCACGGGGGTCTGCTGGAGCCAATCCCAGCCAACACTGGGCACAAGGCAGGAACCAATCCTGGGCAGGGTGCCAACCCACCGCAGGACACACACAAACACACCAAGCACACACTAGGGCCAATTTAGAATCTCCAATGCACCTAACCTGCATGTCTTTGGATTGTGGGAGGAAACCGGAGTGCCCGGAGGAAACCCACGCAGACACGGGGAGAACATGCAAATTCCACGCAGGGAGGACCCGGGAAGCAAACCCGGGTCTCCTAACTGCGAGGCAGCAGCGCTACCACTGTGCAACTGTGCCGCTCCATTTCCATATCCCTTTCATTAATACACCAAGATATTGAACTGTTTTAAATGGCAAACCTTTAGAGATATTTTGGTTGACAGCCTATCATATCTCTAAATGAATATGAAAATCACAGCTAAGCTCTAATTAGACTCCATAAATATAGAATGGAATGGAACATCAGATAAGAACACAAAATGAATCCCATACATGTAGCCAATATCAAACCCTATTTTGGACCTAACGTAGGTTTGGGTTCGGAGAATATGTAATGGTTTTTCTTCTTCCTTATAGTTTTGTCTTAAAGAAGATGTTTTCTTAGTGGAACTGTAGGTTAAGGTTTTCTTTTGAAAGCACTACTTATTCTAGTATGTTTTTCAAGATCATTCATTCATTATTGGAAAGGGTAAATTAAAAAAAAAACTGAATGATAAAGAGGGGAGAATGACATGTTGTCGTCGTGGCTGTCAAAGTATGAGGTGAGGACCTTAATTTTGTCTTCAGTTTTAACCTGTTGACAATTGGGAGGACACTCTTTAACATCCAGGAAGTGTTGGGGGTGCCAGCCGGGTTAACCTTTTTAATCCTAGCACAAAATATTTACAAATGAAAAGAATGCTCGATGGTGTTTATAGATAATTCAAACAAAAAGAAAACTTCTTTAAATGGTAATCAGCTCAGTAGAGCAGGTCATTTTTGGGAGCCCCATGCTGCTCTTTTATATTCCTTTGTTTGTTAGGGGAGGAGTCAATTGCCCTCAGAGATAGCAGTGTTAGCGACTGTACCCCGTCATGTCCCGGGATGGTATTGCTCACCTCCCATTAACCTGGAAGGTGATCCTCCCATGCGCATGCATAACAAATCTGAGAAAACAACTATTGCCAGCTTTATCTTTTGGATTAGAAACAGTGCTCAGGTCATCAGGTTAGGACACCTGTAACATATTTTGTTACGATCTTTGGATTTGCTGCTAGGAATTATTTATTCATTTTTATTTGAGAAAACTGATGAATGCTCTGCATCTTCGTTCCTCAAGTCCATAATACCATCTTTGCCAATCTCTTAATATTTGTGATCAACCTGGACTATAATATTTCATTGATAACTTAATTTTGTTATTAACCGAATCACACTGTTTACAGGTTTGGTGAGGATGTTATGATGGGGTGTATGTATGCATAGATGTTGAGAACTAATGTTATTTAGGTTTCTTTCTGTTTTTTAAATACTTCTGTGTTAGTTATTCTGTTTGGGTGGGTGGATTTTGAAGTTTTTGGGGGGAGCTTGATATTGGCTTTTTAACACTAATGAAAATAAATCATAGGTATCTATCATGTGGTCATGGGAATTGTAGCAGTTAGGAGGTTTCATAAATATATGCTGAGGCACACACTGCATAGTGGGTCAGCCCAATATCAAATGAGTCAACAGTATCAGCTCCATTTTAAGTCAATTTCTTAGTCTCTGAGACATCTAGCCATCATGTGTCACCAAAACATGATGTGCAGTTGATTAGCTTCTTTCAGAAAGTCTGGTGTCCACCTACACTAAGGGCTTTTGACTCATTTAGTAATATTATACTTAACAGCAAGTGTATAGGACCTCTGGAATGTCAGAATAAACACACTCACTAGCCATTTTATTAGGTACATCTGTTCAACTGCTTCTTAATGCAAATATCTAATCAGCCAATCACATGGCAGCAACTCAATGCATTTAGGCATGTACAGATTGACAAGACGACCTGCTGAAGTTCAAACCAAGCATCAGAATGGGGAAGAAAGGTGATTTAAGTGACTTTGAACATGGCATGGTAGTTGGTACCAGACGGGTTGGTTTGAGTATCTGTTTCAGAAACTGCTGATCTACTGGTATTTTGATGCACAACCACCTCTAGGGTTTACAGAGAATTGTCTGAAGAAGGGAAAATATCCAGTGAGTGGCAGTTTTGCGGGCAAAAATGCTTTGTTCATGCCAGAGTTCAGAGGAGAATGGGCACACTAGTTCAAGCTGATAGAAAGGCATAACAACTTGCTACAACCAAGGTATGCAGAAGAACATCTCTGAATGCACAACACATTGAACCCAGAAGCAGATGGGCTATAGCAGCAGGAGACCACACCAGGTACCACTCCTGTCACCTAAGAATAGGCAACTAAGACTACAATTTCCACAGTATCATCAACATTGGACAATAGAAGACTGAGAAAAATGTTGCCTGGTCTGATGAGTCTCGATTTCTGTTGTGGTACTTGGATGGTAGGGTCAGAATTTGGCATCAACAACATGAAAGCATAGATCCATCCAGCCTTGTGTCAACCATTTAAGCTGGTGATAGTGGTGTAATGGTGGGGAGATATATTCCAGGCAGACTTTGGGCCATTTAGTACCAACTGAGTATCGTTTAAATGCCACAGCCTACCTGAGTATTGTTGCTGACCATGTCCATCCCTTCATAACTGCAGTGTACCCATCTTCTGATGTCTATATCCAGCAGAATAATGCACTATGTCACAAAGCTCATATCATCTATTAGTGGTTTCTTGACATGACGATGAGTTTACTGTATTCAAATGGCCTCCACAGTTACCAGATCTCAATCCAACAGAGCACCTTTTCGGATATGGTGGAACAGGAGATTTGCATCAAGGATGGGCAGGTGACAAATCTGTAGCAACTGTGGAATGAACCAAAATCCCTGAGGAATGTTTCTAGCAACTTGTTGAATCTATGCCATGAAGAATTATGGTAATTATGAATTCAAAAGGGGGTCCAATCAGGTACTAGCAAGGTTCAACTGATAAAGGGTCCAGTGAGTGTAGTTTCAGAATGGTGGCTCAGTCCAACCATTATAAAAAGAACCTGGTTCCCTATGGTCTTTGCAGTTCCTATTAATGGAACAATCTCTTTTCTGATATTTGATATTTTAGTTAATAAAAGGTATCATTGACTTTTCACTACTGATATTTGAATAAATTATAATTTAAAAAGAAAAGAAAAAAATTACAATTTTTGTGTAGCATTGCAGAATTCAAAGTTGAATAGCACAGAAAAGGAGGATGAAAGCATTTTTTAGATTTCAGTCTTATAGTCTGAATAGTAGAGTGAGACAGCATGGTTTTGTGAGGTAGTTGCAGGAGACAAAGCTCAGGTAACTGGCATCTGTCTACAGTGACTGTTGCTCCCTTTATTTCACCTGCTGGCTTTATACTCTCCTTCATTTACATAAGCATCACTTTTGCACCTTCTTGATATTTTTTTCTTAGGCCAAGGAAATACAATTATATGGCTGACAGTAATCCTTGTTTGGGCTCCACGCCTATTCATATAATTTGTACTGAACAAGTGCCACCCTCCATTCTGCATGCGTCCTTGCCTGGACCTTAAACGTCTGTTAAGAATCTTCCAGCCTTTTCATCTACACTTTAGACTGGCAAATGCTATTTATTAATTTAGTTTAGTATTTTATATTTCTGAGGAAGTGAATCCAGTTCCCTCCACCAACAATTTCAGTGAATTTGAGCTAAATACACTGAAGACATTGGCACTACATTGAAGTCTGGGAGTGGTTGTTAGTAAAGATAATGTATTTGTTGGAATTAAAAGTGGCATTAAAACATATTGGGCATGGGGTGCTTGTGCTCATTCACTAGCCACCGGTGGGGGGGTTAGTTGGCGGTATGGTGCAGATAGTGGAATAGTGATTCTATTCCTGCCAAAAAGGAAAAATTTACAGGAGATAACACCAAGAGCTATGCTGCTTTAAGGTTAAAGGTGAATAGGTTAAAGCACTGCTAAGATGAACCTGCCGGTGCACTAAATGTTTTATAACACAGGGTCAAGTGTTCCTCATATCTGTACCGTTGAGGCCCAAAAGACAGATATTGCGTCTGTTTTCTGTTGCTCCACCGAACGCTCATTTTTTTTCTTTGTTTTTATACACTGGCAGTAAAACAGAATGATGTGGCTGGCACCCCAGCTGTCTTTGGTTCTCCTCTCCATTGTTTGTCCTCCATAAGATTCTGCCCCCAATACTCTGAATTAGATTAATCAGGTTTCAGAATATTATGTAATGTAAATCACTTTGTAATGGTCCTCCCATTTAAAAATGTTTCTTTAATAAAACTTTTTGTAAACACCCTGACTATAGACTGATAAACTCTATTTTAAGATTGCTGTCATTTTGATAGATAGATAGATAGATAGATAGATAGATAGATAGATAGATAGATAGATAGATAGATAGATAGATAGATACTTTATTCATCCCAAGGGGGGAAATTCACATACTCCAGCAGCAGCATACTGATAAAGAACAATATTAAATTAAAGAGTGATACAAATGCAGGTAAAAACAGACAATAACTTTGTATGATGTTAACGTTTACCACCCCAGGTTGAATTGAATAGTCGCATAGTGTGGGGGAGGAACGATCTCCTCAGTCTGTCAGTGGAGCAGGACAGTGACAGCAGTCTGTCGCTGAAGCTGCTCATCTGTCTTTTGATGATACTGTTCAGTGGATGCAGTGGATTCTCCATGATTGACAGGAGTCTGCTCAGCGCCCATTGCTCTGCCACAGATGTCAAACCGTCCAGCTCTGTGCCTACAATAGAGCCTGCCTTCCTCACCAGTTTGTCCAGGCATGAGGCGTCCCTCTTCTTTATGCTGCCTCCCGAGCACACCACCGCGTAGAAGAGGGTGGTCACCACAACCATCTGATAGAACATGTGCAGCGTCTTATTGTAGATGTTGAAAGACGTCAGCCTTATAATGAAGTATAGTCGGCTCTGTCCTTTCTTATACAGAGCATCAGTATTGGCAGTCCAGTCCAGTCCAGTTTATTATCCAGCTGCACTCCCAGGTATTTATAGGTCTGCACACTCTGCACACAGTCACCTCTGATGATCACGGGGTCCATGAGGGGCCTGGGTCTCCTAAAATCCACTACCAGTTCCTTGGTCTTGCTGGTTTTCAGGTGTAAGTGTTTTGAGTCGCACCATTTAACACAGTCTTTGATTAGCTTCCTGTACTCCTCCTGCCCACTCCTGATGCAGCCCACAATAGCAGTGTCATCAGCGAACCTTTGCACGTGGCAGGACTCCGAGTTGTATTGGAAGTCTGATGTATATAGATTGAACAGGACCAGAGAAAGTACAGTCCCCTATGGCACTCCTGTGTTGCTGACCAGAATTTCAGACCTGCAGTTCCCGAGACGCACATACTGAGGTCTTTCTGAGATAGTCCATGATCCATGCCACCAGGTATGAATCTACTCTCATCTCTGTCAGCTTGTCCCTAAGGAGCGAAGATTGGATTGTGTTGAAGGCGCTAGAGAAGTTCAGAAACATAATTCTTACAGCACCACTGCCTCTGTCCAAGTGGGAGAGGGATCAGTGTAGCATGTAGATGATGGCATCCTCCGCTCCCACCTTCTCCTGTTATGCGAATTGCAGAAGGTCGAGTGCGCGGCGGACCTGGTTTTCTTTTTTAATTCACCGTTTGTCCTCTTAATTGTTTCCACCTAGTGATAATTAATGACAAGCATAGCAGACATCAGTGGAAGTGACACTGACTCCTGAAAGGCAGTTATTTTAATGTTACCCACTGGTAACATTAAATGGTAGTTAATGGGATAAATAACTCAAAAATGAAAAAGACTACTCAGACACATGAATTACTACTTTGTTCAGTAAACATTTAGTATAATCTGTTTGTAATTTCTAGACTGATGCAAAAAAAAAACCAAAAACTGGAAGAAACAGCTTGTTTAATTAAAGTAGGAGTCCAAATAACCTCCTTAGCGTTCTGTTTACCCCCAGAAAAACTAGCCAAAAACACTGACTTTTTTCAACAAGAACATAAGCATAAATACAGTAGGAAAGGTATGTTGAGTGTCCACTGTGTACTGATGCAGAGTTAGTACAAATTATTCATGTGACAGGGCACCAACACACAGCCCGATGTTACAATCAGGACAGTAGAAGTGGGTTTCTTTGTACACTTTTCTTAAAACATGTGTTCTGTTGTTTGCACCTGAGAAGGTAGAATGGCAGTGCGTGATCTGCACAAGCCATGCGCTGCTTATGTAATTGTAGGCTACCACTGCACAAGGCTTAGTGATTTCCACATTTCTTATGACATGAATGACAGTTGCTGCATTGTGGACAGTGCTTAGGGAGTTAACATCTTTCTTGATCTTCTACTTGTACATAGTCATTTTGCCTTTTTTGCCACAAAGCTACTTGTGCCACAGTGAGGCATCACAAGACTGAATTCACCAGACATATCACGGCAGTTCCATTGTACAGTGCTGCATACATCAGTTTCACCGACTGTGTCAATGCCTGATGGCCAATTCACATTGTCATCACTATCACTTAATTCAACTAATGGTTCATTTTCTGTTTGTTCTAAAACTGGCTTTGTAGTTTTTGTTTGTATGTCATTGTGTTTTTTTGTTGAATAGATGACATACTATAGAAAGGAGGAACCCTTAAACAAACTCCACAATTTATTTGCAATATGATGTTATTTAATTTATAACAGGGGTCCTCAATCACGGTCCTGGAGGGCCGCAGTGGCTGCAGGTTTTTGCTCCAACCCAATGGCTTAATAAGAAGCACCTATTGCTCAAGTAACACTTCTGTTTCACTTTACTTGTCTCGCTCGTTAAGATTTTGAACCCTTACTGCATATTTTAGTTTTAAACAGCTGTAATCTTGGTTTTTAATTGCTCCTAATTAGCAGTAAAATGCAAATGACAAAAGAGACCAACATTTCTCCATTTAGCTTGTTACCATTTCCACCTGTGGCACTGTTGGGTTTAATTAAATACTTGGAAGGAAAGCGAAGAGGAAAAAGTGAAGAACTGAGAATTACTCATCCATTTTAGCCTTCAAATCATTTGGGTGATATTGCTTAATACATGTAAATATTGCTGCTACTTCCTTGTCTTGGCTTTGCACAATGTCTTCTTTGTGTTTTAATTTTAAATTTTAATTTTAATTCTATTTGTAATTTATTTTTAATTTATTATTTGCACTTCATATTGTTACACTGTGGACCCTGAGCTTCGCAATTTCGCCTATTTGTATACTTGTATATGGTTGAGATGACAATAAAGTTCACTTTGACTTTGACTTAGAAAGGGGAAGAAAATCTAGGATATGAGAATTACCTGACATAGCAGAGTTAAAGCTCTAATAAATCATGAAATTAAATTATTGGCAAGAATTGCTTTCTAATTAAGCAACTGGGTTAGAACAAAAACCTGCAGCCACTGCGGCCCTCCAGGACTGGGACTGAGGACCCCTGATCTATAAGATGAAAGCAGACTACTGTCCCAAGACTTATTCAGAGTTAGTGTTTCATATCTCGTCAAAATCGATTGACCTCAATCTTACTTGGGATTAACCAATTTTACATAGAATTCAAAGCCTGTAGGACACTCGAGGTTAACACCAAGGAGGTTTAAAGAAGAAAATGGTTGGGATGACATCCTGCAGCCACAGGGGGCCTCCAGGGCTGAACTTGAGAATGACAGCCTTAATGCATAAACCCACCCAATGTTTCTCATTGTAATTCAGTTTGAGTGTTAACCTGTTTTGATTTTGATATATGTTTTTTGTATTATATAAGATCATTTCTTCTTAAGTAAAATTGGTTTCTCCTTTATAATAAATAATATGTATATATGTGTAGGTTTCTTGGAATATTTACTGGATGACTATCCATCCATCCATTATCCAACCCACTATATCCTAACTACAGGGTCACGCAGGTCTGCTGAAGCCAATCCCAGCCAACACAGGGCGCAAAGGTACGAAACAAACCCTGGGCAGTACTGGATTACTAGTGAAATTATATATATTTTTTGTTGATAGATTGGTTCACCTGTACTCATTGATTCATCGATGCTTTATAATTTTAATTGTTCAGTATACTTAATTGTGTTAGCGTTCCTGCATACTCCATATTATGGATTTATTTTCAGTAAACCGGTTAATTCGTATTCTTTGAGAACTCACAATAGTTTTGTCCCCTTAATGCATAAACACCACTGTCTACTACGATAGTAATGCAACCTATACAGACAAATTTTATGATTTTATTGTCACAAATGCGGTAAGGCATACAATACCTTTTGTGGTAACTATTAACATTAAAGGCACTTGCATTCTCTTACCATCTTATAACTGATTACAATGATTTAATACTCAAGTTTATGCATCTTCAGTTACTGTCCATATTTCCTTAAAGGCTGGGTTATAGCCATTTGCAATGACCATTTTAAAAAGGAACAGTTTATTTTTACTGGAGCAAACTTGAGGGTTGGTGGCAGAATTGCCACTCCTGCCACCATAAAAAAAAAAAACCTCACACTGTTCCTCTCCATCTGAACTAGTGTGGTGCTGAGGTGTCACCCGTTGCATGGCTGCACTCGGGTCGGTCCTAATCTGGATCCTGAGTTGGTTTGTCGTGTGGTAGGTGTGACAAGGCAATGCAATGCATGCTCCTAAATCAGAATTACTGATCCTTTTTTTATAGACCTGCTTTTTCTACCAGAGAAGCTGACATAATGTGTTTGGAATCATGTGGTACAAATGAAATATCATATGATTGTCTTGAAAGATCATTTAAAAAGTGATAATTTAGTTTCTCTTCCCAGCATTCTTTGCATTTCTGTTTTACCTTTAGATGTGTTGTGATCACAATTATTATGAATATACTTTATACCCTTTATACCGAAAGAATGGTCTGGGAGTGAGGCACTCGTTTCTGGTTTTCTTTGTTGCCTTATTATATCAAATTAATTGCAGTATATTAATCAAAAATTCCTTCACCATTTTCATTAATTTTCATCATTCCTTGGCAACTTTGAGCTGTATTAATAAATATCTCCGTAAAGAACAAACTCTTGTTCAAGTAAGCAAATCTGGTAGTGAGTGGATGTTTATGTTCAAGTAGACTGGATTTAAAGGGCATTTCACTCTCTCCATGGATCTATCCTGAGGAAACACCTAAGGTCCATAGCATAATAGACGACATAAAACATGATGTCAAAGGTTTATAGGTTGACATGGTGGGAGGCACTTCATATGAAACAAATGTCTGTGAATGATTGCTCCGCTCAGCCCAGACATCATCCCAGTATGGCCGTGCCCATGGGGCCGGATCTTAAAAAAGATGTCAAAGCTGCCCTCCTTACGGGAAGGAGGAAAAAGATAGATAGATAATTAAACACATATTTAAATGTTTGCTGTGGAGCCCAGTAGGTGTCAAGAAGGAGAAGTGCCACGTAAGTCTGGAGGTTTGCGAAAGAGGAAGGGAGCGAGGGAAGGTTCATAGTGAACAAGGCAGTCGTGTCGAGAGGGCATTGAGGTGTGGCCATGCCTGTCGGTGGGATGTCTCCTCAGGCTGACTGATCCGTTGAGGGTTATCTCTCTATAGGGAATGGAAGCACCAGTGCTCACACACTTGTACAGAGATTTTACCTTTTCAAAGGAGTTTTACCTGCCTTGGGATTTAAACTTTGTTTTTACTGAACCGTTTATGGATGTTTTAACCTCTTGGGATTTGTTTCTGTTTTATGAATTTTTTTATTTTAAGAAGATTTTAACCTACACTGTTTATTGAACACTTTTTCTATTTGTTTGTTTTAATAAAAGCAGTTAACACCATTATGCACCTACCCCTTGGAATGTGTGTGTTTTGTCCTCATCTTCCTGGCTCAACCAGTTCCTTTATCGACGGTGTCAGGTTCAAGAGGCTGCCAGAACAGATGTGGGAGTTTGGAGGTGACCCATACCATCACAAAGGCATTATAAGCAATGGTCGATATCTTTTCACCCAATACTACTAGATTTCCACCAGAATTTGCAAACATCTGCTTGGTCATTTGGGGACAATGTACCAATTGGGCCTGATTTGTTGGCCCAAAAACTCAATATTATGGAAAGTGCAAAGATATCCATTGGTTTGGCTTTAGGTCCTCTTGCCTCATGGGTGATACAAGTTGCACTAGAAGTTTATATCTAGAAAGTTGTGCAAGTCCTTATTTACTTCTTTCTGTTTTTTCTTTGAGCCTTTTTAACTGCCAATCATTTTTCTTCCTTCAGCTTGGCACTGATTTACTTTCTCCTTGTTTATTTCTTGCTAGGCTTTGTTAAATCACTAGAAAAAGATTTTTTTCAAAGAGTCCTGTCAAAAAGTCACTGTTGTGTACTTTCATCTATTTCATGACCTTGTGCTTTTTCTGTACTCCACTCCATATTAAGGTCTAAGTATACTGTAGCATGCATTCCCCTTCCATCATTTACTGTACAACATACGTTGCTGGGTGTTTGATCTTACGAGTAGTCAGGTTGAAACAATCTTCCTGCCCTTCTTCATGTCTTCATACCTTGACTGAATTTTCAGTTTACAAATGACAGTAGAAAAAGCTTGTTATATTTAATAGTAAATGACCTGAACAATTATAGCTTTTACAAGTAGGTTTATTTATGGCACTGTAATTGCTAATATATCTGTTCCTTTCTGACTGCAAACAGTTTAAATAAAACTATAAATTATAATTTTTTATTTCAAGGTTCTGCACAAACTATGAAGAAATAAAAAGCCATTTGCCTTCTTTATTGTGCCATAGTGTAAGAGATACTATTGTAACCAGGAATTGGCAATTTGAGTGAGAGGATGTGTGTGATAGAATGAAGAATATTATTTTTGATTTTGAACTATGGTGGTGGCACTAAGCAGTACAGACAGTTCCCTTTAAACGTCCTTCTCAAGATATCCTAAACCCCACCTCAGCCTTTATCTACTTATTAAACAATTTCCTTCCACAACAAATCAGGCAGTAGACATCTTGATGCTGAAAGGAAGAAGGAAAAGACCAAGCATGCTAAATAAAAGATCTCTAACTTTGGAGGCAATGGCTTAAGTCTCGGAAGGTTACCATTTTTTTAATTCAGGCACTGGTAGACTGAGTGACTGCTTGTTTAAACTCAAACTAATTGTCACAAAGAAGACTTCAAAAATCTGGAAACCTAAGAACAATTCATTATTAATCAATTATAGTAACATAAGCCAGTCTAAGAGAATGAAAGCACTCTTGTGTCGTAATTGTCCTCACAATATATTCAATTTCAGCAAATGCCTTAGCACGACTGTATTGTAAAGTAGTCAAAACATTAACAGACTTCTAGTATGCTTGGAATCAGAATTAATGCTGAACAAAAATACAGGCATATATGGAACCAGAAATGAAAACTTCCTGTAGATCCACTTTTCGTACTTGGCACATTATAGCTCTTGCACAGCTGCTTGTCACAATGATATATTTTTCATTATTTAATTTCCTGAAGGCAGTACAAGAGTATATATCATAGTAATCCCATTGCTGAAGCTATTAAACAATTAGTCAATGAAACCCTAAATTCCAAAGTAGCATTGAGAAGAAAACTGCAAAGTTAATTTCTGCTATTAATTAATGGTAAATCTGTTTGAATATTTGTTGAGTGGATTGGTCCCACTGACACAATTTGAAGAACATGCTCTATTTTTCAAAATACTAACAACCGTAGGAAGATCAAGAAACAAAAGCAGAAAAAAATACAGCATTATTAAATTTAATTTAAAATGATGTTTCCAATGCTTGTAATGCATAATAAGAGCTACAGTAAGGTGAGGTTAAAGATTTAATTTAAACATTTGTGGAATGTAGAACTAAACAGAAAATTCATACAGGCCATTATTAGAGAAAATGTGTAGCAGTTACAACCGAACTGATCAAGGAATCAAGGAGGAGTCTTATTTATATTGATTCTCAGAAAGAACTCAGAATGTTTGAATATTTTAAAAATTATAAATTAAACTTGGTCATCTAAAATAATTGCATCATTTCCATTATTGAAAACTAGCCAACCCGCGGCGTACCATACGCCGCATAATCAGGCCGTTTTTTAATAATTTTTAAGCACAGGGAGAAAATTTAACATTTGCAAAATCGCTAATGTAATAAATCAGCAAGAAAAGCAACACTGTAACAATGCACGGAACGAACCAACACACAATCGTCCGTGCGGCATAGCGAGGTGGGAGGGGGGTGTGTACAAAGTGCAGGAGTATCTAAGAAGACGCATGTTTGTCGCGGATGCGAATTGCTGTATGTAGCGTGTACAACACTTTGCTATGCTGCACATGGTCGTGCGTTGTAACCGAAAACTCGTTTTTTAAAGACTGCTCACTTCATTGTGTTTTAACCTCAGTTGTAAAGGAATGTTTTAATGATCCCATGGGATACCCCTCGCAAACAGTTTTACACGCTGCATATGGCGATTCACCTCCGCGAGAAACATGCCTCTATGAACAGTCAACGTGTGGGAGGGGGGTGTGTACAAAGGGTAGGGACGAAAACAGTGGGAGCATATGAGTCACACTTAGTGGCAATTCCACGGTTTGCAGCCCGAATGGGGTTCAACGGCTTACCCATGCCTAGACACACGCTCAATCTCATGCATAATTATTTATTGAATGGTAAACAGTTCTGGAAAGACACGGTTGTCTAAAACAGGTTAGTGTGAGAATACAACAGTAAGTGAATGAAAAGATGGAACTCTGGAGAGAGCAAAATACAACACAATAGTGAACCCGTGGCATAACAAACGCCGCATAATTATTTATTGATGGTTGAACACTTCTGGAAAGACACAGGGACACCCCTCGCAAACTGTTCTACACGCCGCATACAGCGGTTCACATCTGCAACAAACAAACTGTTTTACACACTGCATACAGTGAATCACATCCGCGACATGATTTTTCCTAGATGGTCCTGTCGCGTCCACCCTCGCACTCGAAGCATGCACACTGCCTGCTCATGTGCCTGGTCGCAAGCCGCGTCCAGCCTCGTTCTCGAAGCATACACACCGCCTGGTCATGTGTCCGCTTGCAAGAGAAACTCACGGAGAGCCGCCCACCAGCTGCCTGTGTGTGTGTCTGTCTCTGGCGCTGCCTCTGTGTGAACCGGTCAGGCACAGAGAAGGTCAGCTGCTGACAGAGCGTCTCGACTGTTGCAGGGCCTGCATTGGTGAAGCGGGTGAGACGGTAATGAAACAGAGGCACAGGGCTTATTGGTTTTTAAAGACTGATTCCTTCATTGTGCTTTAACCTCAGTTTTAAAGGATTGCTTTAAGGATCTTATGGGATACCACTCACAAACTGTTTCACACGCTGCATATGGCGATTCACCTCCGCGAGAAACATGCCTCTATGAACAGTCAACGTAGCTCGGAGGTACATGACATTAACCTGACCTGCACTGCATGTGGCCTCTACGACAGACGAACATAAATGACCTCATTTTTTCTGTGTCATCGCGTCCGAGTTGGTGGCCGTGGCCCTGCGAGTTGTCGTCGTATCCAATGGTCTTGGAGTTGGTGGGCGTGGCTCCTTCCTGTGTGCACCATAGGTGTCTCACTTGTCAGCGGCTTAGTGAATCCACGCCCCTTCCGGCGTGCTTTTCATGGTTGTCTTGCCTTAGTGAATTATATATATAGATTGTTAATTACCATTTGCCATAGTTGGTAAGTTTGGCAAAAAAATGTTTGAATTAGAATTAGGTTTTTCAGATCTTCCAGATTCTACACTGATTGGAGACTGAGACAAATACTGATGTGCTGACATTATCCTTGCAAATGAAAGAGAAGTGGCTAAAAGTTTATGTGTTTTCTTGGTCTGAATGTTAATTAAAAAAATACAATTTGCTCCTAAAAACTTTGTGTTTTGGTTGCCACTAAGGAGCCATACAGGACTTTGAAAGCTTATTTTTCCCCTTTGGAATGTTTTTTTTTTTTGCTTTTTTATCATCCATCCATCCATTATCCAACCCGCTGAATACGAACACAGGGTCACGGGGGGTCTGCTGGAGCCAATCCCAACCAACACAGGGCACAAGGCAGGAATCAATCCCGGGCAGGGTGCCAACCCACCGCAGCTTTTTTTATCATCTGAAGCAAAAACAGCTGATTATTTGAAGGAGCACTTGGAAAAGTTACTTATTACTTGTACTTGTTCTCATTATTTATATTTAAACTGGTGTTGGCAAGGCAGGGAAGTAAGCAACAGTAGCGGACACCAGCATCACTGAATGTAAATAACCAGCTTTGTAGTAAGTAACAGGAATGGGCTCTGCAGTCAGCATGAGTTCAGAAGAGGGATGTCATGTTTTACCAACATGCTAGAATTCTATGAGCGGGTAACAAAAGGATATGATCAAAGTGAAGCATATGATATTATTCATCTTGACTTTCAGAAAGCATCTGATAAGGTGCCACATGAGAGGTTGGACATCAAACTAAAAGAAGTGGGAGTTCAGGGTGTTGTTTGTGCAAAATTGGCTCAGACACAGAAAGCAGAGTGTAAATGTGTGAGGAACCTCATCAGAACTGGCTGACGTTAAGAGTGGTGTTCCACAGGGGTCAGTGCTATTTTTATTATATATAAATAATTTGGATAGAAATATAAGTAACAAGCTGGCTAAGTTTGCAAATGATACCAAGCTAGGGTGATTGGCAAATGTGGAGTCTTGTGCCATTTAACCTGTGGCATGAACTTTTTTTAACTGCTTTTACTATGGAACTACACCACAGCAGATAATCTGGAATCTGTTGAGTCAATACAGAGGGACTTAGACAGCATATAGGCTTGGGAAGATTTGTAACCAATGAAATTTAACATATGTAAATGTAAAATATTGCATAGAGGAAGAAAAATTGTGAGGTTTGAATGCACAATGGGAGGTCTGACAATTGAAAATACACCTTATGAGAAGGATTTAGGAGTCGTAGTGGACTCCACACTATCGTTGATACAAGGCAGGATGGCTCTATGCTTGCATTTTCTTCATGCCAAATTCTTTTTTCTTTTTTTTTTATTTTATCGATTTCATTGTAATCATTCCATACAAATAGATACATTTTTTTCAAAAAATAGGATTGAAAACAAATCAACCCCCACCCCTGAGAAAGAGAGCATGGCCAACGGAGTAAAACTTAAAGCTAGTAAAAATAAATAAAGTGATGAGTTTAATAGGCGGATAAAGATAAATGGAGAAGAAAAAGAAATGGGAAGAGAATCTGTTTCCTCAGTGCTTTAAGAACTTATTCTAAAATGTTATTGATTAGATCCTGCTAGTTTTTGAAAAAGTTCTGCACAGATCCTCTAAATGAGAATTTTCAAATAATATAAAACATCAGTTATCCACTGACTTAAAAGGGGAGAGTTAGGATTCTTCCAGTTTAGCAAAATAAGTTTATGTGCCAGTAGTGTAGTAAAGGCAATCACAGTTTGTTTTCCCTTCTCCACTTTAAGCCCATCTGGAAGAACACCAAACACAGCTGTTAGTGGATTAGGAGGGATTGTGACACCAAGGGTGTCTGAAAGGCGCTTAAATTTTTTTGTCCAGAATGGTGTTAATTTGGTGCAGGCCCAAAACATGTGACCCTGTGAGAATTGAGAATTCACTGGAAAGAGCACACTTTTATTCAAATTAATTCTGAGACCAGAAATTATCAATCAATCAATCAACATTTATTTATATAGCACATATTCATACAAAAAAATGTAGCTCAAAGTGCTTTACAAAATGAATAGAGAAATAGAAGACACAATAAAAGATAAACATAAGTCAACATTAATTAACATAGAATAAGAGTAAGGTCCGATGGCCAGGGTGGACAGAAAAAAAAAAACTCCAAAGGCTGGAGAAAAAATAAAATCTGTAGGGGTTCCAGACCAAGAGACCACCCAGTCCCCTCTGGGCATTCTACCTAACATAAATCAAACAGTCCTCTTCGTATTTAGCGTTTTCATGGAAGGACCTGATGATGATGGTCACGTAGACTTCTGGCTTTCAGTCCATCAATGTTGGTGCATCATGATGCTTTGAGTAGGTGGTGGTGGCGCAGGCCGCCACCACAAAGAAACCGGAAAAAGAAACAGAAGATTATTTGAAATTGTGTTAGTGCTGTTAGGACTGCAGGCATAGTATTTTGTGGTTCTGATATATACAGTACCATATCGTCTGCATATAGAGAAATCTTCTGTTCTAATCCTTCTTTGATAATCCCCTTTATCTCATAAGCATTTAGACAGTGAACTGCCAGTGGCTCAATGGCGATTGCAAAAAGTAGTGGTGACAAGGGGCATCCTTGTCTGGTACCACGTTCTAGTTTAAAGTAGTCTGAACAAATGTTGTGAATACAAACTAAAGCTTCTGGATTGGTATACAGTAGTTTGATCCATGCACAAATGTTCGGGCCAAATCCAAATTTCTCTAATGTAGTGAAGAGGTAGTTCCATTCAATCATATCAACTGCTTTTTCTGCATCCAACAATAATAGTATCTCTGGGGTGTTTGACTTTGCTGGTGAATATATTACATTAAACAGGCGTCGAAGATTGAAAGCTAAGTGTCGACCTTTAATAAATCCAGTTTGATCTTGTGCTGGATTTCTGCTAGCTAGGACTTTGGAGAGTATCTTAACATCATTATTCAGAAGTGAAACTGGTCTGTATGATGCACATTGTAATGAGTCTTTATTTTGTTTAGGAAAGATGGTGATTAATGCTTGGCAAAATTTTTGAGGTAGAATTGATTGTCTCTAGCTTCTGTAAATGTTGCTAATAAGAGGGGAGCTAGCTGAGTGGAGAACTTCTTATAAAATTCGACAGGGTAGCCATCATGGCAGGCTGCTTTCCCACTCTGAAGTGACTTTATAGCATCTAGTAATTCTGATAGCGCCAGAGGTTTATCCAGTTCCTCTGCACTAATAGTATCCATTTGTGGCATCTGTAATGCATCCAGAAATGCATTAGATTGTGTATTGTCTTCTTTAAACTCAGCAGAATATAAGAATTTATAGTAGTCTCTAAATGTGTGCATTATATTTTTATGGTCAATGATTTTATCTCCGTTCGTAATTGTGACTGCTGGGATTGCATTGTGAAATTCTTGCTTGTGGATTTGTTGAGCTAAGAGTTTATTACCTTTCTCTCTGTGTTCATAGTAATGATGTCTTGATTTAAAAATTAGTTGTTCAGTTTCTTTAGTTGTTAAGAGGTTGAGCTCTGAATTCAAAGCCTGCCTTTTCCTATGAAGAGCCTCACTTGGACACCTGGCATGTTCTTTATCTATTCTAGCTGGTTAGCTCTGATGGTTTCTTGGTTTCTAATTTATTTCTGTGGGAAAAATATGAAATAATTTGTCCTCTTAAGAAACACTTTAGAGTTTCCCAGAATATTCCTCCAGAGACCTCTGAGGATGTATTTGTCTCTAGGATGAAAGTGATTTGTTTTGATATAAATTCTGTATATTTCTCGTCTGCTAATAGAAGTGGGTTTAGACACCATCTGCGAGATGAATATGTTTGGGCATAATGATTTTAGATCCAAGATCAGAGGGGCATGGTTGGAAATAACAATAGCATTGTAATTGCAAGATTTAATTGTAGGAAAGAAATTATTATGTATAAAGAAATAATCAATTCTTGAGTAGCAATGATGCACTGGTGAATAGAAGGAATATATTCTTGAGTTTGTGTTTAGAAACCTGCAGGGGTCTGATATGTTGGGGTCAGTTAAAAACTGTGTAATTGTCTTTGCAGTGTTAGATGTCATCCCCCCTATGACAGGAGACCTATCTAGATCTGGATTTAAAACACAATTAAAGTCCCCAGCCATTATAATTTTATGAGTATTCACATTGGGAATGGATGTAAATACATTTTGCATTAATTCCCTATCATCGACATTAGGTGCATTTATCAAAATCATTTTACAGTTAAATAAGTTACCCATGACAATCACATATCTCCCTTCAGGATCAGATACTACATCTGAAGCAACAAATGAGACTGTTCTATGTATGAGAATTCCCACACATCTAGTTTTCTTTGTAAAGCTAGAATGGAACATTTGGCCAGTCCAGTCTTTTTCCAGCCGGAACTGATCCTTGCTTAATAAGTGGGTCTCCTGTAAAAGTACTATTTTAGCATTTAGACCTGTTACGTGAGAGAAAACTTTCTTTTTCTTTAATTCATGATTCAGGCCTTTAACATTCCAGCTCACAAAGTTCACTGTCCCATCATGGAAATATTGATTCTAAATTTTTGATTTAATTTTGTAGTCTTAACTGGAATTGAGACAGCTTTGACCTTAATTTCCAATTTTACCAGGAGTTATTGCCATGCAGCCTATTGTTATGTTGGTAATTATAATTATAAGGATTATATATTATTATTATTATTATTATTATATTATAGATATAGCTTGCTCTCATTCTCTTCCCCCTTATCCCCCACCATTTTGCCTCCCCACGTGAGGCTGGACCCCACTTCACAAATACGTAGTCCTTTGACATACCTAGAGACAGAGCATGTGAAAAAAAAAAACAAGCCCCCCAGCAGCGGCGTTTGAGGATTAAAAAGTAGAGATATCTATTGCTGATAAAGTATTATAAGCATAAAGTATAATCTTCAACAGTCTTGAAATATTAAGATAGTAAACCCAGGGAATGGTGTTAAAAAGTGGCCCTGGATAAGCATAGTAAACCCTAATGCAATAAAAACAATAATAATAAATCAAAGGCATGATGTTATACAGTCTCCTTTAGAGTAGAGTATTGTATTTAAAACATAAACAGTAAGTGGCCGAGATGAGAAAAGAATGTATAATTATGGTACCCGTATCGTTGCAAGTGGATCAGACAGTAGGTAATATCTTCTTGCCATGCCATGACAGTATGTGACTCACGATCGTATTCTTAACTCCTATTCTTCTTCCTCTGTGGTGGAGAAGATGTAATATTTGTCTTGAATTTCCACTTTCAGTTTATCAGGATACAAGAGGCTGTATCTGATATCGGCTTTCCATAACCACTGTTTAATGGTGTAAAAAGCGGCACATTTAGCAGCTGTTGAGGGTGAGAAATCAGGAAAAATACGAATGTGGTTATTTTCAAATATAATCTATTGTTTCTGTCTGAAAAGTGACATTACATTAAGCTTAAATTGTAGTCTCTCCAAGCAAACAATTAGAGTCCCTGGTTTAGAGGTATTTGATCCACGTATACGATAAGCTGCCGCTATCTTGGTATCTGATTTAAAGTCCTCTCCAATTATTTTTGAGAATAGTTCAGCTACGAGTTTCACTGGGTTTGGACTTTCATGAATCTTAGGTAGACCTTCGATTCTAATGTTATTCCTTCTACATCCACCTTCCAGAGCTGCAAGTCTGTCTCTGAGTTTTTTGCATTCAGAATTCGCAGCTCATTGAGCTTATTTATTGCCGTGGCCACTGTTGCGATCATTACCTTCAGTTCGGACAGATCATTTCGGCTTTTGTGCTCCACAGGTGAAGTGGCAATCCCCGTTACAGCCAATACTTCCTGCTCGCGAGGAGTAGATGAAAGCACAAACTGCAAAGCCATTTCTAGTTTCAAGTGATCTTCTGAAATCAGTAAGCTATTGTGACCTGCATCACTTGTACCTTCACTCCCATTTTTGCTCTTGACTGGAGATGACGCAGTGGAGCGTGGTCCTGGGAAGTCTGGGCTTTCACCTGCCTGTTCCAGGTCAGTCTTTGAAAAGCTGTAACTTGCAATTGGACTTGATTGGACGCAGTAATAAAAATAATTATTTAAACCTCCAGAGTTTATAGTCTCTAACCTCTCTCTCTCTCTCTCATTCCTCCTAGGGCACGAAGCAGAAGTAGAAAATGGCCGACAGTGGGGTAACTCGCGTTGAAATCGTAGTTGAAGAACTCCAGGCACTCGACAAACAGATTCAGAAACTTCTGTCCCGACGGAGATACCTTAGAGGTCTGAAGGCCCGGCTGCTGGATAAACCGTCCTCGCCATCTGTAACCGGCGAAACATCAACCCCGCGTTGTGCTGACCTCACCCCCGCGTTTCGTAGGAGCGTCACCGCTGATGACCTCGGTGGATTTTAGCTATGCAGGCGGGGGTTCAAGGCCAGAGCACCTCCATCGGCACAGGTGAGCATCCTATCTCAGAACCGGTTTGACCTTCTCCGCGTCCCCAGTTTGCCTTCAGCCCCTGGTGATGTAATAGTGGTAGGTGATTCTATTGTTAGAAACCTTAATGTCGCATGCCCTAATGAAAAATCGTTTGTTTCTTGTTTTCCCGGTGCTCGTGTCCAAGATGTGATGAGACGTGCGGCAGCAGTCTACGAGAAGCACAAGGAGAGGGCAGTTGGAGCAATTGTTTTGCATGCCGGCGTAAACGATATAAGGCACCGACAATCAGAAATCCTCAAGGCTGACTTCGCAGCTTTGATTAAAGACACGAAGGAGAGGACCCCATCGGCAAAGATCTTCGTTTTGAGTCCACTACCTCTCGTCAGACGATCCAACGAGTACTACAGTCGTCTGCTAGGATTGAACAACTGGCTACAGGGTTTCTGCAAGAAGAAAGACGTCGGTTTCATCAACAATTGGAATCTCTTTTTGGAAAGGCCGCGTTTCTTCAAGCGAGATGGCCTGCATCCGAACAGTTTCGGCGCCCGGGTCCTATCCGAAAACATATCGGTAAGGTAATTTATTTATCTTGACTATCTATCTCTGCTCTTAACCCCTTCCAAAATGATACTGTTGTGCTAAGACATGATAAGTGTTTAATAGAATCTTCCGTTAAAGTGTACATTCTAATTAAAATTACTATTTTAGAGGAACAATGTATTAAAACTGTAAAAACAGATCACAGATTAAAAAAAAATACACACAGAGTGGCACTAATAAAAATAATTTAGTTCCTATTCCAAATATCAATAACGCACATAGTATTCATCTCTGCACCTCCAAACATTAAATATGGCACTATTAAATGTTAGAGCTTTAACTAACAAAACGTTTTTATCAACGATCTTATTAGTGATAAAAAAATAGATTTTATTGCACTAAGTGAAACATGGCTTAGCTCATACGCGGTTGTTTTAATCGAATCTGCGCCCGATTACAGTTTTACTCGTGCAGACCGCCAGGGAAAAAGGGGGGGCGGCTTGGCAAACATTTACTCGAGCCGATTAAAATGTAAAGATGTCAGTTTTGGTAAGTTCAAGTCCTTTGAGTATCTCGCCGTTGTTATTCATGGAGATTCTCAAGTTCTAGTATTATCCGTGTATAGACCTCCAAAATATAACGCGCTTTTTGAGGAATTCTCTGACTTTAATGTCAATTTTAATTACTAACTATGACACACTCCTAATAGTTGGCGACTTTAATTTTCATATAGATAATCAGTGTGATCTAAAAGTAAAAGAATTTATGAACCTCCTGGATTCTTTTGATTTGAGACAACTCATAAATCAGCCTACACATAAAGCAGGTCATACGTTAGACTTAGTGATTACTAAAGGACTGAAAGTTGATATAAAACAGATCATTGATATTGGTCTATCAGACCATTTTCTTCTACTTTTTAATATAGAAATAATGATAAAAAACACTCATGAGAAGCATATTGTTAAAAAACGCTTCTTTGACTCGGCAGCAGCTTTAAAACTTACAAACATTCTAAGCAATCAGTCCGTTTATAGTGCCAGCTATAATAGCGAGGATAATGTAAATAGTAAGGTGGAAAGATTTAATACTAAAGTGAGAGCTGCTGTTGACATAGTTGCACCTGAAAAGACAGATAAAAAATCTTCTAGCATTGTTATACCATGGAAGACCCAAAGAGTGTCTGATTTAAAGAGAACATGCCGTAGAGCTGAGCGTAAATGGAGGAAGACTAAACTTACTATCCACTATGAAATATTAAAAGTCAAAATAACAGAATACAATAACACTGTCCGTCTTGAGAGACGCTGCTATTTCTCTAAGATTATAAATAACAATGCTAGTAATCCCAGAGTCTTATTTTTACAATTGATCGCCTACTAAACCCAGGTAACTCAAAGGAATGCCTCCTAAGTGCTTCCAGTGAAACCTGTGAGGCTGTCGCTGTATTTTTCAATCAAAAAATTAATGATATTAGAAATAACATAGTATATCCCTCCAACACTAAGGATCCTCCTAAACCCCAGCATCCTGTTATAAACAAATTAAACTCTTTCACTAGGATAGATTTACCTGATTTACAAAAATAATCTCTCAATTAAAACCTCCACCTGCTCCTTGACCCGATACCAACAAGGTTTTTCAAAGAAGTATCAGGCGTGCTAATTGATAATGTTCTGACATAGTAAATTCGTCATTAGATACGGGGTCTTCCCAGACTGTCTTAAGACTGCTGTAGTTAAACCCCTACTTAAGAAACATAATCTTGACCCTCAGCTCTTGAAAATTTTAGACCCATCTCTAACCTGCCTTTCTTAAGTAAAGTTCCTGAGAAGGCAGTCATTATGCAGTTAAATGACCACCTAAATAAACATGCTATTCTTGATAAATTTCAGTCGGGTTTTAGAACAAATCACAGCACAGAAACTGCACTCGTTAAAGTAGTAAATGATTTGCGGTGAATGCAGACAGAGGCCATTTATCTGTTCTCATCCTCTTAGATCTGAGTGCTGCATTTGACACCATTGATCATAATATTCTTAGAAATCGCCTTAGTCAATGGGTGGGCCTCTCTGGCAGTGTCTTAAATTGGTTTGAATCCTACCTGACAGGGAGAAAATATTTTGTTAGTTGTGGTAATTACAACTCAAAGACACATGATATCCAATATGGTGTTCCACAAGGCTCTATCCTGGGTCCGCTGTTATTCTCAATCTACATGCTTCCGTTAGGTCAGATTATCTCAGGGCACAACGTGAGCTACCACAGCTATGCTGATGACACACAGCTGTACTTATCAATAGCACCTGATGACCCGATTCTATTGATTCACTAACACAATGTCTGACTTGTATCTCAGAATGGATGAATAGTAACTTTCTCAAGTTAAATAAAGAGAAAACTGAAATCTTAGTGATTGGCAATAATGGATACAATGAGGCTATTAGAAAAGTCAAGACGGAGGTAAAAAACTTAGGGGTAATTGTTGACTGTAATCTGAATTTTAAATCGCATATTAATCAGATCACTAGGACAGCATTTTTCACTTAAGAAACATAAGTAAAGTTAGACCTCTTATATCACTGAAAGATGCTGAGAAATTAGTTCACGTTTGTTTTCAGTCGACTAGATTACTGTAACGCACTCCTCTCAGGACTACCCAAAAAGACATAAATCTTTGCAACTAGTGCAGAATGCAGCTGCTAGAATCCTAACTAGGAAAAGAAAATCAACACATTTCTCCAGTTTTGATGTCACTACACTGGTTACCTGTGTCATTCAGGATTGACTTTAAAATTCTGCTTATGGTTTATAAAGCCTTAAATAATCTCGCTCCATCTTATATATCGGAATGTCTGACACCTTATATTCCAAATTGTAACCTCAGATCCTCAAATGAGTGTCTCCTTAGAATTCCAAGAACAAAACTTAAAAGAAGTGGTGAGGCGGCCTTCTGCTGCTATGCACCTAAAATCTGGAATAGCCTGCCAATAGGAATTCGCCAGGCTGATACAGTAGAGCACTTTAAAACACTGCTGAAAACACATTACTTTAACATGGCCTTTTTATAACTTCATTTAACTTAATTTAACTTAATCCTGATACTCTGTATGTTCAATTCATCATAATAACTATTCATGGTGGCTCTAAAATCTGTACTGACCCCTACTCTCTCTTCAGTTTCTTTTTCCGGTTTCTTTGTGGTGGTGGCCTGCGCCACCTCCACCTACTCAAAGCTTCATGATGCTCCAATAATGATGGATGGATTAAAAGGCAGAAGTCTACGTGACCATCTTCATCAAGCCCTTCCGTGAGAACCCTAAATCCAAAGAGGACTGTTTCATTTATGTTAGGTAGAATACCCAGAGGGGACTGGGCAGTCTCATGGTCTGGAATCCCTACAGATTTTACTTTTTTTCTCCAGCCGTCTGGAGTTTTTTTTGTTTTTTCTGTCCCATCTGGCCAATCTGGCCATTGGACCTTACTCTTATTCTATTTTAATTAATGTTGACTTATTCTGTTTTCTTATTGTGTTACAGCTACTGTTTGTATGAAAATGTGCTATATAAATAAATGTTGTTGTTGTTGATGCCTGTCTAGACTTGGATGTAGTTTTAGGTTTCTTTTCCGTTTCTTTCTGGCCACCTTTCTTGTTACTCATGTTTATATACTGTAGTAGAAACTCCTCGGGTTGGGTAAATACAGGATACCTCGGGATAATAAGAAATAAGAGAAAAAATAAAGCTGCTGCTAATGGAGCTCCGCTTCAGACATCTATCTCCCGTAACAGATGAGACCAAAAACTGTGGACTCCACACTATCATTGATTGATACAAGGCAGGATGGATCTATGCTTGCATTTTCTTTATGCCAAATTCTGACCCTATAATCTGAATGTCGCAGCAGACTCATCAGATCAGGCAACATTTTTCCAATCTTCTATTGTCAAATTTTGGTGAGTCTCTGCAAATTGTAGCCTCAGTTGCCTGTTCTTGACAGAAGTGGCACTCAGTGTGGTCTCCTGCTGCTGTAGCCCATTCACTTCAAGGTTCGACGTGTTGTCAATTCACAGATGTTCTTGGTAGTAACGAGTGGTTATTGCAGTTACTGTTGCCTTTCTATCAGCTCAAACCAGCCTGTTCATTCTCGTATGACCTCTGACATTAACAAGGCATTTTCGTCCAGCCAACTGCCACTCACTGGATATTTTCTCTTTTTCGGACCATTCTCTGTAAACCCTACGAATAGTTGTGTATGAAAATCCCAGTAGATCATCAGTTTCTGAAATAATCTGAAGCATGTCTTGTACCAATAACAAAGTCACTTAAATTACTTTTCTTTCTCATTCTGATGCTTGGTTTGAATATCAGTAGGTCATCTTTTCAATTTCTACATGCCTAAATGCATTGAGTTGCTGCCATGTGATTAGCTGATTAGATATTTGCGTTAACAAGCAGTTGAAAAGTGGTACCTAATAAAGTGGCCAGGGAGTGTGTACATATATATATATATATACCTGGCCTGGATGGACCATGAGATGGCAGTGCCTGAAGGATTAATGAGTCCTGGAATGCAACACTTCCACCATAACCGGAAATGCTGCCGGAACTAAGTCCAGGAACACCCAGAGTGATTCCGGGTGCTCAGACGGCATTAACGCGAACTATCAGGAAGCACCTGGAGCACATCCGGGGTGATATAAAAGGGGCCACCTCACTCCTGTTGATGAGCCAGAGTTGGGAGGAAGGAGACGGAGCTTGTGAGGAGGGGAGTAGAGGCGAGAGAAGACAAACTGTTGGTGACTTTACATTGTGTGAGAAGAAAAGTAATAAAACTTGTGTGTTTTAGGACATTTGGTGTATGTCTGTCTGTCAGTGGAACCTCGGTTCACGAACATCTCTGAACCCGTACAAATCGGGTTATGACCAAAAAGTTCACGACCACACACTCAGTTTCCCTTCCGGTTTGACATTCCGATAATTTCCGCACGTGTAGCATTGCTCTCGGTCAGACGTGCGTGCTTGCACGTGCGTGCGTGCTTTTACTGTGAACTCTTTGTGCTCTATTTCGTTTCCCTTCCAGTTCGTACACGCCGATAAGTTCCTCACATGTTCAGTCTCTCCCTGTGCATTGTTCTCGGTCAGACATGCGTGCTTTCTCTGTGAACTCTTTGTGCTCTACAGTATTTTGTGTGCTTTTGCATTCATTTTGCAGTTAACCATGGCTTCTAAGCAAGTGAAGAGTGGTGAGTAGAAAGGTTCGAAGAAAATTGAAATCAAATTAAAGAAAGAAATTATTGAAAAATATGAGTGTGGCGTTCGTGTTACTGATCTTGCCGCCGAGTACAAGAAGTCAAAATCAACGATTTCGACTCTTCTAGAGCAGAAAGAGGCCATTAAAGCAGCTGATGTTGCAAAAGGAGTTACAGTGTTAACCTGGCAGAGGCCTCAAGTGCTGGAAGAGGTGGACAAAACTGTTGCTAGTGTGGCTGAATGAGAAGTAACTTGCAAAGGATAGTGTAAGCGAGGCAATGTTATGCGAGAAAGCCAGGAAGATTCATGGCGATTTGCTGCAATACTATCCTTCTACGAGTGGTGAAAGTCAGGAATTTAAAGCCAGTAGAGGATGGTTTGAAAAGTTTCACAAGAGAAGTGGCATTCATAGTGTGGTAAGGCACAGAGAGGCTGCTAGTTCTAACGCTGAAGCTGCGAAAGAATTTGTAAAAAATTTCACAAAATTAATGGAGGATGAAGGCTACATCCCGCAACAAGTGTTCTACTGTGACGAGACCGGATTGTTCTGGAAGAGGATGCCGAAGAGGACCTACATTACCCAGGAAGAGAAGGCTATGCCCGGTCATAAACCAATGAAGGACAGGTTAACCGTTTTGCTGTGTGGTAATGCTAGTGGCGACGTAAAAATCAAGCCGCTACTCATTTACCAATTTGAGAACCCTTGTGCTTTCAAGCAGCACAATGTAAACAAAGCCAGACTGCCCGTGATGTGGAGGGCAAACACGAAGGGTTTGGGTCACAAGGACCTTGTTTTTGGAATGGCTGCACAAGGCTTTTGCTCCCGCCATGAAACGATATCTTGAAGAGAATAATCTGCCTAAAAAAATGCCTTCTTCTGATGGACAATGCACTGGCACACCCTCCAAATTTGGTTGACGATATGGTCGAGGAGTACGACTTTATTAAGGTCATGTTCCTCCCCCCCAAGACGACTCCTATTCTGCAGCCCATGGACCAGCAGATTATTTCAAATTTTAAGAAGCTGTACACCAAGGGACTATTCGCCAGGTGTTTCAATGTGACAGAAAATGTGACAGACCCTGAAAGAGTTCTGGAAGAACCATTTTAATATCGTTCATTGCATCAACCTCATCGATAAAGCCTGGGAAGATATCACATACCGGACCTTGAACTCAGCCTGGAAGAAACTTTGGCCTGAATGCATTCCTGAACAGGATTTAGAAGGCTTTGAGCCTCCTGTTGTGGATGAGATTGTGTCCATGGGCAAGAGCATGGATCTTGAAGTGGACAATGAGGACATCGAGGAGCTGGTCCTGGATCACAAGGAGAAGCTGACGACGGAGGAACTCGCTGAACTCCAGCAGGAGCAGCATAGGTGGTTCGTAAGGCTATAGCGTGAATTCTGGCAATGTTACTGTTCTCTGTTGAAGGTTTTCTCAGTGTTATTGTTTTTACATTTAGTTTACTATTACACTGTGCATTCTATGGTATAATTAACTATATTTGTGCTTAAAAATATTTAAAAAAATATATTTACATACAGTTCATACGGTCTGGAACGGATTAATTGTATTTACATACAATCCTATGGGGGAGATTACTTTGGGGGTTCCACTGTATATAAACTGCTCAAAAAAATTAAAGGAACACTTTGAAAACACATCAGATCTCAATGGGAAAAAGAAATCCTCCTGGATATCTATACTGATATAGACTGGGTAATGTGTTAGGAACGAAAGGATGCCACATCGTTTGATGGAAATGAAAATGATCAACCTACAGAGCCCTGAATTCAAAGACGCCCCAAAAATCAGAGTGAAAAAATGATGTGGCAGGCTAGTCCATTTTGCCAAAATTTAATTGCAGCAACTCAAAATTGTACACAGCACTTTGTATGGCCCCTGTGTTCTTGTATATATGCCTGACAACATCGGTGCATGCTTCTAATGAGATGACAGATGGTGTTGTGGGGGATCTCCTCCCAGATCTGGACCAGGGCATCACTGAGCTCCTGGACAGTCTGAGGTGCAACCTGGTGGAATTGGATGGACCAAAACATAATGTCCCAGAGGTGTTCTATTGGATTTAGGTCAGGAAAGTGTGGTGGCCCGTCAATGGTATCAATTCCTTCATCCTCCAGGAACTGCCTGCATACTCTCACCACATGAGGCCAGGAATTGTCGTGCACCAGGAGCCAATGTACCAGCATAGGGTCTGACAATGGGTCCAAGGATTTCATCCTGATACCTAATGGCAGCCAAGGTGCCTTTGTCAAGCCTGTAGCGGTCTGTGTGACCCTCCATGGATATGCCTCCCCAGACAATCATTAACCCACCACCAAACTGCTCATGCTGAATGATGTTACAGGCAGCATAATGTTCTCCATGGCTTCTCCAGACCCTTTCACTTCTGTCACGTGCTCAGGGTGAACCTGCTCTCATCTGTAAAGCACAGGGCACCAGTGGTGCATCTGCCAATTCTAGTATTCTATGGCGAATGCCAATCGAGCTGCATGCTGCTGGGCAGTGAGCTCAGGGCCCATTAGAGGACATGGGGCCCTTGGGTCACCCTCATGAAGTCTTTCTGGTTGTTTGGTCAGAGACATTCACACCAGTGGCCTGCTGGAGGTCATTTTGTAGGGCTTTGGCAGTGCTCATCCTGTTTCTCCTTGCCCAAAGGAGCAGATACTGGTCCTGCTGATGGGTTATGGACCTTCTATGGCCCTCTCCAGGTCTCCTAGAATCTCCTCCATGCCCTTGAGACTGTGCAGGGAGACACAGCAAACCTTCTGGCAATGACACGTATTGATGTGCCATCCTGGAGAAGTTGGACTACCTGTGCAACCTCAGTAGGGTCCAGGTATCGCCTCATGCTACCAGTAGTGACACTGACTGTAGCCAAATGCAAAACTAGTGAAGAAACAGTCAGAAAAGATGAGGAGGGAAAATGTCAGTGGCCTCCACCTGTTAAACCATTCCTGTTTTGGGGGTCATCTCATTGTTGCCCTCTAGTGCATCTGTTGTTGATTTCATTAACACCACAGCAGCTGAAACTGATTAACAACCCCCTCTGCTACTTAACTGACCAGATTAATATCCCATAAGTTTCATTGACTTTATGCTATACTCTGATTAAAAAGTGTTCCTTTAATTCTTTTGAGCAGTATATATATATATATATATATATATATATATATATATATATATATATATATATATATATATATATATAGTCATAAAAATGAGTCCAAGACATTATAAAGGTTTGGGGCAGCCACCCATATATTGTTTTTTCCCAGCTGCAAAAGGGTTTTCTTGAATCAAATACACAATGTGCATATCACAGAGTCCAAAACAGAACTGGCTATAATAGCCTAAGATGGAGACTTTAAAGGTCTTGAGAGGAACTGATGTCATCAAAGGGGCCGGAACCAGAAGTGACGTCATCAAAGGGGCCAGCTTCGGGAAGTGACGTCATCAAAGGGACCTGCTTTGGAAGTGACATAATCAAAGGGGCCGGCTTCGGCAGTGACGTCTTCAGAGGCGCCCGGAACCTTGCAGGATTTCCCAGGAAAGGTCTGTAGGGAACTGAGAAAGACAGTCAGCATACTCTGTCGCCCCCTGGTCAGGTGTTTTATTACAATTACTCAAGCCCTTTAGCTGCCTCCTACTCGCACGTGTGTGACAAGGAAAGCCCAGACCCATCTGGTCAGGCGTCCTGCACCGAGAGGTCATGGGCACGAGAGAGAGCATCAGCGTTGGCATGGAGAGAACCCTTACAATGAATAAGCGAAAACTTGTAAGGTTGAAGGTCAAGAAACCACCTAGTGACCCGTAGATTCGACTCCTTGTGAAGGGCCATCCACTGTAAAGGAGCATGATCCGTCACTAGAGTGAACTCCTGGCCCAAGAGGTAGTACTTCAATTGCGTAATCGCCCATTTGATCGCAAGGACTTCCCTTTCCACCGCTGCATACCTGGTCTCTCGATCCAACAGTTTCCGGCTCAGGTACATGATGGGGTGTTCAACACCATCGATGCTTTGGCTCAGCACGGCACCCAGGCCTGTGTCCGAAGCGTCCATCTGGAGAATAAAAGGGAGAGAAAAATTAGGAGCTTTTAATATTGGTGCTGACGTAAGAGCCTGTTTTAAGTCACTAAATGCAGCGTCCGCCTTGTCAGTCCATACCACATGATTAGGAGCCCTCTTCTTTGTAAGATCAGTCAAAGGCGTCACTCTCTCTAAAAACCGAGGTACAAACCGGCAGTAGTACCCAGCCAACCCGAGAAAGGCTTGGACCTGCCTCTTGGTTCTCAGACGGGACCATTTAACAATGGCATCTATTTTTGAACACTGTGGTTTCACAGTACCCCGACCGACCAGGTAGCCCAAATATTTAGCTTCTTTCAATCCGAAGAAACATTTCTTGGGATTAATGCGAAGCCCGGCTTCTCCTAGTGTCCTCAATACCGCAGTGACCTGCTGTACGTGTTCCTTCCATGTGCTGGAATAAATGACGACGTCATCCAGATAGGCGGACTATACGCATTATGGGGTTGGAGCACTTTGTCCACCAGACGCTGGAAAGTCACAGGAGCCCTGTGTAACCCGAATGGAAGAACACGATACTGCCAGTGTCCGCTAGGAGTACTGAACGCGATCTTGACCTTTGCGGAGTCCGTTGAAGGAATCTGCCAGTACCCTTTTGTCATGTCAAGTGTGGTCAAAAATTCAGCTTGTCCAAGTCTCTCAAGGAGGTCATCCACACAAGGCATGGGATAAGCATCAAAAAGGGAGACCTGGTTAAGCCAACGGAAGTCATTGCAAAACCTCCAACACAATTGGACTGGACCAGGGACTATAACTTTCCTCAATCACTCCTAGTTCCAGCATCTGCTTGATTTCCAGCTCTACTTCTGCTTTCTTTGCCTCAGGAAGTCTATAGGGGCGCTCTCGGACTATAACCCCTGGTTCAGTCACTATGTCGTGCGCAATCTGAGAGATCTTTCCGGGTTTTTGACTCACCACCTCTGTGAGGGACAGAATAGCTGATTCAACCTCCCGTCTTTGTCTATAAGTTAATTCCTCACCGAAATTAAGGGTGTCTATGTGAGCAAAGAATGAGCAGGGCTGAGCGGAGAAGGGATCTGGTTTCCTCTCCTTCCACGGCTTCAACAAGTTCACATGATAAACCTGCTCAGTTGGTCTACGATTAGGTTGTTTCACCAAATAGTCGACCAATCTTTTTCTCTCCTTAATTTCATAAGGGCCTTGCCAATGGGCGAGAAATTTAGAATAAGAGGTGGGAATTAATACCATGACATGATCCCCCGGCTGGAATTCTCTGAGTTTCGTGCCACGATCATAATAACGGGCCTGTGCTGCTTGTGCCTCTTCCATATGACTTTTTAAAATAGGTCAAATTTTCTCAAATCTATCGCGTAATATTTGCGATATATTCCAAAATATTTGTAGAGGGAAGAGCCTTCTTTCAAAATATCCAATATACCTCGGGGTTGTTGTCTGTATAACAATTCAAAAGGAGAGAACCCCGTAGAGGCTTGTGGGACTTCCCGATAGTCAAAGAGAATGAGGGGGAGGAGTTGATCCCAATTTCTACCATCCCCGCTGACCACCTTGCCATCTGCTTGAGAGTCTGATTAAAACTCTCCACTAGACCGTCGATTTGAGGATGATACACCGCGGTCTTTAAGTGCTTTATTTTCAGTAACTTGGCCGTTTCCCTGAATGTCTCCGAGGTAAAAGGTGTTCCATGGTCCGTTAGGACTTCTTTAGAAATACCAACACGTGCAAATACTACTATGAGTTCCTGTGCGATTGCTTTAGATGTAGCTGAGCGCAAGGGAACAGCTTCCGGATATCGTGTCGCATAATCCACGAGGACTAATATATATTTATGTCCTTGGGCTGAGGGTTCCAAGGGTCCTAGAATATCGACCCCAATTCGTACAAAGGGAAAATCAATTAAGGGAAGGGGAACGAGAGGAGCACGGTCCTTTCAAGGAATTTTTGGCAATTGACATTCTGGACAAGAAATACAAAAACGGCGAACCTCCTCGTTAATTCCCGGCCAATAAAATCTGTGCTTAATCCGCTCTAAAGTTTTTTCGGAGCCTAAATGACCTCCAAGGAGGTGGGCGTAAGCTAATTCAAAAACCTGCCACCGGTAAATTCGTGGAATTAACAACAGTTTCCGAACCTCCGCCCCATGTTCCGCTACCCAATATAATAGATAATTTTCTATTACAAAGTGAGGTCCTTGTGGCATGGGCTGGTGTGTGCATTGGACGTTGACAAGGACTACTTTTGAGGGAGTCATCATTCCACTGCTCCTTTTTAAAAGAAGCCGGTGTTTGTTTGAACTGAAAGTAAATGTCGGAGAAAGGGTCCAGTCTGACCTGAAGTGGAGGGGATTCCTCCCGAATCGTCGTGGCGCAGGTGGATGACGTATTTGCCTGCGACAGACCAGGAATCTCCCCGTCCTCCTCGTGGGCTTCCATATCTCTCTCCGCCGGCTGTGTACACGGCATTGAGACAGCTTGAGACGAGTTATCCCCATCTATAATGAGGCCCAAGTTTCTATCAGGAGTAGTCAATAGTTTACCGCATTTATTTTCTGACCAGTCCCGCCCTAGAATCGCTGAGAAGGGAGGATTAGGGTGGATCGCCATGGGATGTTTTTTTGGCGATCCTCCCTGACTCCCGAAACATCCGGATGTCTCCGTGAATACATTTAATACTGGTCTTTTTTTATTCTCTGTTACGGTAAAACATATCGGCAATCAACAATGAAAACGTTGCTGCCGGAATCAAAAAGGGCAAGGAGTTTATAACCATTAATGACTATGGATCCTGTATTTAAACACATCAGGGGGTTGGCAAGAACACACCAACTATCTCCCCTCTTCCACCTACATCCTGCCTCGCTCCCGGGTAGATTGAACGCCCGGTGGCCCGGGAACTCAGAAACAGGCTCCGATGTACAGTGGAACCTCGGTTCACGAACGTCCCGGTTCACGTACAACTCGGTTCACGACCAAAAAGCTCGCCAAACTTTTGCCTCGGTTTACAACCACGCACTCGGTATATGAACAAGCCAGTTTCCCTTGCCTGCCTGCCTGAGCTGTGCTGAGCTGAGAGAGAGAGAGAGCAAGAGTGAGCGAGCAGGTGCCTGCTGGGGAGGGGGAGGAGGAGGAGGAGGAGATTGCTGCACTGTTTGCCTGCCTATCTGCAGCCAGTAAGTTCAAGCCAACCATCCCCCAATTCCACGTGTCTGCTGGGGAGGGGGAGGAGGAGATTGCTGCACGTGTTTGCCTGCCTATCTGCAGGCTGTACATGCTGAGAGAGAAAGAGAGAGAGAGAAAGCGAGAGAGAAAGCAAGCTAGCAAGCCGCATGGCTGCAAGAGCTCTGTTCATTGTTCTCCTTCCATTGACTTCTAAGCAAGTGAAGAAAGTTTTGAAAAAAATTGAAATCGAAGTAAAGAAAGAAATTACAAGAGGTGGAAAAACTGTTTACCAGTTTACTCATTTACCAATCTGAGAACCCTCGTGCTTTCAAGCAGCACAATGTAAACAAAGCCAGACTGCCAGTAATGTGGGGCGCAAACAGGAAGGATTGGGTCACAAGGAGTTTGTTTTTGGAATGGCTGCATGAGGCTTTCACTCCTACCAGCTAAAAGCACCAGAAACCCAAGAAATCACAAGAGAAAACACCTGAAGGAAAACACTTCATGCCAGAACTCGACTCATGCAAGGTTAGTTTTCTTGGTGGTTTTTGTATTACGGATTTTTCAAAAGTTAATTTTTCAGTTCATAACGCGATTTGTTGCAATGTTACTTTTATCTTTTTTCAAATGTTCGTTTTTTCCGCTGTGCTTAAAACTCATTTTAAAAACATTGTTTACAGCGATCAGGCTTTAAGTTTAATAGCGTGATCTCCTGCAATCTTTCTTTTCTGGTTGCTTGCGAGTTGGTTTTTGCATGCACTGCACTTTGGATTTGTTTTAATGTTCGTTTTTTTCTGCTGTGCTTAAAACTCATTTTAAAAAAAATGCTGCGCGAGCACGTGCTACAGAGAGATTAGAGAGCGTGAGCGAGCAAGCGCAGAGAGAGAGGGGGCAGCTGACAGGGAAGGGATGGGGGGGAGGAGGATAGGGTGTGTGTGTGTGCGTGTGCTACAGAGAGAAAGCGTCAGCCAGCCTGCTCCAGTAGAGGGAGGGAGGGAGCGCGAGCTGAGCAGGGAGCCTGGGTGTTTTGTGTCAGTGTTATTCAATGTTTTTACATTAGTTTACTATTACACTGTGCATTCTATGGTGTAATTAACTATATTTGTGCTTAATCTTTACATATATTTACATATTTACATACAGTTTGTACTGTCTGGAACGGATTAATTGTATTTACATACAATCCTATGGGGGAAACTGCTTCGGTTCCACTGTATGTGTAAGAGACTTATTCAGTAGGACGTGATCTCTAGGAAATCCACTAGAAGGCCGTTCTGCTCTCCCAGATTTTGAGACTGGCTCGGGTGTTTTCAAGAGCTTTATAAGCTCTTCCATAGAATGGAATTCACCCCAGTCCGGCTGGGCAAAGTTTTGAGGGAGGCCTTGTTGAACTATCTGGCAGGTGGTTAATTCAAATGGCCTTAGCCACACAGCCACCTGCTCCCAGAGGGCCATAGCCTGCTCCTGGACTGATCTTTCTGGATCAAGTGTCCAGTTTTTTATTATTTTTACCTGCTGGACTGGGGATAGCCGATATTTATCTGGGACCTCAGTCCCAATGGGTGGCTCAGCTGTCTCCTCCGAGAGAACATAATAAGCCCTTTTTGTTTCTTCCCCAGAAACCAGCCTACGCCTGTATATCCCCTTCACATTCTCCATTTGGTAAGTTATAAGCCCGGGGTTGTATTTGAGGAGCAGAGCCTGTACTGAGTCCTTCCTGATCCCCAAATGCACTCCCCCCCCAGAAACTCGACCCCAGTACTTTCCTAACTGGTTATTTACATGTCCGAGCCCTGGTTTCTTTTGGGACTTCATCCTTCATCCTTCATCCACTGTCATAAAAATGAGTCCAAGACATTATAAAGGTTTGGGGCAGCCACCCGTATATTGTTTTCTCCCAGCTGCAAAAGGGTTTTCTTGAATCAAGAATCATCGAGTCCAAAACAGAACTGGCTATAGTAGCCTAAGATGGAGACTTTAAAGGTCTTGAGAGGCACTGATGTCATCAAAGGGGCCGGAACCAGAAGTGATGTCATCAAAGGGGCCAGCTTCGGAAGTGACATGATCAAAGTGGCCGGCTTCGGAAGTGACGTCTTCAGAGGCACCGGAACCTTGCAGGATTTCCCAGGAAAGGTCTGTAGGGAACTGAGAAAGTCAGTCAGCGCATTCTGTCGCCCCCTGGTCGGGTGTTTTATTACAATTACTCAAGCCTTTTAGCTGCCTCCTACTCGCACGTGTGACAATATATATATATATATATAGTATATATATATATATATATATACTGTATATATATTGTGACAGAACCACTAGGGGACGTGCCAGCCACCCTACCCGACACAGGCAAACACAAGAATCACACTTACAAAACTCGCACTTTTTAATTCTTGTTTTCCAATTCAGCACATAGCACCTTACACAATGCTCCAATCATCACAATAATTCAGTGCTTTCTTCTGTTTTCTTTCTCTTTTTCTCTTCTTCTGCAAGCTCTGTCCTCCACCTCCCGACTACGGCTCCTCGAATGGAGTGATGTTGCCTCTTTTATATTGTCCTCTGATGTGCTCCAGGTGCTCCTTCATGATTTTCCTGGTGTGGCGGAAGTGCTGCAGTCAATGGCTCCAGAATCGTCCAAGTGCCATCTTGTGTCCCGGAGGAGGTATTGCCTCTCTCCCGGTGTTCTCATCCTCCAGGCATCCCGGGTGGGCAAGATCCCCGTCCATCTGCCACTATATATATATATATGTATTCTGTATATAATATGTATGTGTGTGTGTGTGTGTGTGTGTGTGTATGCACACCATGTCATTCCAATGGTCCACCAGAGGCATGTTTTTGAGGACACCAAGGAACACAGACATACACACTGGGGAACTAAAGCAGATTCTTCCAAAACCAGCATGGTACCTTGAGGGGTCATCTTGACTGCTTCAGATTACTTCTGAGAAGAATCTTACCCTTTCATTAATGAGAATCTTTTAAGCTCTTCAAAATGTTTTTTCCCATTTTCTAGCTGAAATATATAAAGTCTGCTTTCATTAAAGCACTTCATTTTTTTGGATTGTCTAGTACCATTTTTGCTTTCTTTAAAATGCTTTTACTGCTTCAAATGTGTAAGATGGGAAATAACACTTGACAGAAAATAGCCTTATTTGTGAATTTATTTTGAAATCTTATGTGTCTGCATTATTGATACACATTGTTTCTAACAGAATATTTGCTACACAGTTCATTGTATACCATACAGTAAGAAAATTAGTGAGACATTCCTAGTGATGGAGAGTGGAAGTTAAAATGCATGATTAACACCAGTTTAATGTATTAAACTAACCTCTAAAAACACACCATAACCTACTTCAACCTTGAATTCAATTCAGCGATTCAGAGTCTATTCTCCCAGCCCTGGGCACAAGACAAGAAACACCCCAGAGAGGGCAGCAGTAGATTGCAAGGCCCAGTCCTGCATACACTTGCTCTCAAGTCAAGTCAATTTTATTTATAGGCCACATTTAAAACAACAAAAGTTGACCAAAGTCCTGTACAGCTTCAATAAATACAAATATAGATGCGGTAAATAAATACACCAAAAATAATTAAATGCAAAAAAGTTTAAAACGCTAAGAAAAAAAGGCTTTCAGGCAGGATTTATAAGTGACCAAAGTTGGTACTTCCCTAATATAAAAAGGTAGACTATTCCTAAGCTTAGGGGCAGCTCCTGCAAAAGCATGGTCCCCTCTAAGCTTAAGTCTAAATCTCAGCATGACCAATAACTACTGGTCAGAGGACCTCAGTTGTCATGAAGGAGAGTAAGGGTGCAAGAGGTCAGTGCGATAGAAGGGGGCTAAACCATTTAGGGACTTAAAAGCAAATAGTAAAATTTTAAACTCAATCCTTTAGCGAACAGGAAGCCAGTGGAAAGATGCTACAAATGGTGGGATATGATTCTACTTTTGTGTGCCTGTTATAAGTCTAGCAGCAGTGTTCTGGATGAGCTGAAGATGAGCAAGGGATGACTGATGTGAAGACCGGCCTCAACCACAAACAGACACTGAGACAGCTATGTCCAAAACACACTCTTTTTATTGTGTTTTCTCCTCCCAGTACAGCACAAATCACTCAGTCCTTCTTATTTCTTCTCCTGCTGCCTCCACTCCTCTCTTGTCAAGCTCCGTCACGCTACCTTCCAACTCTGGCTCCCAGAATGGAGTGAGGCTGCCCCTTTTATCCAGTACCTGGATGTACTCCAGGTGCTTCCTGACAGTGGAAGTACCGCATGAGCACCCGGAAGCACACCGGGTGTACTTGTCTTTGGGCTTAGCAGCAGTTCCTGTTGTGGCGGAAGTGCTGCAGTCCATGTTCCCTAGGACGTTTGGGCGTCCCGTGGTGGTGGCCACGTGCCCCAACAGGGTGGAGCCTCCCAGCTTCAATCTTGTGGCTCCCCTGAACCCCAGGGCAGTAGCCTTCTTATGTCCTGGGGGACATATTGGCGCTCTCCCGGTCCTTCCACGTCCCAGGCATCCCGACTGTGCAGCCATCTATCACACTGATTATCTCAAGGGTATCATGAGTTGCAATAGTTGAGCTGAGAAGAGACAAACTCATGAATTATTTTTTCAAAAAACTAACACTCAGCCAATTTGTAATTGTCAATAAACCTAACCTCCGTGTTTTTGAGAATGTGGAAGGAACACCCTTAGAGACAAATGAAGACCGTGCAAACTCCACAAGGACAACGTCACTGCAAAAGATTCAAACCTGCAACGGTGGATCTGTAAGGTGACAGCACAACCAAGTACATTACGCCTCTGATGAAAAAAATAATTTTGTATTTTATTTTGTGATTTTTATTTTACTAAATAATCATTTACAATAGACAATTGGTAGAAGTATTCACAAGACACTGTATGGTGAAAATAAATTTAATGTACCCATACAATAACATGATTTTCAAAATGAGCGCAACCTGGCATAGTTTGATCTGTCAGGATTGTTTTTGGTCTTAAAAGCTTTTTCCCTTTTTCCTAACACCAACATGGCTAGACAGAAATACAAAAGCATTGTAGGAGGCAACTGGGAACCCCTGCCAAGATGTCTTGTTGTCTTTTGCTTATGTTAGTGGGAAATTCTGAAGATTAATAAAATGCTGGGGTATATTTCAAAAACATTGCCATGTAAATCAGAGAAGGTGACACAGAGTTTGCACAATTTCCTGATAAGTGCCTACTTTGTGTGGTCTGTGCTGTTCTAGGCTCATTTTACTAGTGAAGCACAGTATTTAAAGTCTGATAAAAAGTAGCTTCCAATATGGTTGGCATTATATGAAACATCAAGAAGGAGATAAAAACCAAAACAATTATAATTCTGCATTTACACATATACTCACACACACACACACACACACACATATATATATATATATATATATATATATACATTTTTCTGATGAGAGACACTTTTTTTCTATGATTCGAGGCAAGTCTAACTTGTTTTATCATATTGTTTATTCCTATTTTCCAATGTTGGTATACTGTAGATAGTATGGAGACTATTCCTTGGTATATGAAATCTCTGTTTGAAATAACCCTTAGTACTCATCAGTTTTTAAAGATGTTAGTGTCATGTGCTGCTTTGCTTCTGACCCACTTTCTGTCTTCAACCTTTGATTTTGCCTTTTGCACTGTATTCCTGTGGACACTTTACTTTTTGTCACTTCTTTTGGATTTGACTTTAGCATTCCGTTCAACTACTTTTTTGGCCAGCCTCTTGGTTATCATATCTTGTCATCATCTGCCCCTACTCCCAATAACATGTCTTTAATATACAGAGGGATCATGAGGGATCCTGAGATGATCCATTTTGCAGCAGAGATGAACCATTTAAGAAAGGAACAAGACATTATGAAAGAATTTCTATGTTAAGATTACAAAGTTGCAACAACAGAAAGAGAGGGGTACATTTAGTGCTACCTTTGCTCATCCAGAGTATTTTTCAGGAGACTCAAATAAGTTTTTTAGGATTTATTAATTAGTTTGGGCTGATTTTTGATCAGCAGCATCACAGAAATTCATTGGAAAAAGCCAAAAATAACCTTTTATGAGTTGTCTGCTTGTTGATAAACCAGTTGAATGAGTGTCTGCTCCCTATGATATAAACATCCGTGTAGATATAATTTAGGGGCATTTATCAAGGAATTCCCATGATTATTCCATGGGCCAGTAAACATTACTCAGTTATTGATAGGGCTATTGGGAAATTTATTTCATGGAATTAACTTTTTTTTCAACATGAAATCACATGTCACCAGATATATTAGTTGCTTTAATGTTAACACCTCGCTGATGCTTTCAGTAAACAACAGTCACTTGTGCTTCCTTATCGCACCTCATCGCTCATACATCTGTGCAATTAACCACCTGTCTGAGGTTATATTACTTAAGAGAAAGGTATATCCATTGTCTCGTCATGAGTTTAAAAGCCAAGAATGAGTAATAAAGAAATCTTGCAATGCTTTCCAATCCTATATGTGCTGGTTTTTGTTTCTTAAAAGAATGATATTGTTAGACCTTGTACAGATTACAGGGACATAAATATGATTATGGTAAAGAATAATTATCCTTTGTTGTTGATCTTGTCGCTCCTCCATCAAATTAAAGGGTCCACCATTTTTACCAAATTAGATCCAAGAAAGGAGGAAAGAATGGAAGAGTGCATTAAATACAACATCTGGGCATTATGAATACCTTGTCATGCTGTTTGGCTTAGCTATTACTCGGGCATTCTTCCAGTAAATGATATTTTTTGAGATTTATTAGGTAATTTCGCATTAGTCTACACTAATGATATATTGATTGTTTTCCCCATGTGGCAGGTAAAGGAAGTTCAATCATTTAAGGACAAATAAATTATGTACAAAGTTTGAGGAATGCAAATTTCATCAATCATCTGTGCTTTTTTGGGTTATCATATCAGTGAGAATATTTTAAAAATGAATCCTGATAAGGTTTTTGTCAATGTTAATTGTAGAGCCCTCTATTGTGTAAAATGGATGCAGACGTTTTTGGATTTGCCAGCTATTGCAGATGATTCATTCAAAATTTTATCTCCGTAATCAACTCAATTACCAATCACACGCAAAAGTGTAATAAGAAATGTTGTTGGATAATTGAAACTCAGAAATCTTTTAAAAATTTTAAAAGAAAGATTCAGCTCCAATCCTTCCACATCCTAAAATTGCTTTGCCTTTGGAAGTAGAATACATTAAGTGTCGGGATAGGAGCAATATTAGTAGTTATAGTTATAGTTTCCGGTACAAAAATATAAAAAAGGAAAAAAGAAGAATAACATACCTTTAAATCCGTGCTAGATAAGTGCCATCACTGATTAAGACCCTGTAAATTACAATATCACAAAAAGAAGAATAAAAAGGCCCAATCATTGAAATGCTGTATTTATTTAACTTCAGAATAAAAAGCAGAGAACATTGCTAATTTTGACATCTTAATGCTACTGACAATATGGAGTTTATCCATGGCCACATCTAGACAGGGGCAGCACGGTGGCGCAGTGGTAGTGCTGCTGCCTCGTAGTAAGGAGAACAGGGTTCCCTTCCTGCATGGAGTTTACATGTTCTCCCCGTGTCTGCGTGGGTTTCCTCCGAGTGTTTCGGTTTCCTCCCACAGTCCAAAGACATGCAGGTTAGGTGCATTGGAGATCATAAATTGTGCTCAGTGTGTGTGTGTGTGTATGCCCTGCAGTGGGCTGGCGCCCTACCTGGGGTTTGTTCCTGCCTTGCGCCCTGTGTTGGCTGGGATTGGCTCCAGCAGACCCCCGTGACCCTGAAGTTAGGATATAGCGGGTTGGACAATGACTGTCTGACATCTAGACAGCGTGAGGCCATAAGCTATCAAAGCCTGTAGAGGACATATTTGGAGAATGTTAAAGCATATATTTGGTATTTTTCAAGTTTTCTATTTCTTCACAACCACAGTATATATTAGTTTGCCACATAAAATTGCATTCTAATAAGTGAAGTTTTTTTTTTTATATAATTTTTGAAAATGCCTTCTCTATACTTTCAACTTACAACAGAGCTAATGATGACACTGATCCAGAGATAGATTCTACCATCGATACAACGTATTTAAAACTGTCAGTTTTTCAAGCCAAAAATGTTATTGAGTGTTGATGTCCACCTTGAGATTGCATACATGCTGCAAAACAGCATATCCATGTCGTTTTAAGAAGAAGAAAAGCAGATCACTGTTGTGATATTCAGCCATTTTAGGAGGAAACCAGCAGTACACTTTACTTTGTTTTACTTCATCCTCCTCCGCAGCAACCTTTCAGTCTGAGAGAGATGGATTCTCTTCTGAAAGTAATCACCAAGCACTGTTATTGACATTATTGAATGATGATGTTCAGACGCGAAGTGAAATCTCTGTTCTTTAGACAACTAGACATTAATAACTGAAAAAGTCACATTGCTTAAATTCTTTCACTACACAAAAACTCTTTTCATCTTCTACCCATCCATCCATCCAATTTCATCAATTCGTAAATGTATGCTGCCGCTAGATTGATAATGGATGTGTCTGCTACAGTGAGAGAGACTGTTAAGCTGGCCCATAGCAGATAAGAGTTTGAAGTGATATCAAATTACTGGTGTTACTCTGTGTGTTATTAATTTTACATGACTTTCGCCAGATTTAAACCTGCCACCTCCATGCCTGGAGATTGGAGTACATTGATATAAGTATATGATATCTAAAGGGTTGTGGGTCCTCCTTGGAGACTGAAGCATGTTGCAGCTTGAGGTGCCTGTATGCACCGGTAAGTCCACTTCAGGTCCTGGTCATAGGCATACATTGATCCAATAGAGCAGGATTGCAAGGAAAGTGCACAGGGCATCAGTTCATTGCAGAGTTAACACCTACACACACAGGCTGGAGTCAGTTTAGCAGTGCCAATTCACCTATGTTTAATTGGGTTGATGTTTAGTTACTTCAGTACTTATGTTTTAATGTGGACACAGTGATGGCGCAGAGCTGTCATTCCTGCCTCAAATTGCTGAAGTCGCATTTGTCTTGTATATTCTCCCTGTGCATTTATAGATTTTTTGGTATGAGTGAGTATCGGTGAGTTAACTCAGTTAAACACATTGTCCTCAATTTTCTTTATTATCATATCCTCAACAAGAGCAACTCATCTACGAGGCTGAAATTATCTACTTATTCACATCTCCTTAAAAGGTGTGGCTTGGTTCTTTCAAAAACATAAGGCATTTGTAAAATACAATACGGTGCAATTTGTTCAGTTCAGATTTACTGTTATGTGTACAATATACAATGAAATTCATATGTACTGCGTTCACAGCACTTGGCATGAAACTCACTCTATAGACTATGTAAAATAACAGCACAGAATGTAAGGGGCGAAAAGTCAGAATCATTCAGGAAAAAAATAGTCATATGATGTGAGTGCACGTCTGTCTGTTGTTACAAGCCATGACAGAACATAACTACTGAAGAAACAGAATTAAAGAAGAAAAAGTAGGATATTAAAGATAATACAGCTTGGTGAAGGGGCAGTGAGGGATGGTGAGGGCTGTCATAACTCCACTCATCATGATGGCTATGAACAGACGTGTGAACAGGAAATGTATTCTCACCTCAAGAAAAACAGGATCAAAAATCTATGATAAAATAGTTATTTCTAATATCCTTCAATTATCACAAGGATGCCTCATAAGCAAAACCTTTGCTGCTTCCAAGTGGATGTATTTAGTAAACTTACAGGCTTTTATATTTAGCTATGGACTGGTGTCCCCATTAGCCTTATTGTAAGCTGAAGGAACAGACGAGGTGTGTTTTTAAATTATAAAAAGCACTTCACTTCAGAACATAACTTCAGGTGATAAATGAATACACACCATGATTGTGAAAAAATAACTTTGACTTGAAAAATACCAAACTCTTCCTTTGACAGAGAACAAGCCTGCATAACAAATGCATGTGGGGGTGAGGGAGGGTGGCTACTTTACAGGTATGTCTTTTTATTTTTCAGTTTCTATACATTTTTTAATACGAAAATAATGCTGTAACTTAATTCCCAGTTAATGATAATTGTATTTCATTCCAAGATGATAAATACTGCAATAAAATTGTAATTGCCAGAAAATGAAATATAATTTGCAAAACGTAACATAATTAACACGATAAAACACAAAAATTTGTTAAGTTCATAATATTTTGTTTCTTGCTTTAATAAATGAAAACTCATGTTATGTAAACATGTGGGCAGGTTTGAACTTACTTCATCACTTTGAACAGATGGTGTGATTGCCTGCAGAAACAAAGTCTCCCTTCATCAGTCATTAAGGGTCATGTGAACCATGCTTGATTTATGGAGACTTTCATTTATGAAATAGTAAAAAGAAAAACTGTAATAAATAAAATAAATTCCAAAATTATGAGAGGTCCTTTTTGACTGTGAGCCACCAGAAATTACCACCACCTGTAGCTTTTTTAGCTTATGCCTAAATCTGGCCATGGGTTTACCCCTAGATGTATAGAATTTAAATCAATTATTTTTGTTCATTACATGATAATTTTTATAATTTAATACAAGCATATACTTAAATGAATTTGTAACAATGGATTATTAAAAGCCTAAGGAAAAGGACTGACATTAACTAAAAGGTTAACTAAATATGGCTTAAACCTCGAGCACATGAGGGTTGCCTCATCTTAAGAGGAACCATCAAGGTAATTAATAAGATTAAAATGAAGTAAATGAGTAATAAACACACACTTAAAAAGCCAGAACAAACTCGTGAGAAAGCCCAAACACCCCTATTATGAGGCGATGATAAGATCAAAGGAAAAACCCAGAGGGCACCCATATTAATGAAACATTGTTTAGAAAAATGGAAGAATCAACATGTAAACAGTTATTGGTGGCTGTAGTTGATTGGTTAAGATGATAGAATACTCAATATTAAGAGTTAGATGACGTGATGTGCTAGATAAGGTAATGGTAATATGAAAAGTATAAAAAGGAATGAATTGTTTTATTGATTGTTCACTCCATGGAGTGCATATCTATGTGCAAATAAAGAATCATTCTGCATTTTCATCTGGTCTCTGTGAATGACTTCTTTAAAAACAGAGGAAGGTATTTTTCACAACAGCTGCTGTATCATTTTATGTATTTTATATATATATGTGTGTGTGTGTGTGTGTGTGAGTGTGTGTATGTGTGTGTGTGTTTAACAGTTTGCTTTTTACTAAATATTTAAAGTCTAGAATAATTACCTCTGTTGAAATAATCTAAAATCATTAACTTGAGTGAGAGGAGAAAGAACAACATATAATTTTACAGAGCATTTTCAGGTACCAGAATCTAGAGGTGATGATAAGATGAGAACCAGGCACCATAATGTTAAAGTCCCATTTGGGAAAAGGAGGTGAACAGATGTTACATTTGCCACCATTGATAGAAATTTGACCATCAAGGAGTATGTAACTTATAAAGGGCAAATAAACTTATGCAGAAACTATGAAAAAGTGGGTCAGAATTCAATTAAATGGTAAAAGCTGGAAATTTCAGAAGGAACACTCGGCATCAGACTTTAAAAAAAAGATTGTATGTAACACATCTAATGTGGTGATGAGTAGAGGCTGCCATAAATTCAATATGAAAAGAAGGGAAATGATGAAGAAATTATAGTGGTGATGGATGTCATAAACAAATACATATCAATACTCAGTAAAAAACTAGGGAAGAAGTAAATGCTAATTTACTGAGGGGAAGTCAGGGAGAAGAAGAAAATAGGAATGAAATTTGATGTGTAGAGCATTTTTTTTTAAAATAGTGGAAACAGGGAAAAGAAGAAATAAAGAGAGAATGAAAGTGTAAAAGACAGCTGGTCCCCAGGCAAATCTTGAAATCATACAAGAACATGATAGTGGAGTGGATGAAGAAATTAAAGTTATGTATCAAAGAAGTGAGGCAATAAATTCAATAAATAATCCAGAAGCAAAAGAAAAATTAGGAATAATTAATAATATTCAAAAATAATAGTTTTGGCTATAGTTTTCCTTCTTCTAATAATATCAATAATTGTGTTAAAAGCCACTAACAAGCATATGTCATTTAGGAGAATGTTGCTAAATATGCAATACATATTTGCAGTTATACATTATGGTAAAGTAATAAATGGTAAACTAAGACTATCTTTATGATATTTGAAAACAGAAATTTATTACCTAGGAGGGTGAGAGTTTGAAGTGAAAAAATACAACAAAATGGTTGAACATAAATGAGGCAAATATAACACTCCGTAATCCAATTCAGAGGAGTGGGGATCCCGAGTCAATACAGGCAGCTTTGGACATAATGTAGGAGTCAGCCCTGGATTCTACCGACACATTGCAAAACCCACTCACACAAATACACACCTACACAGAGCTAAGGTAGAATCACTAGCTATTCTAATTTGAATATCTTTGGAACACCAAAGGCAAGCCAGGGTGCCTGGAAGACATGGGAAGACTATACAAACCACATGTCCAAAGGGATTTGGAAATCAGGATCTGAACCAATAGCATTGGAGCTGTGAGGTGGCAGTTATCTAATGCACCTATGACTTTTGAAAATAGACAAGACTGAATGACATTTTGTCACGCCTGGGTCACAGAATTGCACACGAATACACAGGAGATTATAGAGACAGGAACTTTATTCAAACACTTCAAACAAACATATGTCTCTTTCAGAATTAAATCGAGCTCCATGTGTAGTTGGAGGGGACAGTTCTGTCTCTCAATTAAAAGAAAAGAAAATCTTCCTCTTCATAAAGGCACATCTTGGGAGCGGGACCCCCAACAGGAGGAGAGGATGGCTGGGGTTGAAGATAGACAAAGCAGAGAGACAAAAGGACAGCTGCTGTACAGGCTTTTAAATGTTTGAAGTGATACATGAGAAGGAGATCACGCGACAAGGCAGCAGCAGCAGCAAGCCAGCAGCTAATGGAGCAAAGAGGAGGTAAAAAAAAACTGTATTTGTTCCCATTGTATCAGCGTCTAAGAGGGGGTTTTGGAAGAGTGACCGCGTCATCTAGGAGTGCGTTCAGCTCCCCTTTTCACAATATTGTAAGGAACTTACGGTAGAACTGTAGACCACAAAGAAATATATTTTGATAATACAGAAGACAATTTGGAGATGGGAAAGAAGAAAAATACCACATGAATGCAAGAAATTAAGGATTAAAAAAAACAGGACTATATTATATCCATGAATGCAACAAGAGCATGTAAGAGGAATAGATTAATACAAAGAAGGTATTGAGGAAGATAATTAAGTTTTTAATAGATAAAAAAGGATAAAACATGATGAAACATTTAGAAAAGGTGACACAAGTGTTTAAAAAGCTGGCTATAGAGTTATGTCTCAGAAATGAAAGAAAGATTATAGACAATATGAGCAGGCGATATAGACCTCTTTCTGTGAAGATGAAAGTTAATTGAAGGTCATGTGAAAGAATTACATGATTCATGAGTAAGAAAATAAAGAAACTGAATTAGTAATAAAAATGAACCTAAATCTTTTGGCAGAAAATTTGTTTCAGCAAAACAGTTCAAAGTCACGAAGCAACTGCAGTTTTTTTTTCAACAAAGAATAGACCTTGAATAATCAAAGCAAAATATCTTTTTTTTTTTAACAGACATTGAAATTAAATTATGAATAAATGTGAACTTTCCAAGTTGTTTTCCTCACATCTCTATACTTTTGTTCTTAATCTGTGTAAAGGAAGTGGATTTTTTTCTATGGCACTATGTTAGTACGACTTGGAACAAAACAAACAATACATTTCAGGTCTCTTTACTTTGATATTCCCAAGTATAGTAAAAGCTACAACATACTTTGACCAATGACAGAGAGGCTCCCAAACAAAGTTGACCAGCTAAACTTGTCTAAACACTATGGATAGTCATTGTTCATCAGTAGGACTTCTCTCAACAACAATTGCTTCAATCCTGTTATGGTTAGGTTAGCAAAAATTGAAATAACAGATGAACTCAAATTCCAGGAGTAATTTTTATCTTCTGCCATTAGACATTGCAGTATAACAGCTGGTGAAGTTGGCACTATTGTGTCAATAAGCCTCTATGACCAGTCACCATTCATGGGAGGACGTGGAAGTGGTGCAGAGCTACAAGTACCTGGTGGTTCAAATAAACAACAACCTGGACTGGTCTGACAACACAGTGACACCATGACACTGTATAAGATGGCCCAGAGCAGACTGTACTTGCTAAGGAGACTCTGCTCTATTGATGTGTGTAGCAAGCTGCTGGAAATGTTCCACCAGTCCATGGTAGCCAGTGTGGTGTTCTACATCTGAGAAAGCAACCTGAGCTCAAAAGAAGCACAATGCCTGAATAAACTTGTCAGGAAAGCCTGTTCCATCACAGGGTGAAACCTAAACACCCTGGAAGCTGTTGTGGAAAAGAGGATGATGCCAAAATTGGATTCCATCATGAAAAATCCCCTCCAGGAGTTGTAAGAAGTTAGACAGGGAAGCTTTTCTGTCCATTGTTCTCAGATAATTCAGTGCTTCCTCTCAACATATTCTTTAAATTCATTTGGAAATTTCTGCACAATATATATATATATATATATTTATTGATTGATTGATTAATTGGCTGTATTATCTGTCCTGTGAGACTGTATCCTTGTTTTTTATGTTTTGCTGCATGCATCTGAATATCCCCATTGAATTAATAAATTTATTTAATCTCACCTAATAATCTGAGGCTATGCAATGATTGTTTTACTATTTTAATATATCCATCAATCCATTATCCAACCCGCTATATCCTAACTACAGGGTCAAGGGGGTCTGCTGGAGCCAATCCCAGCCAACACAGGGCACAAGGCAGGAAACAAAACCCGGGCAGGGCGCCAGCCCACCGCATATTTTAGTATCTTACATTTAAAAAGATTATTTAGTCGTATCTATCTATCTATCTATCTATCTATCTATCTATCTATCTATCTATCTATCTATCCATCTATCTATCGTACTGTAGATGTACATGGCCCACAGTGCACATATGCAGTGTCTCTTTTCATTCTGCATACCTCACATCCACTAAGAAGTGATACGGTAGCCACGTGAAGGAAAAAAGGGTCGAGATCCCACTTGATAAAACCCTAATCCATGTAAGAATTGTGTCTAAGACGGCTTTGTAAGTTGGTGCTGAATTTTCAGTGAGTTTCCCACTGCCATCTTTCACACAGTTTTCCTTTGATCTTAATGATTGATCGCCTGAAGATGCCTCAGAGGCAACTCACTAAGCACCCAAAGAACTGCTGAATGCATCAAATTTCTGTAACAATGACATTATACTTTTTTATTCTACAGTGTATTTTTTCCACTTGTATAGTAATATAACTTCAATGTGTAATGGCAATGAACATATGCCCTACTGGTATAGAGTCTTTATATTTAGATGTAAAACTATTACACATAAGAAAAACACGTTAAAACAAAATACTGCTGACATATTAACAAAACACTCTTAATATTCAGATTCTAAAATTTAAAATAAATGTGCCTATTCAAATTTTTTTTTTTTTTTTTTGCCTTTAGAGCTGTTTACTTGAAACGTGGCAGTTCCACTGCATTAGATTAAAGTAACAGTTTTCTTCTAATGATGTTTCATGCATTATAATTATATGAGGTGCTGTTCACACACAGGAAAAGGAGTTTCAGAATAGTTCCAGCAGGCTCCATGTTAGTTTAGCAAGATCCTCTCTCATATGTGAGACCGTGAGGACCTTGAACTCGTCCAGTTTGGGCTATTTGCTTCCTTCTCACCTATCAAGAGAACATTGCTATTCACTTAGAGAAAAGTGCAACCACAGATATGGATATGCTGATTATTGCTCTGACAAAGTCATACTTAGCAGCAAATGGCCCCATTGCATCCTGTACATTCCCATCAGAATAATTGATAACATGATATTTAAAGAGCAGATCAACATCGTCATTAAGCTGATTACTCACAAAGCCTAAGGTGTATCTGGATATCTTGTGTGTGAAAACCCTGTACAGGAGGGCAGACAACATACAACTTTGTTGGAGTTCTGTAACCCAGTTAACCATGACCAGTCATGGTAAGAATGCAGACTCTTGCTCTGAAAATATAGAAACTAAATGGCTTGAAACAGAATCTTGCACTGATGCAGCTCTCGTTGGAAGATATTCCAAAGTATGCTCTCATAAATCTTCTATTTGTCAAGATGTGGCTAGGACTCTACTTTGTTGCTTTGCAACATTAATAAGGCAGCAGTCATTTAATAGAAGCAGCAAGATGAGTAAAAGAGGATGTTAAGCAGAGGCATTCCATCAGCCAGATCTTCCTGTTAGGCTCCCTTTAGGTATTTTCCAATTTTAATGATTCTGATCTTTGCCTGTTTTGGATTCCTGGGTAGGCTACTTGTGTTTCACCATCTGACTATCAATTTTGGACACTCTTCTACTACACAAACATAATTCATAAATCATACTGAGTTGGGTTTTTTTTTTTTTTTGCATTTTTTACACCTACATTCTTGTTGGCTCCTCCTACTCTACACTCTAGATTTGCTCTTCCAGTTGTGCTTCACAGAGTGCTGCGCCACACTACAGTTTGGCAGTTCAGCTTTTCCACAAGAGAAGCAGGTTCCTCTTCACATATTCATGCTTCTGCTGACATGTCTGTTCAGACTGCATGGGACAGAATTCTTGAGCTTAATACTATATAGATCACAACTGTAAGCTCAAACCCACCTTGTTGATTTTCTTCACTTAATTTATGGACATTCAGCACTTTTTGGCAGAGGGCTATGTTTTGGTTTGAAGACAGCGATTTGTGCTTTGTAACCAGGTATTAAATTAATCTTTTTAAGTTCTTTCTGTAGGTGCACCAGTGAATACCTTCCCAAAAAAAAAAACCCCACCATTCTAGTTCCCTTTAAGCAGTGATGTCAATTTTATCCTGTGCAGTAATAAAGTAAGTGCTCCATTTGTTAGCATGGTTAAAAAGACTACTTTATTTACTTAAAAGGGGGAGCTCTTTTATGTTTTTTACCGCCAGGTTTTTTTTTTGTCTTCTTTTTGGCCTGCTCTTGTTTTAGTGTCTTTCAGACCGTAACATTCCGTGCACCTACCTTTGCATTTTGCTCTGGGTCACCACCAAAGGGTGTGCACCAGAATTCCAGGCCCCACCAGGAGGACTTTCAGGGTTCCAGGTCCTGCTGGTATATTCTAGAGTTTCCAGCCACATAAAGGTGTGTTTGTGATCCTGAACCCTCAGGCATTTAGGGCAGTGTACCCAGGAGAGTCATTATAAGATCCAGGAGGGGATGTTCTGGTGCTCTAGGGACACTCCCATGGACCAGATATCCCCAAAAACAGTGTTCTGCTTTGGCTAATGAGGTGGCTCTTTGAGTGCTGGAGAGTGATGCTCTTATGGACAGTTTATTTTTGTAAAGTTTCTTGTATTACTGAGTGGGTCTTGAAGGCCTAACTCATGGGCAGGACTATTTCAGAAAATACAGTAAGTGGAGCTTTGCCTCTCATAACTGCTTTTGTGTGCAAATTGCTCTTTGCCCCTCCTATTAGTGTCTGTTGTTGTGCATCTTTAATCAGGCAACAATCACATCAATAAAATGAGGAATTTGGCAGAGACACTTTAGTCTAGTACTATGCATTGTGCCTCCGCAAATATCTCTTGTCAAAGTCCCTTAATATATTTTGTAATTCTAATTTAAACTTTGCCTTCTCCTTTACAAACTACTAGATGTGCTACCTGTGTAAGATGGATAGAAATCTAAGTAATCAATATACTTTGAATGCATGTTGTAAAAAAAAACATTGCATTTGTCATTCTAACAGATGGGGCATCAGAAACATTTGTAGCAATAATATGCATTTCTATAAATGTTTGTGATGCACCATCTGTTGGCATGACAAATACAATGTATATGTCTCAGTTAAATAACTTATAGTTTGGGATTTGTAAAAGCTGTGTTACTGTTTGTGATGTACCATCTGTTGGAATGACAAATGTAATGCATTTTATTACTATAACTGTTTGTGATGCACCATCTGTTGGAATGACAAATGTAATGCATTTTATTACTATAACTGTTTGTGATGCACCATCTGTTGGTATGACAAATGCAATGCATTTGTCTCAGTTATGTGAATTAGTATGGGATTCATAAAAGCTATATTGTTTGTGATGTGCCATTTGATGGAATGACAGAGACACAGCAATGCACAGATGCCCAAACATACAGACATGTCCTTTTAATCATTTTTTACCTACTGTTTATGCAGTCTAACCTAGGATGGAGCTGTCAGTTTCTCTTTATAGTTGCAGTGCATTTCTGTCCAGCAGATTGGCTTTTTCCATAAGAATTTTGATTCTGAAAGGCTGTACTGTGTGTGTGTGTGTGTCTGTCTGGTCAGCAAGTGTCTGACATCTACAGATCCACAAAGCATATAAACAGGAAACTGGCAAAGTCCTACCACCTCTTAAATACAATGACTTGACATGCTCTTCAACAGTCAGGATGGAATTCAAGACTTTAATATCAACCAAAGTCTGTGTTCAAGATTTCCTAAAGACACCCAAGGGTATGATCTACTGTCTATCTATCTATCTATCTATCTATCTATCTATCTATCTATCATTTGTTTGTTCCCTTCAAACTCCCTCCGTCTAAAACAAGTACTTAAATGACACTATTAGTATTATGAGTCTAGCATTAACATAACTGCATTAGGTTCCAAATCAAGTGTCCTAATTTAACTCTGCTAGAATCCATTTCATGTATTATTCTACCTGCATCATCCATTTTAGAAGTGCAGAGCCTATCCTGGCAGCAATGGTTATGACGAGACCCTATAGACAAGGCACCGGACCATCTCGGATCACATCCATTCACTCAGTCATACTGAAAAACTTGAGTCCAATTAAGGGACACCGATTAATTGAGCACAGTGCACTTTAGGAGGAGTACTGTAGTACCCAGACAAAAATCCATGCAAATACAGGATCAACGTGCAAACCCCACACAGGCAGCCTATACACAAACTCAGAAGGCAGCACTCCACAACCGATGACTGCTATATCCATACAAGACACTCATATGTTACTGATGGCTCACTGCTTGCTTTCTGCCTGCTGTGTCAAAGTACTCCCAGTATGCCTTTTTTATTTTAGAAAAATCATGACCCAAAGTGCAGACATACTATGGTAATAATGCACTTTTCATGCACACTTAATTTGTATGATTTCCCCAGCTTTTTTAAAGTATGAGTTTGAAAAGGTTAGGGTTTTATTTTCCACCCATCAGTTTTCCAGCGGTGTAGGGAGCTACGATGCCACAATGGGACACACTCTCATTTAATCACACTTTTACTTAGTCATAAAAGGCCCATTTGCATTTTCCTCATAGAGTCAAAATTTTCCACACAAATAATGGGGAGGCTATTGTTTGTTAACATCCATGACAATATCCTATGGGGCAGAGTTGTAAAGTACAGACTGCCACTGGTTTTCTCAAATTCTTATTCTTAGATGCTAAAGTCTTATGTCCTCCAATATCATGTTGGAAAGCTTGAAATCTCAGATTTTTGGGTAAAACACATGAACTTGATGCTTTTTCTGCTTTTTTAAAACTCACTTTTATTCAGCACTGATGGCACAGGCACTTTTGTTTCTGTGATTTTACCTAGAAGAGGGGTCTGCCTTGTATCTCCCTTTAAAAGAAGAAATGCAAAACAGCTCAGTCAAATGTTAATGCTGGGATTTTTGCCAGATGTAATGTATCATACCTGCTGTGGATTTTTATGCTGACCCAGAAACAGTTCTTAATGGGCATCCAATGCTTTATCCTAAAACAGTAAATGGCTAAATTTACCTGCAGTATTATATACATTTTAAATTTATAATAAAATTATACATTCTATCTACAGTATATACATGTAAGCTAAACACTAATTGCTTAATACTAAGGGGAAAAAAACCCTTTTTTATACAATACTTGTTGAATGAAGTATGCTTTATTTTCATTAGTCAGAGGATATGATCTGCCTGTTAATCTCTGATTGTAATTATATGTTTTTTCTTCATCTTATCTGATTTTTTTTTCACCAACTACATTGCTTAAACCTTTTATGGATTTAGTTTTTGCTGCTAATGATACCACACAGTTCCTTTATTTTTTTTTTTGCACACTTTCTATAATAGATGGTTCCCATCTAAATAAGGTTAACTGTCCAGTTCAGGAAGCTAGTGATGCTCTTGAGAATTCAGTGCAGAAGTTGACATGTTGTGTGTTTCCTGCACTTGAGGGGTCAGCGTTGTTTTAGCATTCTAACTGCTGATGGATCACTTAGCAGGTCTAAAAATATTTGCAGACCATGGCTTGTATTTATGGTGTGTATAGATACGTGATTACGTCCCAACCCAAGTTCATCTATCTTGAACTAAAGCCAAGGCCAAGGCTAATAGATTTTTGTATTTGTTTCATATAGGACTTGACCTAATCATAAATGTGACAGTGAAAAACCAAGCAGTATTGAATGCATCAACATTCAGTGCAGCACAAGTCTTGAGGCCTGGGTTCAAAATCCTGGCCCTGTCACAGTCTTCTGTGGAGTCCATATGTTTTCTCCATTGTCAGGAATGGGCCCTTCCTTTCACCTGAATACTAGAAATGTCAGTTGCATAGCAATATTTATTATGCTAGTCACACGATGGAGGGACTGGAGACAAGAAAACAGAGGTCTGAAATAGTGGCATCACTCAAGCTATTGCAGTGTTGCTTTTGTGACAGCCATTCTCCCTGTGTTCCCCTTGGTTTTGAGCATTCAGCCCAACAAGGTTGGTAATCCAATTCCCCTTTGAAGGTCCCTAAAGTCCAACTCTCTACCACAGTACTTGGTAGTTTATTCCATGTGTCTGTGTTTTTGTGTGAAGAAAAATGTTTTCACATTTGTGCAGAATTTGTCCTGAACACGTTTCCGACTGTGCTCCCCTTTTCTTCATAAACTTATTTTAAAGTAGCAGTCTCAATCCACTGGACTAATTCCCCTCATAATTTTAAACACTGCAATCACTTCACTTCTCTGTTTGCTTAAAATGAAAAGGTTCAACTCCTCCAATCTTTCACCATAACCCATGCTTTGTAGTGTAGGAGACAGCATAGTCAATCCTCTCTGGACTTTCTCTAGCGCGCCTACATCTTTTTTTTTTTTGCTCTATGGAGACCAAACTGTACACAGTAGTCCATGAGTGTGTTATATAATTTAAGAATAACTTCTCTTGACGTACTTCACAAATTGTGCTATATAATCTAACATCTTATTTGCCTTCTTGATTACTTCTGTACACTTCTGTATATAGTGATTAGTTCATGAGATCATGAGTCTTATGCAGATAGTGATGAGTTCACTACAACTCCTAAATCCTTCTCATAAAGAGTGTTTTCATGATTCAGGGCTCCCATTGTATATTCATATCTAACATTTTTACTTCCTACGTGTAATAATTTACATTTACTTATATTAAACTTCTTCAGCCACAATTCTGCCCAAGCCTGTATGCTGTCCAAGTCCCATTGTAACAATTTACCTAATTGTATATTATCTGCCCTTCTATGTAGTTTGGTGAAAATTATTTTAATCTGCATCAACATGTTTGCTTCATTCTGGGCTCTCCTGAATCTGCATTTGTTCAGCTGCATTCTAAGGAGTGCTGTGCAACAAAGTGGACCCTCTCCCTGCTTTTGTCTGAGAGAGAGCCAGCACAAGGACACCATGCCATGTTTCCAGTCAGTGCAGTGGGACAACACGCACCTAACACTCATGTCTGCTTGGGATTCTCGCTGGATATTCCTGTTTTGCCAAATGAGAACATGTTTGTTAAGTAAACACTTTGTATGGACCTGGTATAAGCAAGCAATTAGTGTTCTGCACTATAGACCGATGCCTTATTCTGGGCTGTTCTTGCCTTGTGTGCAATGCTGTTGGGACAATCTGCAGCCCACAAAACCAATATTTGTTTGGATTGATAGGAAATACTGTAGATGGATGGTAGGTATAGTAGAGGCCATTACAGGTAATTTTCACCTTTTGGTTGTCTTAATCAACTCACTAAGTAAACTGAAACAAAATTAGTATAAACAGGCCTGAAATATTCTCAGATTCACTGTTTGTCAAGTTCAGTCAGTTTAGCCTGTTACTTGCTCCTCTGTCCTCTACATTTTTCATGTTATCTTCTTTGTTTTATCAAATAATAGTTTTGTTGTTTTCCTCAAAAGCAACTGAAATTCCATATTTATAAAGTCTGTAACTTTGTTCTGTAAACACTTCTTTCAAAAGAGACTCCAGGCTGATGAGTGAATACAGTAAATGTAAATGTAAATGGATCTTATGGATGCCCTTGCCTTTGATAGAATCAAAAGAAATGTATTTAGGATCTAACTACAGGTAGTCCCCAGGTTACGGACATCCAACCTACGACATACGAACGGGGCCGCAGCTGCGACGCATGCGCCTCAGTAACTGCCACTCCGTCATCTTTGGTCTGGGGACACTGCAAGTGGTGGCTGGATGGAGGCTGGAGGGGGCCGATTTAGCTGCTTGCGCAGTGTAGTGTCCCTTGGCCGGATCCCGGCGGCAAGCGGTTTCACTGCCTGCCCTATTCGTTCTAGGTGGGTGGCTGGTAATGCTGCAAGCGGTGACCCGGTTGTGGCTGAACGGAAGCCATTGAGGGTGAACGGGGCGGCAGGGTGAGGTAGCTTTGTAGTGTGCCTCGGATGGCTGCATGTTGAATGGGGGCAGTGGTGTTGCAGACGCTGCAGGTAGTATACTGTGAGGTGGGCCGGTGAAGAACCGCCCGTTGCTGTCCCCATTCGTTCTCAATAGCAAGCCTGCTTGTACTGTTACGGACATAGCAGGAAGTTGTCTCTTGTCAGTACAGGGTGGCCCAGATCTAATTATGCAGATCCAGATCATCTGGATGACTTTGATTTATGCAGGGATGATTCCGGTTCGGCGCAAAGATGATTCATTGTGTCGCCAGTATGCACACTTCTCGATGGTCCGGGATTTTTCGGGGTATTTTCTATGTAATAAACTGAATAAGTTATAGCGTAATGAAAATTGCATAATTATATCTGGCCCACCCTATACATCAGACGTGCTGAGGACAGGTGCCTTCCTGCTGTGATAGCTGTACAGTGCTGTGCAGAAGAGCTCATCTTAACCTTTTGTCTTCACCCTTCAAGAATGTCTCTGAAACACAAATCTGATGCATATGCTGGTGATACAGTAAAGAAGAGAAAAACCATCACCATTCAAAGTAAAGCAGAAACAATAAAAAGATCAGAAACAGGTGAAACTCCATCATTCATTGGCAGAGCACTTGGTTACAGTCAGTCAACAATAGCATTTATTAAAATAATGTACCTGTTCTGACTTACATACAAATTCCACTTAAGTTCAAACCTACAGTCCCTATCTCGTATGTAACCCAGGGACTGCTTGTATTATGTAATTTACAGTATATCCATTACTACAGACCTCGAAACAACTCTCTTAACAAATCCTATAAACATATAGAAACTAGTCAGAGTTTCAAACTTGTTTGATTCCAGAAATATTTAATATATTCTCTCTGAGTTATCCAGGCTTGTTCAGGTGTTGTATGATGCAGTGCATTAAGTCAACAACTGGTACTTCAAAATACATGCACTATGGCGATCACCAATGGTGTTAGCTAAAGGTAAGTCCCCTTTCTATTCCATTTACTTCACATAGTCCAACACATAGTTTTAGATAACATGAAACAGTCACTGTATACAAGGGTGAGTCAAAAATGATCCGCACTCCGGCTGTAGAATTTATTTCGATTAACTTTCAGAGGAGACAAATACATCATTTTTCGACAGAATCTCCCTGATTTTCAATACACTTTGTCATTCTGTCAATAAGATTTCGTAATTTGCAGTTTTAGGCTGAGTTGCAAGCCACAAATTCACTGCTGTCTTCACCTCTTCATTAGAAATGAGTCTTTGTCCTTGTAGGGTTTCTTTCGAATCCCAAGTCTGTCGTGGATTATTGCAGAGGCAGAGCCATGGCTGATTTGCAAATGATTTGCTACATTATCTACTGTCATTTATTGCTGACACTTGTGCAACCTTCCTTGAACTTCTCTGTTCATTCATACACACTTCTTTCTTTGCGAAAAAACACTTTCTCCATATTGTGCACAAAGTCTTCGATAAATATTGACAGCAGGCACACCCTCAGACCACAAAAAATTCATGAATGAATGCAAATCACAAGTGAGGCAGCCATTGTTTCTCACACCACAGTTACAAATGGTCTGAAATAATACATTCACACAAGCCCAGCAGAGACTGGGGAGACAGGGGCCTTGAACGGAAAGCACTGATAAGACAGTGCTGGCAACAGAAGGTTTTTATATAACTGGAGTGCAGATAATTTTTGACTAGCCCTCATACTGTACATCTTGTGACTACCTCAAAACTTGATCTAGACATGTTGCTTTGGCCCACTGGTTGTCATTATCTAGTCTGAACGCTGTAATTAAATACACAGTTAAAGAATAGCTAATGTATAAAGACAATCTCAGTGATGAGCCTATGGTGACCTCAATAACAGACTGTCTTTCGGGCAAACCGCAGTTTGTGAGCCTCAAGGACTGTGTTTCTAATACAGATGTGAACAACATCACTTGACCGAAACTGCCATCATCACTTCATACTCTGTGCAGGTGTTCAAAATGTATTCATCGATCAAGTGCACAGCTTAAGTCGAAACCAGAAGGACCCACATAAGGTATCGTGTTTCTCAAATGAAAGTTACTTGACATCCAAGCATCTCTCAAGGCAGAAGTTTTAAGTAGCTGCATTTATAAAACAATGGTCTGCTTAGCCCTCTCAAAGTACTCAGTGTCCTTGACTAAAGATTTTAAGCTTAACAGGAAGATATTGGTGGTTTGCATCTGTAAAGAAAAAATAATAAAATAGGCAGACACAGGTTTTTATGATTTAAACCTTACTATGCTAGCATGCATTAGGATATAATACGTGTTTTCATATATGCTTATGATTCTCTTTGAATATATGTAAATCATACTTTAAGAATATTCTTTTCTACTCTATCAAAGCATATAAAACAGGAAACTGGCAAAGTCCTACCACCTCTTAAATACATCTATCTATCTATCTATCTATCTATCTATCTAATTATACAGTTATTTGGAAAAATAGACAAACTTTTGATTAACTATAGCTTTATACAGTATGATAATAAAGGAACAATAGCATGACTAAGCTGAAACAAAATAGTTGACTATAAGTACAAATTAAATTTTCAAGATCTTAGAAACATCTTTTACATTAGTCATCAGATCCACCTTCAGTGATTTGGTTTATCTTCTTTTAACATGTTTAGTGTGAATATTTTTGTCAAGGTAATGAAGTCTATACTGTATATTCCACAGCTTTATAGGTTATAAGTAAGAAAGCACTGAACTCCACAATAAAAAAATATCTCTACATGCATGAAAATATCCCATATGTACGTGAAATTATATCGTACAGGACACTTTTCTGCATGTACAAGATGTTTTCACATACGTACAAGTTGTACCCAAAGTTCACTTTTGTCATTTTTTTTTATCTAATTTTATCTTTTATGTACATGAAAGTATCTCATATATACTGTAATTCACTGACTATGTAGCAGTTTTAGAACTGAAGTAGATAGTTTTTAGACTAAATGTATCCTATTAAAATTGGATTATGGCTACTTACAATTTATGATTTTAGTAACATGAACATATAGACACTGCAAATATCCCACAGCACAGGACATAACAAGGTTTGTTACCAATTTTTAAATGTCAAGGACATATTTTAATCTTTTGGTCAGTGAGAGATAATGTGAAAACACTTTTGAATGTTAAAACTTCCCACCCAAGAAAGTATTTCTTAGCTCTTAAACTGTAGCTGATAGGTATGCAGCATGCTACTATAGAACAGTGAGATGTGAATTGTTAGCTTTTTATGCCGGTGAAGATTTGTATGTAAAGTATAACTGGCTCGTATATTTTCTAAGTATAGTAGTACCCTTGGCACTTTACAGCAACAATACATCTTTAAATAATAATTATAGTAGCGCATAAAATGTTCATGCTACATGGCCTTCCTGAAAGCATATCTACCCAAATTGTTGAAAATCATGGGCAACTTGAAAATCACTTTGTTTTGGATAATGGAGAAAAGAAGCAACATTGCCCATTTGTCAGTTCCCTCAATCAGATGATAATTGCTTGGGGAAGTACACACTGGGCACAGTTAGAAAGCAAGTGAGGCATGAAGATCAATCTCCCAGATCAGTTTCATCAAATAACTTTGACTGAGGAGCGCTAATTAGCTGAATTCTCAATTGCTTCTTCCTTCAGATGGCATTTCCTATGAAATTGCTTGATAAAAGTCAGCAGGTGAGCCCCGGTGACAAATGCGGAACCTGAATGTATTATTCTGTACATAAAAGCACTACCTGCATTCTGTAAGAAATGTCATTCTCTGAAGGGGATTTCAATGACATGGAAAAGAGGCCGTGCTACATTGTCAAGAGCTGGAGAAATATACTCTTAACCTTTAAATTCAATCCTTTGCCTAAACTCATGAATATGGCACATATGTCAGAGGATTGCATAGCTTTCACCCAATGTCTTTTCTATATTTTCCATTTTGTATGTGAACCGTAACTAAAATGTTTTTTCACAGTTAACAGTTTTTGTGTATCTTAATTAACTTTGAAATGACATTGGGATTTTTTTAACATTTAATAAATGTACTGTGTATCTTAGCTGTCAGACACACCAGATAAAATATTTACCCTTTTAACAATACATGTTTGGCTCAAAATATACAGTAGTACACACAGATGTTATATATGAAACAAATTATGTTATTTAATGTTTTGTAATTTTAAAAGCTAAAAGGAACTAAAAAAAAATTAAACCCTGAATATAAACAAAAAAAAACACTTACAGATATTTATAATCATATCAGCTTTTAAAACCTTTAGTGTTGATTTTGCTTATGGAAACCAAGTAAGCTCAAGGTTTGTTTTTTTTATACATCTACAAATATTTCTGCTACACTATTTGTTTACCTAAATCTATTTGTGTTTCATATTTTCTGTAGCATTTAAATAATGCTCAGTTAGATTAGATTAAGCACAATCAAGTTGCCTTGAAACGTTTCACAGCATTATGATTATTCCAAACAAGTCTGTGTGTTGGCTAATTTAACTTAATTCAACGATTAAACTGTTTCACTGCTGTATATCAATGTACTAACTTCAAGAAAACTCCTTTGTTTAAATAAAAAAAAGTTAGGAATAAAATTCCATACTTTGAAAGCCTTGGCCTTGTCTTGCTATTAACACACTAGAGTAATTTCATTAATCTTCGTTTGCGTGACACTGTCTTCTGCCTTCAAGGTTAACACAACTGACATTGATGTATTCAGTCAGTCTTAAGCTTAGATGCACTGCCTAATGAACTACAGAAGTTTTGTTCTTTTTCTCTTCAAGTAGAAAAAGAAATGCTTTCTGCATAAAGCAACCATCAAAGGGGTCGAGTCAAACTCATAAACATCTTGTGTGTTTAATCTTACCTTGTGTTCAACTAATTACACCAAATGACTGTTTGAGAAGAAAACATTTAGCTCCAATGCACTTCTCCACTAAATAGAATACAATAAATAACATACGGAAATTTATTAATAACAATTTTACACTAAAATGTGGTCTATTAAGCTTCACAACTATCAATTTGACAATTGTTTAATTCTCATTAAATCAAGCAATGTTTAGCTAAATAGAACATTCTGCAAGGTTTTCTAGCAGGTAATACGGATGGCATAGTGGTAACTGCTGCTGCCTCAAGGTTCCAGTGTTTTGGATTCAAGTTCTGTACTTTTTGTTTGTTCTCCCTGTGTCTCCCTGTAGGTGTATGCATATGGAGGCTTTCTGACTTCATGGTGCCCAGTTCAGGCTTGTCTCCTGTCTTGCACTCAAAGCTACCAAGACAAGTTCTGTCCCCCTAATCATGTGTTATGTTGTGATATTTTTCTTGTCGTTATGGGAACAGACAGAACATAAGACATTCTGCTGCATGTTCCTGTGTCACAGAGGTTTCATATTTCTGAGAAAAAAAGTCCACAATATATTTTAAAAAGTGCAAAGATGTACAAATACCCCACACTCTTTTTGATTTCTTTCTTACTTTCTACACTGTGGTGGACCGAGAACATCACTTCAAGGGAGAAACCCACCAAATCAACAATCTGATTAAGAAGGTAGGTTCAGTTTTGGGATGCACTCTGGACCCCCTGGAGGTAGCAGCAGAGGTGAGAAAGAAGACAAAACTGAGAGCCATTATGAACAATGCTGCACAAACTCTCTCTGACACACTAACACTGAGTACTTTCAGTCAACAAATTATACAGCAGAAGTGGGTTAAGAAATGCTACTGGGGCTCCTACAAACCAACAGCAGTACACTTGCATAAAGCCTCACTGTGACTGTTTAGTAGTGGTTATTGTTGTTCATTATATTTGTTATTGATTTAGTAAGCTTTGGTAAAATGCTAAATTTAAGATGTCTCACAAAAAGTTTTTCCAATGTTGTATTTGTCCTTGTGTCTATATAAACCCAGGGAACTCCAGTTGCTGTATTACATCTTGCCTGAAGAAGGGGCCTGTGTTGCCTCGAAAGCTTGCATATTGTAATCTTTTTAGTTAGCCAATAAAGGGTGTCATTTTGCTTGACTTCTCACTACATCTATCTATCTATCTATCTATCTATCTATCTATCTATCTATCTATCTATCTATCTATCTATCTATCTCTACATGTTTTATCAAAAGAGTATATAATGCAAAATCTACACATAGGATAAACTATTACCAGGTTAGCTAGTGAGTTGTTGGCTTCCTTGTGTATGCTACAATGCTAATATCCTTTTATTTAGGAAAAGGAAATAAATAATGCACTTAAAATGTCTTATTAAACAAGTGAATTAAAATAAAGCAGAACACTGAAGAGACTTCTGAGCATTCCAAATCCATGATAGCCATAAAGCATTTTCCTAAATTTTAAACAAAGGCAAAAAGTGAACTGTTACTAGTATTTTAGATTGAAGACAATGAGCTGGGGGAGACATAAGATAAAGACAGGACTTCAGTTAACAAAAATGAATGACATCAAATTAATAAATTGTTTGGGGTGAAATCCCCGCTAGCGTGGCCCATGATTAGATAATATAGCCAATCAATTGATAAGTAAATAAATAATTAAAATAAATTTAGTGAGTACATCAGGTGGACGCATTGAATTTCCTGATATGGGCATAATAGACTCCTATACGTGCTGCTCAGCGCACCATGCTGAAATGAGCAAGTGGCTGAAAGTGTTTCAAAGAGAGCACCTCCTGTAGGAGATGGAGGGGATTTTTCATGATGGCATCCAGTTTTGCCATCATCCTCTTTCCACAACAGCTTCCAGTGTGTCTAGGGTTCACCCTGTGATGGAGCAGACTTTCTTGACAAGTTTTTTCAGGCATTGTGTTTCTTTTGAGCTCAATTTGCTTTCCCTGGAGACTTCAGCGTAGAACCCCACACTGGCTACTATGGACTAGCTGAGCATTTCCAGCAGCTTGCTACACACATCAAAAGACCCGAGCCTCCTTAGAAAGTACTGTCTGCTCTGGACTATGATAGTAATCAGCTATATGAAGAATAGGTGAATCCACTAAGAAAGTCAAATTTACATAACAATATTCTGCAACCTAATTAATTTAATTCATGACTGTGGGGTGCCTGAGTTGGATGACACTGAGTGAAAAGCAAGAAACAGTCCTGGACGAGTGTGCCAGTCCATGGCATCAACCAGTTACAGATGACCACTGTCACATTTAACAAAATTAGAATTGATAATTATTTGGGAATGTAAATATGTCAGAAGAAATGGGAATGCCTTAAAAAAAACCCACACAGGCATTTGGAAGAATGTGCAAACCTGGCACAAACAATGAGGAGGCACTAATTACAGCTCTACCTTGACACCCTGCTGTCTAAGGAATTAACTGGCAAAACAGCACAATTGAAATATCAGCCACTCTGTAAACAACAGTTGAAACCTTTGAAAGTACCTTGTATCACATTCATCTGATTTGACTGCAGAAAATATTCTTATTTCTTTATACAATATGTAGTATGATCTGAATTAGCTCTTATGTTAAAGGCAGAGACACTCCATTATAATTACCATGTGTATAATCTGAATATTATGAACTTTCATGAATGCATGATGGTAAATTACCATAGATATGCAAGGTTCTTTGTTATTGACACATTCCTGACTGTGACAGTTCCGAGGCCATCAAATGTGACCTTTCCCTCCTGATGCTGGTAGCTGGTGGACATTGTGCTATATGATCCAGTCAATTAATTATCATCAGGAAATTGAATTGTGCAAAGACATTTATTATTTTGAACCTTTGTGAAAATTCACCACCTGTGAACTTCTCTGTGTACAAGGCGCTTGCCAGTTTAAAAATGTTGAACCCAAGTCCATGCAAATGATGCCAGGGAGCATTTTGATTAACAAAGCCAATGGCGTGTAGCAGGCTCCACAATAAAAAGGTCAGCGAGCCATTAAGAAACAATGATCTTAAAGTAACAGGCATTGCAAATCAATAAAAGCTAAAATGATTTACTTTATTATCAGAATGGTAATTTTTTAGCCGTTACAAATGGGTCCTAAACAAATAAGGTAGAATGTATTTCAAGATAGAACAAACACCTAGAACCAAAGGGGTACAAATATAGTAATCTTACAAAAAATTCTACAACTCATATAAAAAAATAATCACAAACAGCAGACTAATTATTAGATTTTTTTCAGGGGACAAAGAAATACTAAAAAAACGGGTACCTCTATAAAATCTAAATAACAAGAAACATAGCATCAGAGTTAACTGTAGAGCCTGTCAACAACTGTAAAAAGGGACTAAAATACATCACTTATAATGTATAAGTTATCCATAAGAGATTTATACTTTTATGATATTTCCGTCACTGAATGGGCCAGTAACTATTGGGAATATTCAGGTCATTGCAAACAATTTGTAGATTATAGAAAGTGATATGCTGCAAATATTAAAAAAGCCAAAACAAATAAATCACTACGACCAGACAGCACATACCCCAGAGTCCTCAAACAGGTGGCTGAATGTATACGGAAAAAATGAATGTTTATTTTTTGGAAGTTGTTACAAACAGGAGAAATTCTTAAGAACTGTCTGAAACTATGCCATAATATTGAAAAGAAGGTTAAGCTGACACTTAATTTTATCACAGGTAAATTAATTGTATTATTTATATAAAAAAGACAGAAAATAAACTGTTCTTATTAGGCCCATTGTCAGAAAGAAGTTCAGACAATTAAATTGGAGGAGATCCTTTTTAATTGTGAGGAAACAGCCACGATATTCAATAGCAATGGAGTGTATTATTTATAAAAGGTGTGGGTTATGTTTTCTGAGAATCAGTTCCACATTTCCCCTGTGTGAGTACAGGACCGTGCATGAGTGGGGCCCTGCAATGAGCTAATGTTCTGTCCAGGCTGTTTCTTGTGACCAGTACTGCCAGGACCGTACTGCTCTCATGTGACCATAGCCAAAAGGGTGGTTACATTTGTAGATAACAATAAACTAAACCGAGGAAGACCACATACAAAATTGTTTGTCCAGGATCAGTAAAATCTCTGTAGATAAATATGGAAAAAAATTTAATTTGGTAGGATATTTGGCAAATGAAGTTAAATGTAAATTAAATTTTTACGGTAAGAAGTAAAAATATTCACACTGTACAATGAGAATATTAAGTACAGTAGCAGCCCTAACCACTATGCAGCCTGGAACACTTTTAAAATAATGTTTTGCTACATTCCTGTTCTTTCCACATCAGGAAAAATTTTTGTGCCTCTTTGAAATATGGACGTCATATCCAAGGTAATTTTCTGGGTAAGGCTTGTCCTCTGTAGGCCTTTCCAGAAAGTGAAAGGAACAGATGTATGGCTTCTTTGGCAGATGTTTTTTTAAACTTAGTACTGTCAGTTACTAAGGGAAGATCCGAAGATTCTCCTCAATTGCATTCTGATCAGCATAATATTTTGCATTTGAAGCAAGCCTAATATAAGATCTACTTTCCTCGAGCAAATTGTTGTGGCAGCCTTTAACAGTGCAAATTGTAGTGGACATTTTCATTGTGCTGGACAACCTTGACTAAGGAAAAGTTCAAACAGGAAGTCCAAACACATAGTTATATAAGTGGTGTCACTCATTTTTCTGCACTGTATGGAGTGCAAGTTAAATGGGGCTTCATATTTAAGTTGTAGAACTGGCTTTATTTGGAATAAACAGTGAAGTTTTAGTCTCCATAGAACAGAAAGATCCTAAAAGAGTTTGGGAAAGTAAAGGAGATTTGCTATCCAGCATTGCCAGGGTATTAGGAAAAAAAACTCAAAAAGGCTCACATTTTTATTCCTAATTAACAGTCATCAATGGGAGACATAAAGAAGAGTTTGAAATTATTAAATAAAACAAATATCTGACTTCTAGTTGGAGAGGATGCCTGACTTGTTGACTGCAGTTGCTGATCTCCGTGCCAGAGCAGGTCAATTTACATTACTAAAAATCACGGGGCATGTCAAATTACATGACTACACGGCTACTTTCCAACAAAGATGTGCTAGTTTCTTTTTTGACAGCCAATAATGAGCTGCCTGACTGAACTGATACTGTACGAAGATTTAATACATATGTAAGAGCGGGTATTGAAAGTAATAATAATAATGATAATTAATTTTATTTATAGGGCACTTTACATTAGCAGTAAATCTCAAAGTGCAACATAAAAAGTTTAAAGAAAGGCAAAGCAAGATAAAAACAGAGATAAAACAACAATAATTTTAGTATTTTTGTTAATATGCTTTCCAAAATAGAAAAGTCTTTAGCTGTTTTTTAAAACAGTCCACAGTCTGCTGTGTTCTTAGGCTCTCTTGTAGGCCATTCCAGAGTTGTGGAGCAGCAGCTGCAAAGGCTAGGTCACCCATTGTATGGATTTTGGTCACGGGTGGGGGACGAAGGCGGTGGGTATTTGCAAAACGGAGGTTTCGTGCAGTGGATTGTAGTATAAGGAGTTCCTTCAGATATTGTGGAGCATTTCCATGGATACACAAGAGAGCAGACAGAGTTTTTATTTGATACGGAGGTGGAATGAAGTGAAGTGACCGAAGGATTGGTGAAATGTGTGCATATTTCCGCACTCTCATCAGGATTCTTGCAGCACTATTCTGAATTTGTTGGAGCTTTTGAAGGCTATTGTTGGGGATCCTGATGAGGAGTGCATTACAATAATCCAGCCTAGATGAAACAAAGGCATGAACCAGCTTTTCAGCATCACAGAGGGAGAGGTAGGGACGGAGTTTGGTTATGTTTTGGAGATGAAGGAATGCAATTTTACAAAGGTGATGGACATTTGTATCAAATGACAGATGGGAGTCTAACTTGACACCCAGATTTGTAACAGAAGGGGAGAGGGTAATGGTACGGTCAGAAAAGGAAATACAATTTACAGAGGAACGAGGTTGATGGGGGTGCCAATTAAAAGAGCTTCAGTTTTAGTGCTGTTCATCTTGAGGAAGTTCTTGGACATCCAGGCCTCAATCTCATCCAAGCAAGAGGAAAGAGTTGATGGAGGTGTAAGAGAAGTTGAATCTAGTCTCACATAGAGCTACGTATCATTGGCATAACAGTGGAATGAAACTCCATGCTTGCGGATGATGTGGCCCAGGGGTAGCATATAGATATTAAAAAGGGTCGGCCCAAGGACTGATCCTTGTGGGACCCCACAGGTGACAGTGTGGGTACGAGATTTACCATCCCCCAGGGCCACATACTCAGCCCTATCAGTAAGATAGGACTCGAACCACTCTAAAGCATAGCCAGAAAGTCCAATCATATAGTGAAGATGATGAAGGAGAATATTATGATCTACCGTATCAAATGCAGCTGTGAGGGCCAGGAGGCTAAGGAGTGATGGAGAGTCCGCAACTCTCCTTACCAGAATTCAGTGTCGGTTCTTCTTGGCTTGCGGGCGACCTCAGTAGCATAGCAGACTGAGTCCTCGATGTGTGGAAAGGCACACAGAGATGGTCACCCCAGTTTGTGAACTATTTGCCAATTGTATTTTATTTCTTTTATAATACAACTAGCAAAATACCCGCGCTTCGCAGCGGTGAAATACTGTCTGAATATTTTTATTAAAAAAAAAGTAAACATTTTTAGACTGAGGGAAAATATGTAAAAAATTAATTGTTAAGGATCTCTCTGTATACCACGTTGTCAGTTCGGCCCTCTTGTTGTAATATGACTAAGCTGTGTGCTGAGCTCACTCTTTAGCATGCAACATACAGTTGGCCATGTGAAAAGCAATCCTGCCTCAAATCAATGCCAACCTTTTGAAGTGTTTGTCCCTGAGACTTATTAATTGTCATTGCGAAGCAGAGCCTTACTGGATATTAAACGCGTTTGAATTGAAATGGGAGATTAGATGGTATAACGGAGATGCGAGGAATAAAAACTGTGTCAACTGAGGCACTGCCAGTAAATATAGTTGCTTCAATTAGGTTGTTTTGTAGAGATGTGACCTGAAGTCTCGTGCCATTACAAAGTTTCGGTAGCTGTAAGTTTCTCAGTAACATTATTGGTGCCCCAACCTTGAAGATAAGATTATGCTCAGGGGTGCCTGGAGGATTTAGAGTGTTCAGAAACTCTACTGGATAATGAACCGCGTCTTCTACTTCTACAACTGAATCAACAGATTGATATGTTTTTGTTTGTGAAGGTAGTTCTTGAAGTAAAATGTGGTTTATAGTCGTAGTCATGTCATTTTTTGGTGTCAGGATAGCTTTCTCTCTTAACCATGAGACATCATTTTGGTTTAGATTTCGTAGATCGGGGTAAACATTTTGAAGAAAGCTTTGTTAGGTATTCACGATGAGACAGAAATTTGTAGGAATATTTATTTTGCGGTTTTCTTGTACGAAGGTGCCATCATCTATACTCATCAGAAGAGTAGAGAATTCATCTGGTCTTTTGTTGCCTTTCAAATGAACTCTCATGTTTATTTTTAAAGTAACAACATGGATTTGTGGCCATAGGTATGAAGATTTCAGAGATGCTTTAACTTCATCAGCGCGTGTTCCTCTGGGCACGACTGGAAGGGTTTGGCGGAAGTCTCCAGCCAGCAACACTGTCAAGCCTCCCATAAGTTTGTTAATGTCTTGGAGGGTCCTGTCTAAAGCCTCAACACCTGCTCTGCGTGCCATAGTGCATTCATCCCAGACAATAAGGTGACAATGTCGCAGCACTTCAGCCATGTTGCTCTGCTTTGATATGTTACACATGGGGGATTCAGTATGGTTGAGGTTCAGAGGCAGCTTGAAAGCTGAATGAGCAGTTCTGCCACCCTCTAGAAGAGTTGCAGCAATGCCAGAAGAAGCCACAGCTATGGCAATGTTACGTTTTGCTCGGATTTTTGCAAGGAGAAGGTTTATTAGGAATGTCTTACCAGTTCCTCCTGGAGCATCAAGGAAAAACACCGTGGCATTGGTAGACGCAACACTGCTCATGATTTGCTCATAAACTGACTTTTGGTCACTATTTAGCAACCGCTCGTTATTTGTGACTATATTGGCCAAGTGCGAGGTGTTCTAAGATGTCTCTTTCAAGTACTCGGGATTTGATGCAAGTTGTGCCAGTTCTGTTAAAGGTGATGGCAAACCGTAATGATGAAGAGATTGACCTCCAATAGCAATGATGTAGTTTTCAAGCAACTGTAGACACTTGTTATAGATCAAATTTAACCACTGGTGGACTTCTGTTTGTATATGATCTCTTTCAGTCTATCTCCTAACATCTTCTGCCATGCTGTCTTTATGTTTTTCCCATAGGTTTAAGGGGTTTTCCATTTGGCAGAACACCAACATGACAGCAAATAGTTCACGGATCTTTTGAGGTGAGCGAGATAGAGCAGCTTCCTGCAGAGTCTCGTCCCAGTTGATATCGTCATGTAATAAACCGAGTGCCCTGCAGGTCGGATGTAGGACACCATTAACTGTTCTGAGACATTTGAAAGATGTGGGACCTGTGATTTTGTTGAGCAGCAGGCGAAGATGGTAGCATTCAGAGTTATTCGGGTGTACAGTGTAGACCCGTCCCAGTACATTATCCTTTTTCACTCCCAAATATCCTGGTACAGGATTGCCCTGTTTCCTTCAATGAAACATGTTGTTTGCCCACACATAATATGATGGAATTTCATTATAATGAAGATGTTTAGCAAAATCATCATGTTTGCAAAGGGTCGTTTGTGGTGGATTGTGTACTTTATCGGCAACATTGCCTTCTGTGAAATAAATTCTTTGTCCGTTCTCAAGATGCACAGCAAGATGAATGACCGGAGGAAAACGTTCGTGAATGGGAAAACAGAAAATGCGCCAGGCTGCTTCAGAGCTACTAATGTAACGACCAGCTTCGTATCGAGATACTTTGTCATTTTGATTTTGTATTGTAAATACTGCCTGGTCACTTCCCTTGTTAACATACTTGCAGATGTATTTGATTGATTTTACTGAATTGCAAAATTCGACATTGATGTGAGCATTAAAGAAGCGGGACAGCACAGGACTATAAGGGACCACCCATCTGTTGTCGATATCTACTCCTTTGATGTTAATTGTATGACCTCCATCAGCAGGTGCGCGCCGGCGGTACTGAGGGTAACCATCTTCTCCAGTTTGAGTTTGTGAGATGAACGGACATGGGTACTTCTTAGTGCATATTCTGTTGATCATGCAGGGTGAGTTGATATTATGAGGTCCACATGGGCTGTGAATCATGTTGGATTTTACTATTTTGTGTAGGGCAGGGTCAGTCTGTGGATCAGGAATTTCTGCACGGATGAGTTGATCGATGAGAGCTGGTTTAATCGTATCCTTTAGCCACAATAGAATGTGTGCATGGGGAATACCTCGCTTTTGCCACTCTATGGTGTACATGTAGCAATTTGTACAGCCGAAAATGTTACTCTTCGTGAGCAAGTCTATCATTTTGCGAATCTTGAGATGAAATACACGACTGATAAGGTCGTGGCGATCGAGAGGTTTTTGACGTGGAAGGAGAATTTCAGTGATCTCAGGCCATTTAGGATTGCAAGTAAATGTGATGAATAAGTCAGGGCGGCCATAACAACAAACATATGTCATTGCGTCTTGTGTACGCTCATGTATATAGCGAGGTCCTCCAGTGAAGGAAGATGGTAATATCACAGCTTGACCAAGTTCTGTTAAATCAGTGTCATTTTTGTCAATAGCATCTTTTAAGTGAACGTAATTTTCAGCCCGTAGTTTTTTTTGATCTAGTCTGATATAATTTAGTCTTTCAGATTCAATTTTTGATTTAATAAAGTTCGGAAGAAAAGGATATTATTAGCATGATGTTGTCTGATCATAAGCCGGTATGAATAGAAGTTTGCTGCAGAGACTGGTAGCATGAACTTGAGGTATAGACACAGAATAGCCGTCTTCACCATAGAAGAACATGAGAGGATATTGAAGTGCATCATAGGATCTGTGGGTTTCTTTAATGCGTTGCAGTTTATTGTCTCTGGTTTTCAAGACATTTGTTGAACGTTTGCCCAACGATGGCAACACCAACTTGATAAACTGTGAGTTTATTAAATCTGCCTTTGTGTGCATGTAATGGTTTTTTGTCTGCGTGAATGACAACTTTGAAGTCTTTGTCATTATCTGAAATACTGTCCATTGTGGAATGGAAGTCCTGGATGTAAGTGTTACAGTCATGGAGCATTTTTTGTAATTGCTTGACCAGGGGCATGTTAAGTCCAGAAAAATTAGCGCAGCGGATTTGTGCTTCCTTTTCATGGTCCCCGATGAAATAAATTAGCAAAAATTTGTGTTCCTCACTTGGCATAGGTAAAAGACTGCCAATCAAGTGATACACTTGTCCCTGAACTTTAAATGAAGGCATAAAATTTCCCTCAACAATTTGGTTAGCACCAAATAATGTCATTTGAAATGCGCTGTTGTACTTTCGAATGTTGTTCAAGAAATGCTCACTTTGAGGATGTTCACCATTTAACAGGTCCTCAAGAAGGTGAGGAAGCTTACATAAAGGAGTGAGAGAGACTTTACCACCATTACAGCAAAAACCAGGAGACTCGCATTTCCACTTCTTTGCTTGACAATAGTCACAGTGAACAGCCATAGATCCAATGTGTACTGTTTTGTCAGACTCATAATGTATGTTTGGGTCGTACGCAAATCCACAATTGGCTTTTCTGAGCCAAACCTGTTGTTTTCGTATGAGCCGCTTTTCATTATTGGGATCGTATTTGCCTCCGTGTATTTAGTGACAGCGTATCTATGAACTTGTGGATTCGCTTGCGAGTATTTAGCGACAGCGTCCCTATTAACTTGTGGATGTTGTTGTGACTATTTAGCGACAGCGTCCCTATTAAGTTGTGGATGTTGTGAGTATTTAGCGATAGCGTCCCTATTAACTTGTGGATGTGCTTGCGAGTATTTAGTGACAGCGTCCGTATGAACTTGCAGATGTGCTTGCGAGTATTTAGCGACAGCATCCGTATTAACTTCTGGATGTGCTTGCGAGTATTTAGCGACAGCGTCCCTATGAATTTGTGGATTTTTAATAGTCAGCTGGATTTGTGTTGAAGTGACATTCAGCATGTGTCAATCGATGTAAGCATACAACCGGCTTCATCAATAACTTCGCATCCAGCTTTTGAGAGTTGAAATATTCATAAACATCAAAGTGTCCACTACTTAAATTGTCACCTGTGAATCTAAGATGTTTAAGAGGCATTGATTGTTCTCCAAAGGTGTAAAATATCTGCCCATTTTGGTACACTTGAAAGTGACAACCAAAGAATTCAGCGGCAGCCATCAACTCACATGCAGAACCATAGGTGAAGGGCTTAGGGATTTCAGTCTTATAGTGCTTCTGTGTACTATAATTATCTCCTGTACCATCATCAGTCCACACTTTGAATCTCTCCCAGTCATTTAATACATAAGACACAATGTCCTTGCGGATATCAAAAGTGAGCCTGATATATGTCCATGCAATATGTAACACAGAGAATGGAAAACGCAGGTGACATCTCCGGGCATGGACACCACTCAGTAAGTGATAGTTCTTTGATTGATGGTGATCACGTCAATAGACATTTTAATAGGGGTATAGTTGGAAGAATAAAGGGAATGGCTACTTAATCAGTAAACAAAGTATAAAATTCCTACACAATAACTATAACAATCGTAATAAACGAACAATAAAACAGAGGAGAACCTGTGGATTAAATAAAAAGGCTGCTTAGCTGGCGAAGCAAGGAAAAACGACAGCCTTATATGGCGTTTGTTTATAAAACAACGGAGAAGCTGTGTAAAGGCTGCTTGACAAAAAAACAGCGGAGCGGCTTATATGGGCATGCAGTCAGCCAAAGAAGGGAAGCAATAAAAACTCTAATCGTAATAAAGGAACCAAAAAATAGCGGAGAGTCCGCAGATTAAATAAAGGAAATGGGTATTTGAACAGTAAAGTAAGTCTAAAATAGCTACACAATAACTGTAACAATCATAATAAACGAACAATAAAACAGTAGAGAACCGCAAAGCAAGGAGAAAGGACAGACTTATATGGCGTTCGTTTATAACACAGCGAAGAAGCTGTGTAAAGGCCGCTTCACAAAAAAACTGCGGAGCACCTTATATGGGAAGGTAGTCGAACAAAACCACAGCAGAAAAGCCACGGATTAAATAAAGGAAATGGGTACCTGAACAGTAAACTAAGTGTAAAATACCTACACAATAACTATAACAATCGTAACAAATGAACAATAAATAGAAGAGAACCCATGGATTAAATAAAACCTACACAATAACTATAACAATCGTAATAAATGAACGATGAAACAGCAGAGAACCCGTGAATTAAATAAAACCTTGTTTCATAATAAATGTGAAACAGCAGAGAACCCGTGAATTAAATAAAAAGGTTGTTTCGTTGGCGAAGCAAGGAAAAAGGAGTTTCTTATATGTCAGTTTATAAAACAGTGCAGAAGCTGTGAGAAAGCTGCTTCCTTGGCGAAGCAAGGAAACGAATGAAGACACCGCAGCGAACACAGAAGAGAACCCGTGGATTAAGTAAAACCCACACAATAACTATAACAATCGTAATAAATGAACGATGAAACAGCGGAGAACCCATGGATTAAATAAAAAGGTTGCTTCGTTGGCGAAGCAAGGGAAAAGGACTTTCTTATATGTCGTTCGTTTATAAAACAGTGCAGAAGCGGTGAGAAAGCTGCTTCCTTGGCAAAGCAAGGAAACGAATGAAGACACCGCAGGGAAGAATGGCCTTATATGAGCAGGCAGTCAATTACGTGGGAGGCATGCTGATTTCCACAGCAGCCGCACTTATGTATATGCTAAAACAGTGGAGAACCTATGAAAAGGCTGCTTCCTTGGCCAAGAAAGGAAAGGAGTGAACACGCCACAGCGAAGAACAGCCTTATATGGGCAGGCAGTCAATTACATGGGAGGCGTGCTGAGTTGCGCAGCAGCCTTACTTATGAATATGCTAAGCACACTCCTTCACCTGCCATGTCTCCCACGACGACCGAGCTGCCCGCTATGGCTGTATACAGTATACGAAAGAAGGTTCCAGTTATGACCGTTACGCGTAGAATTTCGAAATGAAACCTGCCCAACTTTTGTAAGGAAGCTGTAAGGAATGAGCCTGCCAAATTTCAGCCTTCTACCCACACGGGAACTTGGAGAATTAGTGATGAGTGAGTGAGTGAGTGAGGGCTTTGCCTTTTATTAGTATAGATGACGGAGATACAGCGCTGAGCTACCCAAGAACACTTTTTTTTTCTACTCCACCCACCAAATTTCTCCTCCCTTAAATAATCCGTCAATGAACTTTATTAAAACTTCCTGACATGAACTCCTGTTTACACATATGGTGAGTTCAGCCACAATCTTGGTCCTTTTTTTTCTTTTTTAATTCTGTTGTAGTATGTAAAATTATTATTATTCCTCGTCACTGCATTGTACTTCCATATGAGCATTCATTGGTTGTCAGCTCTCATGCACCCAGATCCTACTCCTATGATTTAAGTCTGGGTGTGCCACAAACTAATTGTAAGGAGTCGCTGGGTATGTCATACTACAAGACTGTTGCTTACAGGAGCACACTGCACCTGTCTCCAACTCACTAACATTATGTGAATTAAGTTTGTGACTGAAAATGTTGTCTAATATCACATGGCTTTATGGGTGTATTCAGGGTTAATTTCCACTGTTATTCTGAAATATTTTAACAACATAATGTGATATGGAAGCAGGTTTAAAGAACATTTTAGAAAAATGGTGGAAAATATTTCTTCATATAGACAACTATAGATGTGTACAATAAGCTATTCAGTACATTATCTGAAATAATAGCCTGGCATCTTTAGAACTTTCAAATCCTACACTTTTTTTAACATTAGTGTCCAAATAATAATTTACAAAATTTAAGCATTAGAAAAAGGTTGAGGACCAGGCCATTCACCCCAGCAAAGCTCACCATGCTAGATATTCACTTACAGCTTGTGTTTACATACAGAGAAAAGGAATGGTAAATACAAACTTGTTTTGTTTGGACTGACGATGGGCTAGATTTGTTATTGTGAGCAACACACGAGTATAAGATGAGCAAAGCAACTAAGAAAATGTAATGAGCAGGATGCATTCAGGGAAGAGTCATGTAATACGCACAAAGCAATCAGAGCACAGTTAGCATCTGCATTCTGCATTTTCCAAGCTCTCCATTTTCACCCATCCACATTTCAACATTGTCCAAAAAATACCAGGGTAGTGTGGATGAAAAGCTAAAATGGAGAATAATCTCTGCATTTATAAATGAAAACATAGTAGTGTGGGTGTAGCCTTAAATAGCACAATGCACCCATTTAGTTCCAATTCAAGGTAAAACAGGGCTGTAGGGTGCTAGTTCATCACAGGTTACAGTCTTGCACAAACTCACACTCATTTCTAATACACCTATTTAGAGATGCCTGTAAACCTAAGTTGCATTGCTTTGAGATGTGGGAGCAAACCGAAGTACCTGGAGAAAAACTTCAAAAACATGTGCAAACTGGGCCTAGAACTGAGCTCAGGCGCTATTAGGCAGCAGTGCTAGACACAGCAGCACCCTGACACCTTTAGAATAACAGGGCCATTTAAAATTGCTCCTCAATAGATAAATAAATAATGAATAAGTCACGTGTCTTCTACTCAGTAACGGTGCTTAGAAATGCTTGCATTAAAGAAAGAGTTGTGAGAGGTGAACAGTGTGTGGCAAGGGTTACAAAACTATATTAGTGATTATTTTGCCTTGATAGATGACATTTAGTGCTCAGTAACCCATAGGAAAAGGTGACCGGCTGTTAATAATGTCATAATGATATCCTTCAAATGGATGATGTTGACAATAGTATAATGATCATGAATGCATAATCTGCGTAATGGATTTAGACAGATTGCTCAAGTCACGGTGTGACTGTAAAAAAAAAGCAACTGTAAAGGTTAATTCCACACTTAAAGTGCTATACAAATGTTAGAAAACAGCATGCATCTACCTTTTAATTTATTGTATTCATCATGAAATAAATCCTTTTTTAATCTTTACATCATTGTTAATTGCCACCCTGGGTATAGCTGCAGCTCCTGTCAGTGTCCCAGGTATAGAAAAGAAATAAATATCTTCAGGTAATTGCTAGTCATAGAGCAATTTAGACAAATGTGTAAGCTAAATCATTAAATATAACTGACTTACAAAACACTTAAAACTATTGTGAAAGGCACTATATAAAAGCAAAAACAACTGAAAGAAACACAATCTGCAAAACTGTGAGCCACATTGAAAAAGGCAATTTAGCTCTGACAAGTGTAAAGTTTTACAAGTAGACGCCATTATGTTCTTTTTCATTGCAAAAGGTCCAGAAGAACGCTATTAGACTGTGGGATTTGAGGTATGAGGAAAGACTGAAGTTTTTTTCAGGTTACACAAACAGAGGTTAAGAGGTGACATTATGCAAATGTTTAAAACTATAAAGGCAATTACTGGGGCAGAAGTAGCCATTTATTTTAAAAACTAGCAAAATACCCGCGCTTCGCAGCGGAGAAGTAGTGTGTTAAAGAAGTAATGAAAAAGAAAAGGAAACATTTTAATAATAACGTAACATGATTGTGAATGTAATTGTTTTGTCACTGTTATGAGTGTTGTTGTCATATATATATATATACACACACACATATAAACATATATATACATATACACATATATATATATACATATACATACATATGTACATATATACATGTACACATATATATATACACACATACATCCACATACTCGTACATATATACTTACAGTGGTGTGAAAAACTATTTGCCCCCTTCATGATTTCTTATTCTTTTGCATGTTTGTCACACAAAATGTTTCTGATCATCAAACACATTTAACCATTAGTCAAATATAACACAAGTAAACACAAAATGCAGTTTTTAAATGATGGTTTTATTATTTAGGGAGAAAAAATCCAAACCTACATGGCCCTGTGTGAAAAAGTAATTGCCCCTTGTTAAAAAATAACCTAACTGTGGTGTATCACACCTGAGTTCAATTTCCGTAGCCACCCCAGGCCTGATTACTACCACACCTGTTTCAATCAAGAAATCACTTAAATAGGAGCTGCCTGACACAGAGAAGTAGACCAAAAGCACCTCAAAAGCTAGACATCATGCCAAGATCCAAAGAAATTCAGGAACAAATGAGAACAGAAGTAATTGAGATCTATCAGTCTGGTAAAGGTTATAAAGCCATTTCTAAAGCTTTGGGACTCCAGCGAACCACAGAGAGAGCCATTATCCACAAATGGCAAAAACATGGAACAGTAGTGAACCTTCCCAGGAGTGGCCGGCTGACCAAAATTACCCCAAGAGCGCAGAGACGACTCATCCGAGAGGTCACAAAAGACCCCAGGACAACGTCTAAAGAACTGCAGGCCTCACTTGCCTCAATTAAGGTCAGTGTTCACGACTCCACCATAAGAAAGAGACTGGGCAAAAACGGCCTGCGTGGCAGATTTCCAAGACACAAACCACTGTTAAGCAAAAAGAACATTAGGGCTCGTCTCAATTTTGCTAAGAAACATCTCAATGATTGCCAAGACTTTTGGGAAAATACCTTGTGGACTGATGAGACAAAAGTTGAGCTTTTTGGAAGGCAAATGTCCCGTTACATCTGGCGTAAAAGGAACACAGCATTTCAGAAAAAGAACATCATACCAACAGTAATATACGGTGGTGGTAGTGTGATGGTCTGGGGTTGTTTTGCTGCTTCAGGACCTGGAAGGCTTGCTGTGATAGATGGAACCATGAATTCTACTGTCTACCAAAAAATCCTGAAGGAGAATGTCCGCCATCTGTTCACAACTCAAGCTGAAGCGATCTTGGGTGCTGCAACAGGACAATGACCCAAAACACACCAGCAAATCCACCTCTGAATGGCTGAAAAAAACCAAAATGAAGACTTTGGAGTGGCCTAGTCAAAGTCCTGACCTGAATCCAATTGAGATGCTATGGCATGACCTTAAAAAGGCGGTTCATGCTAGAAAACCCTCAAATAAAGCTGAATTACAACAATTCTGCAAAGATGAGTGGGCCAAAATTCCTCCAGAGCGCTGTAAAAGACTCAATGCAAGTTATCGCAAACGCTTGATTGCAGTATTTGCTGCTAAGGGTGGCCCAACCAGTTATTAGGTTCAGGGGGCAATTACTTTTTCACACAGGGCCATGTAGGTTTGGATTTTTTCTCCCTAAATAATAAAACCATCATTTAAAACTGCATTTTGTGTTTACTTGTGTTATATTTGACTAATGGTTAAATGTGTTTGATGATCAGAAACATTTTGTGCAACAAACATGCAAAAGAATAAGAAATCAGGAAGGGGGCAAATAGTTTTTCACACCACTGTATATATGTACATATATACACACATACATATACACACATACATATACATACACATACATATAGATATATACACATACATACATATATATATATATATATATATATATATATATATATATATATATATATATATATATATCTATATATATACATATCTACATACATACACACACATATATATATATATATATACCCTTTGGGGTGCGAGCAACTGTTGCTGGGGGTGCGAGAATCCATCGAGGAAGAAAGGTGAAAAACATTATTTGTACAAAATCTTAATTTATCCATCCATTCCTAAATAATTAAATAGCCAGGGTATTTCGTATCAGTGCAATACGCTGCTTGTTAAAATGGATGATTTCTGCTCTTACGTGCACGTAGTGCTGCATGGGTATTATGAACTATCGTATCTGTTCAACTTCTATTTAAATTTTAAATATAAGTAATTTTTATTTAGTCGACAGAAATATCTTTGGTAGGAATGGAAGTTAAATTTAGTCATCATTGCATACATTTTTCTTCACCATAGAAATTTAAAGACTAAATTCAACTTACATTCCTACCAAAGATATTTCTGTCGACTAAATAGAACCTACTTATATCCAAATGCGGCGTGGCATGGAGTCGATCAGTCTGTGGCACTGCTCAGGTGTTATGAGACCCCATGTTGCTCTGATAGTGGCCTTCAGCTCTTCTGAATTGTTGGGTCTGGCATATTGCATCTTCCTCTTCACAATACCCCATAGATTTTCTATGGGGTTAAGGTCAGGTGAGTTTGCTGGCCAATCAAGAACAGGGATACCAAGGTCCTTAAACCAGGTACTGGTAGTTTTGGCACTTTGTGCAGGTGCCAGGTCCTGTTGGAAATTAAATCTGCATCTCCATAAAGTTCATCAGCAGCAGGAAGCATGAAGTGCTCTAAAACTTCCTGGTAGACGGCTGCATTGACCTTGGACCTCAGAAAACACAATGGACCAACACCAGCAGATGACATGGCACCCCAAACCATCACTGACTGTGGAAACTTTACACTGGACCTCAAGCAACGTGGATTCTGTGCCTCTCCTCTCTTCCTCCAGACTCTGGGACCTTGATTTCCAAAGGAAATGCAAAATTTACTTTCATCAGAGAACATAACTTTGGACCACTCTGCAGCAGTTTTGTCTTTAGCCCAGGCGAGACACTTCTGACGCTGTCTCTTGTTCAAGAGTGGCTTGACACAAGGAATGCGACAGCTGAAACCCATGTCTTGCATACGTCTGTGCGTGGTGGAGAATTAGTGATGAGTGAGTCAGTGAGTGAATCAGTCAGTCAGTCAGTGAGGATGTTGCCTTTTATTAGTATAGATGAGTTATTCAACAAGACTACAGGGGCGTTGGTGAAGTGTAAACTAACTACAATTCATAAAGTATATCTTCACACAAAGAATCATACATATATATGCAGTTACTATATAGTGAAATTAGGATCTTTAGATCTCAACTTGATAATATTTTAAAAACCTTGGTAAACAGGGATTACCTGTTCTCATTGAACCTAATGCTCTAATGTTCTAAAAGGAATATTGTGGAGGGATCTGGAGATGACATGTAAGTAAACATAAGTTATCACATGTTTGAAAGAAAAACTGTTAGGTCTGAATGCACAATCTGAGGTTTGAAACTTGTAAGTACGCTAGATGAGAAGGAGCTGGGAGTCATAGTGGACTGATCACTACTTACAGCTAAACAGAGTGCAGAAGCTGTTAAGAGGGCTAATAGGATGTTATTTTATGTAGCATGACAGGTAGAGTCATAAATTAAACTGCACTTGAGTTATATTGTAATAGTGAAGCCTTATCTGGAATACTATTTAAGGTTTTGATCCTCATATTACAAAAAAAGATATAGCAGCACCAGAAAAAAATTGAATGTAGAAATGTTACTTGCCTGATTCCAGGACTGTGAGGAAGTTATGAAGAATGACTGAAGAGGCTGAAACCTTTTAAGTTTAAGCAAGAATAGACTGAAATGTGACATAAATAGAGTTTTAAAATTATCAAAGGAATTAATACATTGGATCCCAGCTGTTATTTTAAAATGAGTTCTTCAGCAAGAACACAAGAACCCAAATATTAACTTTTTAAGGGTAGATTTTGCATAAATATTATAAAGTGTTTCTTCACATATAATATTATAGACACATGGAATGAATTGCCATGTAGTGACGTAGAGAGTAGAGGGTGATACACTAGGGACTTTCAGAATGTTATTTTGATAAAAACTGGGCAAATAGGTACCTTAATCACCTTCTACAGGAGGCCCCAAAGTAGCATTCTTTCTGCATGACCAGACTACCTTATCTGGCTACTCTCTACATGGTAAAGCCATGTTTCTTGTCCAAGGTCCCCCAGTATTGCTGAGCACTGCACCCTGTCATGGAAAGTTAACCCAGTAATCCTGTTAAAGAGCCTCATTTTGGCCAATTTGCATTAAAACTCTTTTGCTCACTACAGAGAGTTTTCATCCATAGTCAAAGATATCGTATGTCAACTGAGGGCTCTAACTTCCAGATGATAATAATCCAATGTAATGTCCACAAAATTTGTGCTGCAGCACTAATTCTTTGGTTAAATGCACCATCACCTGACCTAATTGAAAATCTTGACTTGAGGCAATGACCATTGAATGTAAATCAATGAACATTATGCTGAAACCTTTTATAACTTGTGAGTCCAAATCTGGAGTACTGTGTACATATTTGGTCATCACAATAAAAGAAAGAAAGAAAAAGAAAAAAAAGCAGATCTAGAAGCTTTGCAGAAAAGTGTAACCAGGAAAGCATGTCCTAATATAAAAACTAAGGCTGGAGGTGCACTACACGACTTTGAGTCAGAGAGCATGTAAAACGTAACGACTACAGTTGCTGGATCTTATCTCCTTGAGGATCCAGATTTCACCAGTAGGAATTATAGGAAGTGACTCTGCAAGGCCCTTTTTGAAATAAGCTGGCAGTGCACTCTGACAAGTCATCCTAAATTAAATTGCTTTTCCTTTAACTGTCTTGGGATGTTACCCTGGGATATCCCCTTCTCAAACTTATGCATGTGTGCATTAACTAAACTGAATGCTCCATACTTTTCTCTTTGTAATGGTTGGTGGCTAAAGAGACACTCAACTTGATTGACTGACACGTGTGCCCAGATTATTCCAGCAAGCCTGACCTGGAGGCGCGCCCGACCTGTCACCGGCATCCCGCTGTGTAAACTTTCCAAAACCAAAATTAAAATCCTCGTGAAAGCACAGCTCCGCACTTCAACGACTTTAGGTAAGTGATTCTCTTTTTATTTTATGTAAATTGGCCTTACACTATTCTTAGGACTTTTTTTCTTTAAAGTTGTAATGCCTGGTAGACAGATTACCACAGATTGTTTGTATTCATCTTCTTTTTCAGCTGCTCCCGTTAGGGGCTGCCACAGCGAATCATCTTCTTCCATATCTTTCTGTCCTCTGCATCTTGTTCTGTTACACCCATCACCTGCATGTCCTCTCTTACCACATCCATAAACCTTTTCTTACCTGGCAGCTCTATCCTTAGCATCCTTCTCCCAATATACCCAGCATCTTTACTCTGCACATGTCCAAACCACTCTCTGACTTTGTCTCCCTGCTGTCCAACTTGTGCTGACCCTCTAATGTACTCATTTCTAATCCTATCCATCCTCATCACACCCAGTGCAAATCTTAGCATCTTTAACTCTGTTACCTCCAACTCTGTCTCCTGCTTTCTGGTCAGTGCCACCGTCTCCAACCCATATAACATAGCTGGTCTCACTACCATCCTGTAGACCTTCCCTTTCACTTTGCTGACACCCGTCTGTCACAAATTACTCCTGACACTCTTCTCCACCCATTCCAACCTGCCTGCACTCTCTTTTTCACCTCTCTTTCACAATCCCCATTACTCTGAACTGTTGATCCCAAGTATTTAAACTCTTCCACCTTCGCCATCTCTATTCCCTGCATCCTCACCATTCCACTGACCTCCCTCTCATTTACACACATGTATTCTGTCTTGTTCCTACTGACATTCATTCCACTCCTCTCTAGAGCATATCTCCACCTCTCCAGGGTCTCCTCAACCTACTCCCTACTATCGTTACAGATCACAATATCATCAGCAAACATCATAGTCCACAGGGACTCCTGTCTAATCTTGTCTGTCAACCTGTCCATCACCATTGCAAATAAGAAAGGGCTCACAGCCTATCCCTGATGTAATCCAACCTCCACGTTAAATGAAATGAAAATTTCATGAAAAATTAGGAATTAGGAATGAAAGCCGTCGCTCTTACCGCAGACCTCACCACTGTCACACTTCCCTCATACATATCCTGTACAACTATTACGTACTTTTCTGCCATTCCTGACTTCCTCATACAATACCACAGCTCTTCTTGAGGCACCCTGCCATATGCTTTCTCCAGGCCCACAAAGACACAATTCAACTCCTTATGGCCTTCTCTAAACTTCTCCATCAACATCCTCAGAGCAAACATTGCATCTGTAGTGCTTTTTCTTGGCATGAAACCATACTACTGCTCACTAATTATCACCTCATAGCTGTCCTTACTTCCTACTTGCTAATCCGTTGTACTTCCTGATTCACTATCCCCACATCATCCAACCTCTTCTCTCTCTCTCATTCTCTTCATTCATCAGCCTCTCAAAGTACTCTTTCCATCTGCTCAACACACTCTCCTCGCTTGTGAGTACGTTTCCATCTTTATCCTTTATCACCCTAACCTGCTGTACATCTTTTCCAGCTTGGTCTCTCTGTCTAGCCAATTGGTACAGGTCCTTTTCTCCTTCCTTAGTATCCAATGTCTTATACAATTCATCATATGCCTTTTCTTTAGTCTTCGCCACCTCTCTCTTCACCTTGCGCCTTATCTCCTTGTACTCTTGTCTACTTTCTGCCTTTCTCTGACTATCCCACTTCTTCTTTGCCATCCTCTGTATGCTCTCCTGTATTTCCTCATTCCACCACCAGGTTTCCTTTTCCTCCTTCCTCTTTCCAGATGTCATGCCAAGCACCCTTCTTGCTGTCACTCTTACTACATCTGCTGTAGTTTCCCAGCTGTCTGGTTACTCTTCACTGCCACCCAATGCCTGTCTCACCTCATCCCTAAACTTGTATTTACAGTAAATGAAATCAAATACAATGTCAGAATTTAATTATATTACCCGAGTACATATAACATGCTTTACACAGTAATTGATTTAAATTTTGAGATTAGCATGCTTTTGTGACGCACGCTAATAAACAATGGCCTATGCACGCTTTGTAGTCAATAATAAAACAGATATTGTAAATCCCACGATAATCCTCACAAGTGATCACAAAAATCACAGACACTGGTTCATTCCAGCTGAGACTGTCCGTGGTAAAGCTCAACAAGCGGTGCACCAATGGAGTTTGCTGCCACACTGTAGGGAGCTCTGCCGCTGACGCTCTGTAAACATCCAGCACCATGCCAGAGTTGTGGAACTACAAACAATAATGTTTTGGATGGTGCGGCAATCAAGAGTGTACAATAATAAATTTAAAAATAGTAATAACGAATATTTGGAAACCCTGTTTCATCCCTCCTTGAAATTCTTTTTGGAACGTAGTATTTGATAATATAAATTAAGGAACAGATTGGAAAATTCCTGATAGGTGTTTATTACAAATATGGTTAAAAAGATAGCAGTAAAAATTGTTCATAAGTTTTATGCAGTTCAATAAAGTTTTAACATGAACAGGATGATTTGTGGTCATTTTGTATTACTGATGGGGAGTCTATGGTGAATCTCTATTAGCTGTATGTTTACAAAATTTTTTTCAACTGATTTGCAAAGCTTTTAATGAATTAAAAGTGCATTTGAGATTTAAGGATGTAATGGTGTATTGTATTGTAAAAAAGAAAACATGGAAAAATAATATTGATTATCCATTTAAAAAATATTTTGGGTAAAGTTCCTATTAATAAATGATCAAGATGGTTCAAGAATATGTCTTTTTGAGGGTCTTTGTGGTGTATTTCAGATATTCAAAGTCTATAGAATGTTGGGAAAATGTCAAAGCAAAGAAAGTTTTTGAGTTATGTAAAAAAAAATGAAGTTGGTTACATAAATGCTTAACTTGTCACCTTTGGATGTAAATAATGAAGGTTTTTGATTTTTGTGAAATTTCTGTTTTCATTGGTTCTCTTCTATTTGTAAGTTTATTTAAAGCTTCATAAAAAGTCCTTTTAATGAATTAACATAACAACATTATAGCAACCAAATCATCTTTTTTAATATCCTAACTCAACCAATCAGTATAGGCCAACACAAATCACCAGGATTAAATACAGTGGGAAAAAATAGGTTAGTAATTTAGAACAATAAATACAGTAAGCTGTCTTCCTACCTTACAGAAAAACTCATAAAATCCTTACTGGTCACCTGGGTTCAGCTTCTAAATCTCAGCTGGGTTCATTTTCACAAGGGCCCTCCTAGCTTTGGACACGCTGGACTCATTCAGGGATCCATCTCTGGGGCAGTGGAAAGTATGGATATCCATTAAAAGCCTGTCAGAAAAATTCAGATCCTTAAGCCTGGTCAGCACAGATGAGATGTTAACTCTGTGTCAAGAAAAATGCCTCCACACTCCACTGAAGATGGAAAATGCAACTATCATAGACCCCACTGAAGAGCTGTAAGACAATTGTATTGTTCCAATGGCTTTTCTTTGTCTGTATGTATGCATAAAAATTATTGTATTGCAATGTATATTAGGAATGAAAGCTGCATTTTAAAGGAGGATAAATGTATCCTTTCTTTTAAGATAAGATACAATTTCTTAATCCCATGGGGTAATTCAAATGGATAGAGCAGCAGAAACATAAAAAACAAGAATGCAAATTCAAATGGAAGATAATACAGACAATGAAACAACTGATAAATAAAAAAATAAATAAACTTAACAAGTACATCATGTGAAAGTATTGAATTGCTTGGTAGGAATGGGCAGAAGAAAACCCCAGAGGCACTTCTTAGCATGCTGTGGTGGAATGAGAGCCTCCTGGAGGGGACATTTTTTGCTGTATTTCTCTTGTCTTAATATCTCAGCTGTGGTTACTGGGAATTAATATGTATAGGTTCAAAGTATGAGCTGCAATTTTTAAAAAGAACACATACCCAGAGATGATGTGCTCCTGTCAAATACAGTGGTGAGTTGCAGTCATGGCTGGGCATGTGACTCTATACTACTGGTGGTCAAAGGGTGTACCACCGACTCACTCTGATTATGTAACTAGTGGCAACAACTGAACTTTGATGCAAAGTCATGTTGTGTAATGCCAGCTTAAGGCAATTAAATCTTCTATACTCATAAATAAAGACAGCTTCATGAGGATTGGATCCAGGCCTTCAAAACTGTCAAGGACATTGATAAAGTTAATCCCATAAAATTCTTTCAGTTAAATAGTAAATCAGTGTTAATGGGAGGAAACTAAAAGAAATACACAAATGGAGGTGAGAATTTGAAACTACCATGTCATATAGTTAAGATGGCTAATTTTAAAAGTTATCTAAATGAAATACTTGAACAACTTTGTTCTTAGGTAACCAAATGAGCCTGATCAATTGAATGGTGTCCTTTCATTTTTCTTACCTATGTTGGCTTATAACTGAATAAATCTTTAGAGATGTCACCATAATTAAAGTAACATAGTCTCCTTTATTAGTAGCAAAACAAAATCATTGGCATGCATCCACGTGTGTGAGAAAATCCTATGCAGTATAAAAGACAATAAACTATTTTGGAGGCCATACATGCTTGATGGTGTACCGCTCCAGAATGTGCTTCCTAGGGTTCAGCTTTTTTATATTTTTACATTTACACAAATGCTGCTTCCTTTTGTCTCTGTCTCTTTCAGCACAATATTTGCTGAGCCTAATATAATCCTGGGTTTTCATTGAAACCTTGTTATAATGTAATCTATTAAACAAATTTCTGCCTCATTTCTATACAATATTCATTATTTACTCGCAATTTAAATCAAAAATGCATTTCTATTATGGCTTATACAATGAATTTTGCTATGCATTTTGCATAAGTGTGGATTTCGAGTACTTAATATAATTTTTAAGATACCAATTGAAAATCTCTCCTCACTCCTATTATTTTATTTCTATACACCGTTAAGCAGGCTTATCTCTTGTGCTATTGAAACAGCAGTCATGAAATACAAAGTGCCATTACCTACTTTTTTTTCTAAATCATGCTCTGCCGTTCACATTAATTGAATTCCACTTGCCTCAAGCAGATAATGAACGCACTTAGGTCCTGTACTGTCTTGCAGTTATTTATTGCAATAATTTTATTACTATTTATTGCTGTATTCTAATATATTTTAAGAAACACTAGTCAGCCTTTAACAATTTCACCTGGGCATTCAAATATGCATTACCTTTATTATTATAATAGTGCAATTCTAGGAAAAGACAGTGTAAGGATCATTTAAGAGAGTCAAGTAATGATATAAGCAGTGGCAATCAGACAAAAGTTAAAAAAACACAATTGCTTTTAATCAAATTGAGTCACATGTTGGACAATGCTGTTTTATTGCATACCTGAATTTAATGACACTTTGTATTTAAAATTTTTATGTTTAATGCATAAGCAAGAAAAAGGAAAAAATCATATTACCTCCTTTAAACTATTGATTGTTTCATATTTAACCAAAATTTTGTACTCAATGAGTATTTTAGCATAATTCAACCTGAGATTTCACCAAGGAATGGAACGGTTAAGCACACAGAATTTCCACTTTTTTATCCTACAGCCCAATCCAGAAGTGTTGCTATAAGTTTTATTAAAGTTTGTAGTCATAGCGGGCAATTCATGGACAAACTGGATAGTTTTATAAGATGAACTGATGTTTTTTCTGTCCAAAAACTGCACTTATAGCCACCCTTAGTCCCTTAACTGGCCATTACATCGGTGAATCTGAATGCAATGAATCAGCATCCTTGTATCACTGAATATTAAATATACAGTATCATTACATGTCAAGATACTTATAATTTTGGAATTATTTTAAAAGATCATTGTCAGGCCAGTTTTTCACAGCATCTCTTTATTTTGCACAACCCCAAAAATACACTATTCAGAAACAGATTCCAAATTGAAAAAGGCAAATGAGCATATTCATGCTTTACAGTACAGATTTAAGTACTGTATTTCTTATTGTTTAGCATAACATTCATTGTATTGGAATCTTTAAAATCAATAAAATAAAATATGACTATTTGTTGACTCTAAAATGATTTGTTAAGAAAAGAAAATAAGAACATACAATGATGTTTATGTATAAGGAACCAGTAACGGCGCATTTCACTATAACATGCAGTGAATACACTTGATTTTTAATTTTCATCCTTTTTCTCTACACATTTATCATTGTTTGCTCAGAGGTTGATGCACTTGCTGCTTCCTGAGCAGCTCTTCTTTTCTCCACCCTAGTGGCCCACTTCTTGTCTTCTTCCGTTGGCATCTTTTCACATTAAATTTGATTAAGTCCATGTTTGTGTTGTGATTACTTAGTATGTTTTCTTTAATTTTTTACTTAAGCTGGGACTTAAGTCTTCAATCTGCCTCAAGAATGATTTAAGATATGAAGAAGTAAAGGAAGTGACGGTGAAGGTGGTAGGGAATGAGAACGGCGCCTGTACGCATTCGCCACATGGCCATCCTGCTGGCCGCTGCCGAGAATTGATTCTACAATAAAATAAAATAAAAATAAAAAGAGAAATAACCTTCAAGGTCCATTATCACCCCAAAAACGGACAGTGGATGTCACGTAGTATATATGTACCAAATTTCAGGTTAATAGGTCAAATAGGTTTACGAGCTACAGGTGATTTAAAAACCTGGTAAGACAAACGAACAGCCACAGTAGCGTATTATATAAGAAGATATGTCTGAGGTAGTGTCACCACCAAGGTTACCTACACTCACAGCAAGAGAACACTTCTGTATGCCATTTTAGGAAAAAGAGGGTTTTCAGGGTGTGGAAAGTTCTGGGGCTATAGAGAAGGCCACAAAATATTTCACTTGGATATTCCGGATGAGTGAGAGAAAGACAGAGAGAGGATGTGCAGGTTCTATTTAGTCTGGTAGAAAGCCAGCAGACCTTATGGCCAATAGACACATGGAACCTATCCACAAAAAGGCTGGTGGAGGAAGTCACATAATCACAAGTGCCGGGACCAGAAGTGACGTCATCAGAGGCGCCGGAACCTGGCGGGATTTCCAGAGAATGGTCTGCAAGGAACTGAGAGAGACAATCAGTGCACTCTGATGGTGTAGAATACACTTTTGGTTTAATAAAGGCTGCAATCTCTAACAAACCATTTCCCAGGGAGCATGCATACACTACTAGACACATAGATTTCATTTAGTTTACTGTTGGGAGGCACGAGACAAATATGGAAAATGAGAAGAAGAGTGTTTCAGTGCTGTATTTGGAGGCGGGTTCCAACACATGAGAGCTAGGCCAAGTAGGTTAGCTTCATTTTTGCTGATTTTTTTCTGTTCTTTTGTGCTCCTTGTTCTCCTTACATATACCACACCTCTTCCAACTACAGCAGCATTGTTGTTCTGCCAGGGAAGATGATGAATTGGCAAGCCACTACAATAGTCACTGCATCCAAAGTCTAAGCTGAAACAGCTTTCCCAAAAGGTTTTGTTTTAATGTCCATAACTTTGAGCAAAGAGTAAAATTAAGTTTGTGATAAACTGAGTCTACAGACACTTTTAAAGTAGTAGTTGTTATAGCTATGTTTAGCTTATCACAGTTTTTAGCAGTCCAGTGGTGAGGCAATGTCACACCAGTGTCTAGTGCTCCCCCTTCTGAGACAACCCCTACCTTGAAAGCCTGCAAATCAAAGGGCTTCACCTTGTTTGAACCAGCACTACGCCGAGGTGTGTGTCCGATGCTGTTGTTTTATCTCCTGCGAGCTTTCAGATGGAAGCGGCCCGATAGCAAAGCTCATGCCCAAAGCCACTGCGGGAATGCAAGAACAAAGTGCTGTGAGTAAGAGGCTGCCGGCAGAGAGAGAAAACATACAGTGAAAAAAAAAAAAAACAAATTTACTACTCAACTTACCTGAAGAGGTGAACAAACAGCCAGCATGACGTGGTTGCAAACATGCGGAAAGGAAGGTTTAAATTAGTGACAATGAACCTGATCAAAGTAGGACATGGGGTACGTGACTTGACATCATTTTCTTTTCGGGAATCCTCAGAAGACATAAAAATGATTGGACAGGCAAACACACTTGTGGTATAATACTGAAATCTAGACTGCCAGGAGTTGTCTTTTGATCAGTCTTTGGGCTTGTACTCCCTTCTTTTTGCCAAACACGTAGAGCAGAGAGAAGAGTGTTTAAGGTTTGTCGTGTATACATTAGTGACGACAGCTTCTTTCCAAATTGAATATACTTTTTGGGTGGAAGTAATCCCTCTTTGTAGTTGCTCACTTTTTCATCATTGCCTTTGTACATAGTACGTAGGTTTTTCACTTTTTGTTTTTGATCAATGTTTTGTCCGTCTTTCATAAAATGTCTAAAGAAGAAGAAGGAGAAAGAAAAGGCTTTTTGTTGAATTTTTCTCATCAATTTTTGCTTTGAAGTCAGTGTAATTTTAAATAGCACCTGCATTTGTCTTTCTTGTTTTTGTTAATGTTCTTGCAATGAACTGTATATACTGTATTTGCAAGGCATTACTGTAAATAGTGATAGGCACATCTCGAATAAACCAGAATTCTGTTTTTTTGGAATAGTCATCATTGTCTATGCCTCTGTTCTTCCTTCACCTTCACATTACAACATAACATGAATGTTGCTGCTAGTACAATTCATGAAAATAGAAATACCCATTATCAAAATAAAAACTAAAATTGTAACAGTAAAATGTAAATAAATTGTGACAAGAAATTTTTTATAAGTTCAAAAAGCAAGTGCAAATTTAATTAGAAAAAATGTGAAAATTCTCAAATTATAGCAAGTACTATCAAACAGAGGAATAAGCCACCAAGAACCAAATGCTGATTTTTCATTTTTCATCTTGCAGAAATGTTAACATGACGCAACATGTATCATGAAACTAACAGCAGCTGTAGCAACAGTAAGCAATTTGGCTGCATTTGCGTTCAAAGTTACGCAAAACCGCAATCTAACATAAACAACAAAAAAATTTGGAAAATCCAAAAACTATTACAATATTTAGCCATAAAACAATAAAGTCTAACCAGCAAATGGAAACCTACTGTACATCTCAAGACTTAAGTCTTGCATCACCAATGCTATTCAGTAAAATGTCTGCAAAATTTCTGTTGCCTCATTAATCCACTGGCCTGATCTCATAATTATTTCTACTCTGATTTATGAACAAGACCCTGTTTTACCTGAAACTTCTTTCACATTACCTGTAGAGAGCAAGCTAAGGTGGACCATTATCTCAAGATCTGAAGCTACTAATTTTGACTTCTGTCTCATTATATTTAGCAGTAAATTGATGCTGTGAATGCTGGAAATCACAGTCTGGTGAGCTATATGTAAAGGCAATGACAGCATCGTCATTAAACAGCAGTGATGCAAGCCTTAAGTGCGCTATCTGTAAACCTTACCTTATCTATTGTTTTATTTATGGGCATAGAGAATGACTTTACTAACTTAAAATTAGGATTTAATACAGTAACACTCTTTCATTTTCTGTTACTGTAAATAATAAGCATACTGGTTTACAGATTTGATTTAGTCCTATTTGTTCTTGTTAAACTCACTTGTGCTTATGACTCGAGATTCCTCTATAATTATTACAGAGTACAAAAAGAAACCTAACATAAACAAATGATAAGACTGACATATATATATAACTAGCAAAATACCCGCGCTTCGCAGCGGAGAAGTAGTGTGTTAAAGAAGTTATGAAAATGAAAAGCAAACATTTTAAAAATAACGTAAGATGATTGTTAATGTAATTGTTTTGTCATTGATATTGAGTGCTGTTGTCATATCTATCTATTTATATATATAGATAGATAAATATATATATATATATATATAAATATATATCTGTATATATATATTTATATATATCTGTATATATATATATATATATATATATATATATATATATATATAAAAAATACCTGCATTGGCAGCGGAGAAGTAAAAAGAAAAGGAAACATTTTAATAATAACGTAACATGATTGACAATGTAATTGTTTTGTCATTGTCATGAGTGTTGCTGGCATATATATATATATAAATATATATATATATATACATCTATACACATATATATACACAGTTATATATATATACATATACACACATACATATATATACATACTGTATATACACATATACATATCTACATATATACTGTATATACACATTTATATATACAAATCTACATATATATATCCACATATATATATATATTAGGTGGGACTCGATTAAAAAATTAATCCAATTAATTAGAGGCTGTGTAAGAATTAATCTTGATTAATCGTATGTAATCGCACACGTAAATTTGCCCCAAATCGCAAATGGTTTTTTTTTTTAATTTAAAAGTGTTTTAGTGGGCGACAGAATCAAATAATAGACATGTACATGAATATTGTAAACTGAAGCTGTTTTAATTTCTGAAAAAAAGCCTTTAAACTGCATTTGAATTCAAAACAGAAACAAAAATATCATCCCTGGTTAAAATTGGGCAGACTTAAAAATAAAGTGGTAGTTTAAGTACTTTAAGTAGATTTTCAGAATAGTATTGTCTTTAAATAATAATAACCAAAATTTCAACATAAAGTGCAGTTTTTCTTCTTAAAAAAATAAGTCAGAAACATAAAAGGTAATTTGACCAACTTAATCTTTAAACTCTGAGTAACCTTAGCCAAAATTATTTTGTACATTAGGCTAAAACAGTGTGATCATTGAACATTTTGTAATTAAATGTAATTAGAATTACTAACGGTCACGGAAGTCCAATGATCCCCAGTAAGAGCCACAAAGTCTGCTTTCTGTAATGCATCTAATTTTGCTTGCTTTTCATTGTGCACAAAACCATGCTTTTATCAAGGCTTCGCTCAGGAAGTCGAAATGATCAGTCGTAGGAACGCGCTTTATTCCGACTCTAACATTTTTGTAGCTGTGATGTGTGCATCAGTGTAATGGATGTACCAGGAAATGATGCATTGACAAAAGTTCCCGTTTGCTTGGAATTGAAAGTGTGATTAAATGCGTTATTTTTTTAACGCGTTATGGAGTACATGCATCGAAGCTTCTCAGCTGTGCTTGTGCTAATAAAGGGAAACATTTTAAAAATAACGTAACATGATTCTGCGTTAACCGAATATTTTTTCATACGTCCCAAACCAAGGAGATGCGAAGGTAAAATGAATCAGTAGCGTACATACTCAGTGCATCCCCTCTCGGGAATCGAACCTCAATGTCGGCATTAGAGGCTTAAGACTCTACAATTGAGCCACAGCATGTGGTTTGTCTATGCGAGAGTATGTACTGTAGATAGGGGTATATATATACATTTAAATATATACCCGCGTATCGCAGTGGAGAAGTAGAAGTTATGAAAAAGAAAAGGGAACATTTTAAAAATAACGTAACATGATTGTCAATATACAGTAATTGTTTTGTGAGTGTTATTGAATGTTGCTGTCATCAAGGATTTGATTATCATTATTTGTTTCAATCAGGGTCGTATTTGTACGATGTGTTGTGTTCAAGTTATATTCCGTGTTTGTCAATCGTTGTAAAGATGACAGGTTTCATTCATCGATTCGTTTCTTACTGCATCAATAAACAGCTCGTCTTCTTCTTTATCTGAGACCTGACACACTGCATGCACGGGTTTTTTACACTGTCTTCCTTTAGCGGGACATTGACTTTTTCCACCGTGTGCTTTGTTTCCACAGTAGCTGCATTTATGAATATGCTTATCAGACGCTTCATATTTTTTGCTGCCTTTTCAACTGTGTAATTCGGTTTTGTTCAGCGCTTTTGGAACTGTTGCTTTTATCTGTGCACTGCGTCAGTTCACGTGAGCCACTCGGTGTACTTGCATCGAAGGTTCCCAGCTGTGCTGGTGCCATCTCGTGCTATGTCCATAGCTTTATTTAATGTTACCTTAGTCCTGGCACTTAAAACTTTCTCGCAGTTTCGCTGAGTTTGTGTCAAACACCACCCTGACCATCTCATCTTCCTCTCCATAAGCACAGTCCTTCACCCGTGAATATTTACCCGTGGCAGTTTGCTATTGGATTACCGCTGACGGACGGCCTTCTATGGGCAGGCACTAAATTACAAACGCCAGCGGCAGCCTGTCTATGAACTTAATTTAAAGTGTAGGTTTACATCGTGCTTTGTTTCCGAAGTAGCAGAACTCGCTTCTTATTGTTTCGCTGCCTTCTCAATTATATAATGCATGTTTTCTTGAGCGCTTTTTTGAGGTCTTCCTGGTTTTCTATGTACTGCGTGATTACGTGGGAGGCGTGATGATGTCACACGAAACTCCGCCCCCACGGCGTTGAAGCTCATCTCCATTACAGTAAATGGAGAAAAACTGCTTCCAGTTATGACCATTACGCGTAGAATTTCGATATAAAACCTGCCCAACTTTTGTAAGGAAGCTGTAAGGAATCAACCTGCCAAATTTCAGCCTTCCACCCACACGGGAAGTTGGAGAATTAGTGATGAGTCAGTGAGTGAGTGAGTGAGTGAGTGAGTGAGTGAGTGAGTCAGTGAGTGAGTGAGTGAGTGAGTGAGTGAGGGCTTTGCCTTTTATTAGTATAGATGACACATCTATAAAACAATGCCTCTATATATTTGTAACCGGAATGGTGTAAAGTCCAAATTCCCCATGTCACATAATGACACTATTATTTGGATATTTGCATTTTAAAATGGGTCCATTCATGGATGTTATCTTGTCATAGAAATGGCAGAAAGAGGGTTCCTAGAATTCAATTTAGATAGATGCTTTATTAATCCCAAGGGGAAATTCACATATCCAGCAGCAACATACTGATACAAAAAACAATATTAAATTAAAGAGTAATAAAAATGCATGTAAAAGCAGACAATAACTTTGTATAATGTTAATGTTTACTCCCCCCAGGTGAAACTGAAGAGTCACATAGTGTGGGGGAGGAGCGATCTCCTCAGTCTGTCAGTGGAGCAGAACAGTGACAGCAGTCTGTCGCTGAAGCTGCTCCTCTGTCTGGAGATGATACTGTTCAGTGGATGCAGTGGATTCTCCATGATTGATAGGAGCCTGCTCATCGCCCGTCGCCCTACCACGGATGTCAAACTGTCCAGCTCTGTGCCTACAATACAGCCTGCCTTCCTCACCAGTTTGTCCAGGCATGAGGTGTCCTTCTTCTTTATGGTGCCTCCCCAGGACACCACCCTGTAAAAGAGGGCACTCGCCACAACCGTCTGATAGAACATCTGCAGCATCTTATTGCAAATGTTGAAGGACGCCAGTCTTCTAAGGAAGTATAGTCAGCTCTGTCCTCTCTTGCACAGAGCATCAGTATTGGCAGTCCAGTCCAGTTTATCATCCAGCTACACTCTCAGGTATTTATAGGTCTGTACCCTAACCCTAATTTAGCAGCATTCAATAACCTACCCTCGAAAACATTCATTGTCTGAATTCAGAGATTTGTGGATTGTATGGAAAGACTCAGCAGCAGAGGACAGTAGTAATGCTTTTATCGAATGAAGCAATTAAAACTCTGACGTGTTGAGGAATGTGGTCTTCAATATGCAGTCGGGCAGAGGCTATGAATTCTTTTTGAAAGACACTGTAGGCTACCTCAATATATTGATAAAAACTGTTTAAATTCAAAAAATTTAAATATAATGGTTTCCCAAATAGGCTTACATTAAACACACAGTATTTAACATCCTTTCTTTTTTTTATTGCCATCACACTCTTCATATTTGTCTGCTACTTGCACCTCCTACTGGGATGTGGTCTACCAGCTGTCCAGCTCTCCTTGTCAAGCCAAGGTCTTCATGTTGTCCAGTTGCCCCTGCTGGGAGGTAATCTTCACATCCAGTTTTCCTCACCAAGAGGTACTACTGTCTGCAGTAATAGTCCTTGAGGGGTGGTGGTCTTCTTGCTGTCCAGTCATCCCCAACAGCAGTTGGTCTTCTTGCCTTGTTATCCTTGCTGGGAGATGTTATTCTCATCCAGTTGTTACAGACAAGAGATGATTTGCCTGCTTGTCTAATTTTTCCCAACAGGAAGTGGTGTACCTGAAATTCAGCCAACCCTGGTGGGCCATGGTCTTCATACCATGTCATCCAAGCCAAATGTGGAGTTTTATTTTTGTGGATTGTTTATGAGTATTTTGGCAAATGTTTTTCATGTTGGTAGGGGTTTCAGGAAGTCACCCCTTAGAGAGTGTTATGTTACAGTCAGGGTTTTCCTTGGCTAGTTTTTATTTTCATTGTTATTGTTTTTCTGGTATTTGTGAATTATTATTTTACATAATTTCTCTTATGTTTATTATTTAATAGTTATGCACTGAGTCTTTCAATCTATTTATGTTCTGTGGGAAGAACCTGAAGAGGCAGAAGCACCATGACATTACACCTAAGGGACGATCCTCAACCTTTATATTCTGTTTGATAAAATGGTTTCTCTCAGGTTGCCATTGAGAGTTGCAGAAGTTCATCACTCTCTACGTCTGTCATACTCTAAGGTAGACCAACTTACAACAAAGAAAATTATAACAGCAGGAAAATGGAAGAGTTATGCTGGCACAACAAAACAGTTAACTACAATTCATTAAAAAACAACAATAAAGTATCTATCTAATTGCTAGAATCCTATGCTGTTGTTTTTGCAAAAAATGTTTGTAAAATATCTGCATTTGTGCAACATTTTTCTTTATATTTTTGAGTATGTTTCATTATGGGCGGCACGGTGGCGCAGTGGCCTTGCAGTTAGGAGACCCGGGTTCGCTTCCTGGGTCCTCCCTGCGTGGAGTTTACATGTTCTCCCCGTGTCTGTGTGGGTTTCCTCCCAAAGACATGCTGGTTAGGTGGATTAGTGATTCTAAATTGGCCCTGGTGTGTTTGTGTGTGTCCTGCGGGGGGTTGGCACCCTGCCCAGGATTGATTCATGCCCTGTGTTGGTTGGGATTGGCTCCAGCAGACCCCCATGACCCTGTGTTCGGATTCAGCGGGTTGGATATTGGATGGATGTTTCATTATTTAGTGCTTCTGTTTTTCTTTGTTTAAGGCTGTAGCCTTCATTGTTTCAGCTCTATAGTCATGGCCAAACGTTTTGAGAATTACACAAATACTGGTTTTCATAAAGTTTTCTGCTTCAGTGTTTTTAGATTATTTCAGATGTTTGTATGTTTGTCAGCTGTTTCTTATACTTATTATAGGCAAGCACCCATGCTGACGGAATTAGAGTCAGTGGACCTTTTCTATACACTATATGACCATCCAAAACCATGGGCAGTAATATTGATTTTCCATCAACCCCATTACAGCTAGAAATGCCTCTAGTCTTCTTTTCACAAGATTTTAGTGTAGGAATTTTGTGGCCATTCAGCCAAAAGAACATTTGTGTGGTCATATACTGATGTTGGACAAGAAAACTGGGCTTGCATTTGTCATTCTAGCTCATCACAAAGATGTTCAATAGGATTGAGGTCTGGTTTCACTTGCATTCCTCCACGCCAAACTCATCAAACCATGTCTTTAATGATCTGGATTTGTACACAGGGGAACAATCAAACTGGATGTGAAAATGGCCATGCTCCAAACTGTCGCCACAAAGTTGGAAGTGCACAATTGTCTAAAATATCTTTGTATGGGACTGCATTATCAGTACCCTTCACTGGAATCAAGTAACCTAGCCCAAACCCTGAAAAACAGCTCCAGCCCATTATCCCTCCTTCACCACACTTTACAGTAGGAACTATACAGCGAAAAATGTAGTGTTCTCCTGGCATTCACCAAATCCAGATTCGTTCATCAGACTTACAGTGAAGTGTCATTTATTACTCCAGAGAATATGCATCGAGTCATAGCTGTTTCCAGTGACCCACACCTCCAGAGCAAGAGAGAAACCACCTTGTCTGCGGATCAAGTAGGCCTTGAAAAACAGTTAGAACTGGGTGTCCCGAGGCCTACTTTAATATCAGAGCAATAATATTAAGCTGAAACATTTTTAAATAATCAGTTAATAATCATACAGTAGTTAGCATAGTAGAAGGAGATCTAGTTTTTAGAGAGAGCCTTATTCTTAGATATGTAATACAGTAGGTAGCTCCACAAAGTCAAGGAGAGATGCAACCAAAAATATTTTTGTAGTAAGTTTTCTTTAGAACTATAAGGATTTCTTACTTTTCCTGGTGTATATGGAACATTTATACTATTCTCACTGTCAAGTCTATGTAGTGCCACCTGAAAGTGACCTGCATGAGCATGGGATACATTACACCTTCCATGTCTTCTCCCATGTTTGGGCGTATAAGCTGTATGTTTCACACAGCCATGTCTGCTGTGCTCAGCTTAAATGGTATCATCATTTATAGTCTCACCAGTACAAACTGAGTTTGGGATATTGCTAGACTGGGTTATTTTCTCAACACTGTGCTAATTTTATATGCTCCCCCTCTATGCTTAATAGCACTCGTAACACCAGTCACTATACATTAACACTTGAACTTTTAGCCTGTTTTATTAAGGACTGTACTGCTGAATTTATTTTAGGGGCATTTTCGTCTGGCTGCCTTCTTCTTGCAGATGAACATCCATCAGTTAAAACCAGTAAGCATTTTAAATGTTGGGACTTCTATTTTTCCACAGCAATTGGGGCATGTAGCAACATATCTAACAGACTCTCTGAAAGCACCTAATGGGATATATTTTATTTGTGGTCAGAATGCTTATCCTTGGTTACCAAGGAGATAGTGTGGCTCTTGCTATCTTGCCTATGTTCTGCCCCATGTCACTGTGCACCCTTTCTTAACTCATGCCTAGCAGCAATATTTGCCCAAGAAATGGCACCCGAGATCAGCGCAGGTCTCATACCCAATTACAGATTGGAGTATGATTTTATTGCCCTCTTTCATGGGTAACTGCAGCTAGATATGGAGTGTGTAATTACCTGCTCAGTCAAGCCCTGAGAACTGTTGCCAATTGGACTGCAGAAAGACTAAGCGAGATATCAGCTGAACTAGTAGCTAGGCATATACTGTGGTTCTTCACAATAGGATGGTTCTGGAGCATGGAGCTTTCACGCAAGGGAGGAACATGTGCTGTGGTTGGAAGCCAGTGTTGCACATACTGTATATACCCAAAACTTACATATGTTGTGCACCATATCCTTTCTGCATCAAAAGAACTACATAAATCATTCCTTTCTGGGTATTTTAATAGCCATTGGCTAAACAACTGGATGATGTGGATGCCTGGGTGGATAAAGGACTTGTTGTATGTTCCTTATAGGAATTATTGTTATTCTCGATATATTCTACTATTAGTTAAATTCATAATCGTCCTTTGATCTCTTTCCTCTTCTTCAGCTACACTTGGGACACATATGTCAACTCCTACATATTCTGATTTTTCGTTTCCTTTTTCTAATATAACACTTTGATTCATCCAATACCAATGAAAAGGGTGGGGGGGTGAAGTATTGAAGCGTTAACCTTAATTTTAGTATAAATCAGTACAAATCTTAAAACTGTTATAAATTTTACTTATTAGCTGATTCTGTTAAAACAGGTGATGCACATGTGGCACTGACCTTAGGACTGGAAATTGATAAACAGTATTACAGACAATACGGACAAGCAATATGATAAAGGGGAATTCAGCAGATTCTGCAAGCCTATAATGAACTTTAGTAAAGTACTGCCACCTTGCATGATGGTAAAAAAACATATGAAAGGGGAAATGCTCTAATGGGAGGTTAAGCACTTGGCACTCCACCAGAACTTTATTTAGTGTCTCAGTTCTGCAGAATTTTAATTAAAATTCTTGATTCTGTGAGTCAAATTATTAAGCCTGTCGCCTTTCTTCAACAGTTTCTCCAGAGTGTAATGGTGGCATGCTTTACACCTATTCCAGCAGATGCTTGGCATTGCTCACAGTGTTCTTAGGCTTGTATGCAGGTTCTTGGCCATAGAAGACCATTTCACGAACCCCACCCTGTGAGTTTTCATGGTCTACCAGTTTGTAGCTCAGCTGTTTCAGTTCGTAGATGCTTCGACTTCACAATAATCACACTTACAATTGACCACGACAAATCCAGCAAAGCAGAAATGTCATGTTGTGACTTGTAGCAAAGGTGGCATCCTATGACAGCATCATGTTTAAAGTCACCAAGATCTTCAGTACTACCCATTCTACTGCCAGTGTTTGTCTGTGGGGATTGCATGGCTATGTGCTTGACTTCATACACCTGTTAACATTGAAACACCTGAACTCAATAATTTGGAGGGTTGTCCACATATTCTTGGCCATATGGTGTATATGTGTTTATTTTTATATGCCACCCAGAAGTAACAGCTTTAAACTTAATTTTAAGCCAGTGAAGATATTTAAGAACTGGAGTTTATAATGTTATGCTTTTTTTGTGTTGTGTATTAAACATAAAAAGCAGGTGAGTGATTTGAACAGCTTAATTATAAAGCATTACAAAAGCTAACTCTATATCAGACAAATGGAAAAAATTATCTTTTATTTTTAATCATTAAGTTTAAGGGACCAACATCATTTTAGCAGTATTTCTAAGCTGAAAAAATAGGTTTTATAAAGTGCAGAAATGTGAGGATGGAATATGAAATCCATATGAGAGATAACAAAAATGAAAGTTAATTTTATGTTTTCTAATTAAATTTCCCAATAGTATCAAACACATAGAAAATAGAATAGGTCCAAGCACTAACCCTGAGAGATACCATGTCTATCTGTAGACAGGAATGAGGGTGTACTGTCTTGAGACTTCTTAGTCATCTGAGAAAAATTTGATAAGTAGAAGATAAACCCAGTAAGAACAATGCCTGATAGGCCAACTAAAATCTCAAGCCTCTGTAGCAGAATGCTGTGATAAGTAGTATCAACAGCAGTACTTACAGTATGTCTAAAGCATGATGGCATCAGCAGACATTGGGATATCATTTACAACATGAGTTAAAATAGCTTCTGTGCTGTAATACAGGTAAAAGCTGGACTACACTTTCTCATAAAGACAGTATAGTTTTAAGATATGATTCAAGTTGTATGGTTAATAGTTTCTATAAAACTTTAGAATGAAAAGGTAGTTTGGATGTTTGTCTGTAGCAGAATCAGTAGTCAGAGCCTACTCCCACTTGGACAAAGCTGGCACCACAGTCAGGCTAATGTTCTTTCACTTTTCCACTACTTTTAACACCATTCTGCCTCATCAACTGGGGAAAAAAGTCCCCACAATCTCCTAAATCATGGATTATCTGACCAACAGACGGCAGTTTGTGAAGTGGAGAGACTGTGTGTCAGAAAGGGTGGTGTGTAATGCTGGAGCACCTCAGGGTACTGTCCTGTCTCTCTTCATGTGCACCCTCTACACAACATCATAATACCAGCACTTGCCATCTACAGAAATTTTTAGATGACTCATCCATCATTGGCTGCATAGATAATGGAAATGAGTTAGAGTACATGAAGGTTGTGAAGGACTTTGTCTTGTGGTGCAGGGACAGCAACTTGCAACTCAACATCAGCAAGACAAAAGAACTGGTTGCGGACTTCTGACATGCCAAGGAGCCTCTGAGACCAGTCACCATTCCTCAGAGTGAAAGTGGTGTAGAACTTCAATTACCTATGGGTCAATATAAACAAGAAACTGGACTGGTCTGATAACACAGTGGCACTGTACAAGAAGGGCCAAAGTAGACTGCACTTGCTAAGGAGACTCTGGTCTTTTGATGTGTACTGCAAGCTACTGGAAATCTTCAACCAGTCCATAGTAGGCAGCATGGTGTTCTACGCTGTGGTCTCCTAGAGAAGCATCTTGAGCTCCAAATATTCACAATGCCTGAATAAACTTCAGGAAAGCCTGCACCATCACAGGACAAACCCTGGACACAGTGGAAGCTGTTGTAGAAAAGAGGATGGTGGCAAAATCGGATGCCATCATGAAAAATCCCCTCCATCCCTTCCAGGAGGCACTGTCTTAGAGCACTTTTGGCCACAGGCTCATTCCACCATGGTGTGCTAAGAATTGCCTGTGAAGGTCTTTTCTGCCCAGTGCTCTCTGCATTTGAATGCTTGCCCCTGGACATTCATTAAGTTTATTTTGAAATACCAATTTGAAATATCTGAACAATATACACTAATCTAATCTAATCATTAAGAATGTTTGGATATGAATCTGATTTCTGTAATGGGTTTAACAATGTCTATTTTGTAATAATCAGGGACTGTGCCATTTAATAACGAGTTATCAGTTATGTCAGCTTTTGGTTGTGTCTGAAGCATAGGAAGCAAGTTTCATTTCAGTAACCAGTTGTAAGGTGTTGTGCTACAAAACATGATGTAATACAGTTTTACTAGATTTGGAAGGTGACTGCCTCAACTATAATTTTTATATTACCTAATTCATTATTAAAAAGCTAAGTAGAAGTAAAATAATGTGAGTCATTTCAAATTTTCTTTTTGTCAAATTAGCTATTATTCCAAATAACATTTTAAGGTTATTACAATTTTCATCAATTAATTTGGAAAGTTAATCAAAGCACGCCTGATAGAAAGCTTTCTTATAAACTTTAATACTTTCAGTCCATGACGACTGATACATTTGTATGTTTCTTGAACACTCTAATTTATAGCTTTATAATTTATGATGTGTTTTTATTAAACCAAGATGTATATTTATTTACTTTGCTTATAGAGGAATGACTTTATCTACTGCCGGCTGCATATAGATGGTGGATGGTATGCTTCTAAAGGAACTGTAGATGCTGTTGCTTTCTGACTCAGTGACAAGTAATTTGCATTACATTTTGATTTATGAAATAAACGATAGGATTAGACTGTAATTTATTTATAGAGATAGGTCTTTTTTTGCGTTATAGGATAAAAAATTAATTGTTTCCATCAGCACTTGATTATAGTAACGTAATTTATTAGGCTGTTACTACTATGATGTTGGAACGTCGAGACCATTCCTGCCAGAGCGAAGTGAACACTGTAATAGGCGATTCTTTCTACATACATCATGATAATCTGTATTTTAAGGTGGGCTTGTTATCTCTGGTATATATATATATATATTTTAATGTAGTTTACATGTAATCTAAAATGCCATATTACAAAAATCATCTCATTACTTTACAATTTTGTTAACCTTAAAAATTATGAGACATTGTCTTGTTAGAAAGAATGTCTAACCCTTTAAATTACATATGCTGGCTGTGATTACAGCAAAATCATTTTATTGCAACCTGCACTTAGAATTAATTAAAAAAAACAACAGAACTAGACTTTTAAATATAATTTAGCTATTTTAAAATATTTAATAAGTAAGTTAAAGAAGAAGAATGTTTTAATCAACTGGTTTTATTTTGCTTGTTTTTATGGATGCCCTACATGTCTCTTCCTTTATGCAGCTCTGGCATTGTATGTTTTGATGTTTTGTTTTGTATTTTATGAATACTAAGACATTGTTTAAAATGTGCATAGGAAGTTGAGACTTTACTTACAGAGATTCTAAACAGAAAAATAATCTTCAAGCAACTGGCCTCAACATTTAATGTTGGTTGAAGGCTGAAGACTCATCAATTTTCTATAACCTTGTAACACTTCTCAGACATTTGTGTCCCACTTCAACCTGTGACCAAACAACTTGTAATTTTGGGATGAATCTTACTAATCTATGAGAGAAATGCCATCATGACAGACTAATTCTAGACACCCACCCTGTCATTTCACATTTTCCTCCTGCTTTCTTGAAAGAGTGCAGTTTTGTCTGTGTGCTGTTAGAATGCCCAAAGGGAGCTGAGTGAGTAGTTGACCTAGATCTGCTGGACTTTAATTATACAAAGGATTGCTAAGGGTTGCCTTTTCTCTGGGATTCTACAGTGAAATTAGTAAGTGTACTCATCACTTTAATTTTTTCTACTTCCCCTTCCATTTTGGTGCCTGCAAAATACTTAACCCTACGCATTATATGAGAATGAAATTTTTAACAGTTATATAGTGGTGCACTGTGACATGAAAAGAGTATTCTATGAAATCTGTCAGTAGGAATTAACATCTCTGAAAAATAACTTAAATATCACCACTTATTGCATTTATCATTACATTTTGCTGCCCAAACGCAGAAACCTCATTCAGATGTGACATATTGCCAAAAACAATGCAATGACCAACAAAACAATAAAATCGTTTGTGCCTGGTAACCTAAATGACACACCAGCTCTTGGATTATTACAGCAACTTAAATGAGGCGATCACTCCTTTGAGCTGTTTTAATACCTTGTGTGACAGCAGTCTTTGCATGTTTTGTCTGTGTGTGTTGGACAAAGAAATTACCGATGAAGAATGTGGACAGAGAACCTGCACACTGGCCCAGGATAAGCCAATCATCCCAAACTATATCCCACAAATGTTGAATTTTAAACACAATCCAATAAACTATTAGTATTGTAGAATAATTAATATTGCAAATATATTTATCATTTTCAGCCAAGTATTTTTTTTCTGAGACATAGATAATATTCTATAATAAAATTACATGTATATCTTTAGTTATATACAGTATACATTTATATACAGTATACAATATATATTGTTGGTTGGTTTCTGCTAATGTATGCTTGCCTCATTCCCTTTCTGGCCCACATGATGATAGAGCAGTTAATGCTCATCATTTAAGTAGCAGTGAGAGGAGACCTGGCTAGGTGCTGTTAAGGCTCACCAGACTGATTGAGATCTTTTGCAGTGGAAGCAGAGGATCATTAGTTTGTTGTTCCACTATCAATTCTTTTCTCCCCAGAAAGCCCATGGATAGACCATGAAAACGATATAAAGGTAAACTTATTACATTAAAAATGTAACAATGGTTGTTGCGAAATATTAAATATTTAAAATGAATATATGATTCAGTATTACACTGTCGATCTAACCTGTTAAGAGATACCACAGTAACTTAGATTGCTTAATTTAGAGGCTATTAAAAGGACAATTCTTATCAGTTTATTTTTCTTATTCATTTGAAATTACCATTCAAATCTAAGACAATTTAAATCACCAGACATGAATCTTAAAGGTGCCTATGATTTTAGTCTAAGAAATACTGTATAAAGATAAATCTATATTCTGTCATTATTTAAGAGCTCTTATTTTATTCATTATTTTTTAATAGACCTTCAGTGAAGGCTTACATTTAATTTTTCCCAATTAATTATACATTAGGAAGAATATTGAGCTATCAAGGAAGAACTACATTGATGTAAACCCTCCCAGACTCATCATCCTTCTGTTATTGTTTCCTGCTTAACCAACAATTGGTTGTTATCATACATTTATTACGTTTGACATAAGTGTAAAGCAGCAGCACATTACACGACTTAACGTGGATGGGAATGCCAAATTTAATGACTCGGGTTGTTGCATCTGGTTGACTTGAGAATGTCATTTTATAAAGCAAGGATATCGCAGGGGATGACAGGCTGCACAACTCAATTTTTAGTACTGTTTCAAATATTCAAAATATCATGGTCTCAGCGCATTCTGACAAGAAATTAAATGGTCCCTGACAGCTCTGGGGAGTGTAAGAAGGCTTTACTGTTATGGCGAATTCAGGTACAATCTCAGGCATTTTTCCCCCATTCTTTCATTGTACATAAAACATGAATACATCAATTGACAAGCTTCTCTTCTGTTTGCAAAATACAAAAAGGTATTTCTTCCTTGTTGCTTCATTATATGCATTGTACTTCCAGGTGAGCTCTTATTGTTTGTCAATTTTCATTCACGTAGAGCCATTACCATAACTTGTTTGTTACATTTTGTCAGGCTGAGTCGCAGACTAGTCTGACTCGGAGTGTGGCTGTCAAATGATATAAATGGAGTTCACGGGAGCACCCCGCAACTGACCCCAACTCAGTAAAATTATAAAAATGACGACATAAGTTGTTTAGTTTGATGTGGGCTTAAGAAAGGGGTTTCAGATTACATTCTTCAACACTGGTAACAGACTGCATAAATGTGTGCATCATGATCACCTCCAAGTGAGCTATTATTATTTCACATGTCTAGAGGCATCCACCAAGTGGGGAGGACCTGAACTGCCTGTACCTTCCTAACTGTTTTTTTCTCAGCTTGGAGGAATAGTAAGGCTCTTTTACACTGAAGAATTCCTCTGAGTATCTGAGAGATGAAGCTGAATGAACCCTTTAGAGATTTCCAATGTCTCTTACATTCACTCCTTACTAGCCATGCCTAGAATAATTCACAACTAATATTTTTGGTTAATGACACAAATTTGTTTTAACAAATAATGTTCTTTAACTTTTTTAACAACTAAACAGCAGTAGTTCAATATTAGCATTGTGGTCCCCAGCCAAGGCCGGAGCCCGGCCGGGACGCCCAGGAGGACCAGAGGAGGGCTTGTGCCTCCTCCAGACCGCGAGGGGGCGTCCGTCCTGGTTATGTTGAGGGCCTCGGGTAAAGGGCTTGGAAGCCCAGCCCTGTAAGGACCCGTGGCCACAGCCAGGCGGCGCCCCGATGCCAGTATATCCCATGTGGTCCCCGGTCGGGGCTGGAGCCCGGCCGGGACGCCCAGGAGGACCAGATGGTGTTTATTATAATTGTTTATTTCACCAGCCTTTTAAGCTACAGGTACCTCACTATTAACCAACTATGGAATTAAGGTGTGAATCTCTTAACCTGACTCTTAATTAATTATTAATATTAAAAATTACTTTTACTGCAACTTATGAATTGATTATGTTACTATAATGTTTGAGTTATGATTGACTTACTATCATTTGCAAAGCTTTAGGCTGTTTACCCTTAGAAGGAAATACAATGTTGGGTAATTTTTAAATTATGTAACCTCAGAGATTAAGTGCAGTTTAACTAGCTTGTGCTTTATTGCGAAACCTTAGGGGCTAAGTAGCTATCTTAGCGTGTGTTACATGAATAATACTTCATATGCAACCTCTGAATAAACCCTCAGAGAGCTAGGCAGCTAAATTTAACATGTTACATTTTATTCAAAGCCTGACTATTAAAAGAATACTCACCAATTTTGAATAATTAATCTGTGAACCTCAGAGGTTGAAAATTCCAGCGTGTGCACACAAAGAAAAGGGGTTACACCTTTATAACATTAATAATGATAACAGTGTCAAAGACCACTGTGATTTACAGTAATTAACAATTAGCAATCTCAAAATTATATGCAGAAACAGAAATATCATAATTAATAGTTAAGAACACAGATGTGTTCTGAGAGATTGGCCTAGTTCAGGGGTCCTCAATCACGGTCCTGGAGAGCCGCAGTGGCTGCAGGTTTTTGCTCCAACCCAGTTGCTTAATAAAAAGCACTTATTGCTAAAGTAACACTTCTGCTTCACTTTAGTGATTTTGAGCCCTTATTGCTTAATTTTGTCTTAAACAGCTATGTTAATTGCTCCTTATTATCAATAACATGCAAATGACAAGAGAGAGCAGCATTTCTCCATTTAGCTTATTTACATTTACACCTGTGTGTATTTATCTGCACTATTGGGTTTAATTAAATACTTAGAAGAAAAATGAAGAGAAAAAAGTGAAGGACTGAGAATTACTCGTCCATTTTAGCCTTCAAATCATTTGCATGATAGAAAGGGAAAGAAAATCTAGGATATGAGAATGACCTGACATAGCAGAGTTAATTTAATTTCATAGCTTGTTAGTGCTTTATTGGCAAGAATTGCTTTCTAATTAAGCAACCAGGTCAGAACAAAAACCTGCAGCCACTGCGGCTCTCCAGGACTGGGATTGAGGACCCCTGGCCTAGTTGGCTGTTGGGCTCCTTTTTACATTAGGCTGCACAGCTCCAGGCAAGTTACCTGACCAGTTTTGGACCAACAACTAAAAGCAAATGTTATGCTATAATTACATAAACTTTTGCAGATCGATAGTTATCAGATGAAATGAGGCGTGACTCCTGTTATGTACAGCCGATGCAACAGACTAGACTTTGATATCAAAAAACATTAAAACAGGTGTGTTGTGTAATCAGACAGTTCTTGTTCCTGAGAAAGGGCCAAAGGCGCTAAATTGAACTTTGGCTTATCTTCTGAGAAAGAGTTGGCTTTCTTAAGAGTGTTTCATGGGATTATTACTGAATCATTTTTAATTGCTCAGTCTCTATGGTGGTTTATCTGAAACCGACACTGTTGTTTTTCCCACCAGATGAAAACCAGTTTTCTTACTTTCTCTTACTTTTTGATGTGTAGACAAGATTAATACTGATGCAATGTCTACAACAGGCATCTATCCTCTGGGAATTTATGGTTGGTCAATTAATAAAATATTTCCCTTTACATACTTAGTTCTGCAATATACTAGAGCTAGAACATCCATACAACAAAAATGAAGGGGTTCTATAACAAATGTAGTTAGTTTAGAAAGGAGTGGATTTGACACAGTAATTATTTTCAGTGCAATTTTAGATTTATGCCCTGACAAATCATGAGTACTGTGTGTAGAGGTGAATCGTATACATCTAACCATACATCTAATATATGCCACATACCTCTAACTAGCATTCTACCTCCCCTGGCACCAGTCCATAGTGTTTCTTCTGCCAAAGCTTTGAGCTTGCAGGCTTGGTTTTTTGGTTTCTACTACTAGCCATTCTTCTCAGGCAGCTACAGTACAGTTCTGTGCTATGATGCCTGAATACCATAAAAGTGTTTTTTCTAAATTTTAACCAACTAAATTTGGCCTTTTTCTTGGCAAATTTGTTTAATATGTAATTGTTTTTTTCTACTGATATGAAGTGTTTCTCCACTCTTCTTTAAAAAACATTTTCTAAGCACATTCATCACATACATTATGGATAGTAGCTAATATGAAGGCAATTTAAGGTACAGCATAATCTCATTACAAGAATGCTACAATTCATTTTTGAATATAACATAATTTGCCATCATTTTCTGAATATCTTTTTCTTTTTAAGGTTATAGGAGCACTCACATCTATCCCAGGACATCAGCAATGCAAAAACTAAATCTGGATACAACCTCAGTCACATATCCAGCCTGGAAAATTAACAGTAAATAATGAAAATAAACCAGCATGTTTTAGGATTATGGCTGGAAATGCAATACTGTATGTAGAAACTTAGCTAAGCTTGGCGATAACAGCCAGTAGCACTGTGCTACTCCAACCAGGAAAAGGAACTGAACAAATCATTTGATTAGCAAGCTCTCTACAGTCTCTTTACAAAAATCCTGTTAACCATAGTGCTGTCAATAACTAGAACCATAATCTTAAGTAATAAAGCTTTGCATTTATCTGTTCAATAGTATTAACAAACCATCTTGCATAGAATATGTACAAATAACTTCATGAGTTGCTGGACTGCAAGCTGTCACTCTAAAAAAGGAGGCCTACAACAAAACTTCTACTATAATTTCCTGCTGTAGTCTTCTTTACGAAATCTTAAGAAAATTGCAGCAAGTCGTACACAGTTGCAGCATGAATTTCATTACCATTAGTTGTGCAGTTGACAATCCCCAGTGACTCAGCCATAGTGCTTTGAACTCTTTGTATTTAGCTAAAAAATCATAGCAAAATCAAAGTGATACGTTGTTCTTGCAACAGGTTACAAGTTGTAGGGGTTAGTAATTGTATCTGTGGGAGTTAACAGGCAGTGAACACTCAACAGGAAGTATCCTGAATAAAATGCCAACAAACAGAAGAGCAATGACAGCTACAAGTAAAGAACGAAAGCCAGTGTTTTAAACTGTACAAACAGTGAAGAGGCCATTTGAAACTGGAGCCAGCACAGATATCTGTTTGATATTTCATGTTTGCTGCACCAAAATATAATGGCAAAACAAATAAAAAGCAAAGACTGTCCTTTGCTCCACTTTGAGTGGTTGCCAAAAATGGGACAACCCCACGGTACTTTCACAGCACAATATAAGATTTGTAAATGTGATGTAATGTAGTCAGTTATCCTGTGTGATTTCACGTTGTATAAATTGACAACATTGTAGGAAACGAGATTCAAGAACTGCAGTCTTTAAATATGACAGACTTTGTGGCTATAAGTCCTTCCAAGCCCTGCAGTGTATTGCTAACTTAATTTCATAGTTGTCTGGAGTCAGGGATAAAAAAAAGGGGAACCTACAGCAGAAACAGCAAGTGATGCTTTCATTCTGAATCTTGGGCAGTACTGTAGCTCGTTGCATCTTGAAGATTCCTTGCAGCTATCAGTTTTTTAATTCAGAACTGAATTTGGCATATTTTGTAGAAGAAGACATACTGTAAGATATGATACTTTAGTTCATGTATTCCAAAGTACTGTACAAAGATTAGATTGAATATCCTGCTTCAGCAATAGAGTACAATTATTTATACTAATTAAATATTACAAAAGGCCAGAAATAAGTAGGCATTTGGGCATTTAGTAATAATAATTGCATTCATTTACAGGTGCTGAGATTGCAAATTGAAAACTTTTGTGTTTATGGCTTCCGTGGGGCAAAAAAATATCATATATATATTTGTTAGCTGAACTGTGAAAAATAGAAAATGCTAGAACTAAAATATGGCAAGTCCCAAAAGAGAGTGTAAGGACAGGAAAGAGTAAGAACTTATCTATATTTTCCCAGGGTTTTGACGGATGGAAGTACCTTGCATTAATCAAGTGATAGCAGTAATTTAGCAGAATGGTCTTTAAGGGATTTGAACACATCATTCTGATTGATGATTAGCTTCTTTAATACAGGTATAAAAAAATCTATAGAGAATTATGATCAAGTTAACAAGTATCAGCCAAGAAAACTTTTCTCATTAATGTCAGCGTGTTGAAAAGAAACACTGTAGATATTGTTAACTAGAATTTTACAAATAAGAACCAATTTGATTGCTGATTTGCAGGCCCCATAGGCTTTTTGCAAGTTGTCCTTAGGAAAACAATGGACTATGCAATTGTTGCTGTCTTCAAGTATTCAATTTTGAAGATGTAAGCAGAAACAATGCACAGTATGGTCTCATTTCTCAGGGTCATCTCAAAGCAGTGTGCGCTATATATCATTTTTTAAAGTTTATTTATTTATTAGGTGACCACGGTGTTTGCAACTCTGTGACATTTTCCTACTGAAACAATGCTACACTGCCATTTGTCTATCATTTAATTCCATCCAGAGTATAGTTTTTATCTTGTTTTCATTTCAGTTTATCATTACTGTCTCTGGTGCACTAGCACTAGCTATGTTAGTCGTCTTTGAGAATTTCTCTAAAACAGTGAGTGTCAGTTATATTGCCAGTTAACTGGCATTATAACATTAGTTATGCAAACTAAATTAAAGTCGGCTTTAGGTGTGGGTTTTTACTTTGTTCACTCAAGAATTTGTTTTCAAGTTTAACATCACCAGTTATACATTCACAGGAGAAGGGGAATGCAGTACTATAGTATATATTATTATTATTATTGCTGAATTTTATTTTCTTTATATGGCTTTACTATGAATGTTTACAGGCTTCACATTTATGTAGCCTGTGCAATGAATTGGATGTTTTCAGCACTGAACAGAAAAGAACAGGTAAAAGAAATAAAAAAAATCAAGAACTACATTCAGCATGGACCACAGAAAGCATTTATGAAGGGGTTGGGGGTTTTGATATTGCAGAAATTGCAGGAGAATTCCATATTACAGGACATCACCAATAGCAGCATCGGTTAAATGTAACTGAAAGTTGATTCATCCAAAGCTAAACACTGCTAAAAATTCTGTGTATTGCCATCATAGCCTGAGATTAGTACTGCCTCATTATATAGTAGGTTTGAATAAATGTTTAGCAACAAAACAACAAAAGGAATTACATAGGTATTTGGGTTTGTGAGGTTTTAAAGTTTTTTGCGGGGTGTGTAGAAAGAAAAGAAGATCGCTCTCTAAGGATTTGGCAACCCTGCATAAACAGCATTAGCTTTTAAACTGACACTTGGAAATCATAGAACTGAGCCAAAAAAAGACCCAGTACTTCAGAATAGTCCTTTTTAGAGCATTATTATCAACAAACATCAATAAACAATAAGAAAGTGGGTAGGCTAATTTTTATTCTTTAACATCGTAAAATTTCATCAAATTAGGTAAAGCATTATTTGGGGTCTTTAGTTTTTCTGTTTTTTTATACTCCTAAATATTGATATACTGTACTGTATCAAAGGGTTCTTTCTTAGTGATTGCATACTGACCAAGATCATTCATTCTGCCAAATTTCAGCTTTTTATCTATATTGTGATATATGGCCTGCAGTCCATCCCGGCCAATAGCCCCAAGCCGCCAGATGGAGTCCTCCCTGCGATATGGAGATGCCCCGAATTGGTTGGATAACATCAGGGCTGTCAGGGGATACTGCAGGGAAGCCCAGAGACTTATATTTTCAATACAGCCCGGAAGTACATGAAGGAGTTTTCACCTGACCCAGAAGTGCTGGATAATCACATGGACTGAGGGATCAAGCACTTCCGGGTCAAGGACTATAAAGGACTGTGGGAGATCCCAGACAGGCGAGCTGAGTTGGGAGGAAGGGAACAACGCGTCTGGGAGAGGAGGATTATTGTATTGATTGAATTATTATATTGATTTATGAGTATAGTGGAGGGTGCTTTGTGTATATTATTATTATAATAAACTCAAGAATTGGACTTTTATCTGGTGTCTGGCGTCTGATCTGAGGGCTAAAGGGGATGACAGCACCCCATATCTGTCACTATATATATATATATATATATATATATATATATATATACACAGTGAAACCTCGAGATACGAGTTTAATTCGTTCCAGCACTGAGCTTGTATAGCGAATTTCTCGTATCTAGAACAAACTTCCCCATTGAAAATAATGGAAATCCAGTTAATCCGTTCCGCACCCCCAAAAATATCAACATAAAAATCAATTTTCCTAACAAATAACACTGATAAATAATATATACAAGTGGAACCTCAGTTAGCAAGTAACTTGGTTTACGAGTGTTTTGCAAGGCGAGCTAAATTTTTAAATTAATTTTGACTTGATAAAACGAGCGATGTCTTGCAATACAAGTAGTATGGATACACTTTGTCTGCTGAGCGTCATGTGAGCATAACTGAGCTGATGGTTGTTCTCTCTCGTGCGCATCTCTTTCTCCTTATCTCTCTCAAGCACGCGTTTCTCTCTCTCTCTCCTTATCTCTCTCGCTCGCTCATGCCTCTCTCTCTCCTTATCTCGCTCGCTCGCACGCCTCTCTCTCTCTCTCTCTCTCCTCTTGAGGGCAATCGTCTTCTATTCTCCATCTGCATGTCCACGATATTTTTGGATACGCTTATACAGCGAACTGCTACAGCGAAACAATGAAATCACAAGCGCACAAACGCGTAGATCCTCACGCTATGGGAGAACAAGGAACACTGAGTGAGCTGAGGGGCTGGCAGCGTCAGCTTGGGTGAATCCCCGAGTCGAGGCAGATTGGGAAACACGTCACACATAACAACAGCATGGCTCGTGCTTGTATTTAGATCCAAATTTTTCGCTTATACTTTCCTCTTATCTTGAATTTCTCATATACAGAGGTGATCATATCTAGAGGTTCCACTGTATATATATAATTTGCAGCTGGAGATCCACAAAGGGAGAAAATGAATCACATATCATAAAATAGTTTTTATTCCTGAGCTTTCAGCCCCATCAGGGGCCTTCATCGGAGGAATGCTTAGATATTCAAGAATCAAAGGCAATATATAGCAAAATTAGGTGGGGAGGAGAGAGCTAGGTCAGTGTGTTCGGGAGGGGAGGTATAGGTCGTAAAGTTTTATTTATTATGAACATGTCCTTGTTAAGTTTGCATATGCTGGGTTTATGTCCAAATGTCCGTTAATGCCGTTTTTGTCTCTGGCACTTTTAGTGTTGGCCTTAAATCTTACTTGTAAATTGTCCCAGTTGAATGTATGTCCAGTTGATTTTGTATGTGTATAGATCAGTGATCTTGAGTCCTTCCTTCTAATGGCGTTGCGATATTCCTGTATACTGTGATTCTTGTGATTCTTTTTGATGTTTGTGCTATGTATACCGCTGGGCGAAGACTGCATGGAATGCTATAAACTGCGTTTCATGTTTCTGCTGTTGATTTCTTGTTTTTGGCATTGAAAAGGGCAGTGCGCAGATTTTTCGCAGGCTTGTGTGCTATTCTGATACCTGATTTGGCCAGGATGCGTGCAGCACCTTCTGACACACCGTGATGATAAGGAAATATGTACCAGGTGGGATGGGGCGTCTGGTTAGAGTCGATTGTTTGCTGAGTTTTTTTGGCATCTCCTGTGTAGGCATTGTTTAATGAATGTCTTTGAGTATCTGTTTGAAGTGAAAAGATGGAAAAGATAGTGCCTTTCATTCATTTTTGTCTCCTTCGTATTACAATGGGTGTGGACTCTTCTGAATAAAGTTTTAACACAGCTTCGTTTATGAGATACTGGGTGGTTGCTGACAAAGTGTAATATCTTGCATAGCATTCCTTATGGTAAACACTTATGGTCAGGGTGGCGTCGTTATTTCTTTCAATGCAGATGTCCAGGAAGCTGATATGTCGGTTTATTTCTTTTCCCATGGTGAATTGGATTGCAGGGAATTTTGTGTTGATGTGGTTTTAGAACTCGATCAGCTGGCCATTTTTCAGTATGACGAATGTGTCGTCTACATAGCGTATCCAAATTTTGGGTGTGAACTGGGATAGAGTCAAATCAGGCATCAGAATAGCACACAAGCCTGCGAACAATCTGCGCACTGTCCTTGTTAATGCTAAAAACAAGAAATCGACAGCAGAAACATGAAACGCAGTTTATACCATTCCATGCAGTTCTTGCTCAGTGGTATACATAGGACAAACATCAAAAAGAATCACAACACGTATGCAGTAACATTGCAACGCCACTAGAAGGAAGACTCACGATCACTGATCTATACGCATACAAAATCAACAGGACATACATTTAACTGGGACAATGTACAAGTAAGCTTTAAGGCAAGTACTAAAAGTTCCAGAGAGCTGGCTGAATCTTGGCTATCAAATTAAAACACCATTAACAGATATTTGGACATAAACCCAGCATATGTAAACTTAAAAAGAATATGTTCATAATAAATAAAACTTTATGACCTATACCCCCCCCTCCCGAACACACTGACCTAGCTCTCCTCCCCAACCTGATTTTGCTACAGTATATATTGCCTTTGATTTTTGTATGTCTAAGCATTATCCTCTGATGAAGGCCCCTGGCACGGGCTGAAAGCTCAGGAATAAAAAACTACTTTATGATACTTGATTCATTTTCTCCCTTTGTGGATCTCCAGCTGCAAATATGCAAACTGTATCACAGACCTTCGCTTCCATATATATATATGTGTGTGTATATATATATATATGTGTGTATATACTGTATATATATATATACAGTATATATATGTGTATCAAGGCTGCTAATTAATTGCCATTAACACGTGATATGAAAACATTAAAAATGTATGTGATTACATTTTTTAAAGCAACTCCTAAATGTGCTAATTTAATCAGGTTCCTGTGTTATTTTGCAGAAGTACTGCCTTTTTTCCTAAAGCTGTTGCTTGCTGGGCTGTAACATTGTGCATTCGGATGCTCCGACCATCTGGTGACATTCTGCATGTGCTGAAGGGTAGTTTAATTGGTCCAGTTTAGGGTCACAGGGAGACAGTTGTCATCACTGCAGCACTGAGTGTAAGGCAAGAAGCATAATCGTCTTTGGGGGATAAAGTTGGGGATGTAAAAAGGGGACAGAGGTTGACCTCACAGCACATGAAGGAATAAATATATTTTCTTAGTTGAGAAGTAGTTGACCACATTTAAATTTAAAATAAACTTTATTGGAGTGTATAGTCTACTGTACCAAATTCTAGAACTGACATCCTAAAAAATAACAAAGGCTGAAAATAAGGACTTCTAAAAGCTGTGGCTGTGTATAGGAGAGTGGTAGCTCCAGCTGCAATAAATAACCCTGCTGTTCTTGTTTCAAGTTGAATAAAGCCTCATGAGAGACTCAGCCTCATGTTTTGGGGTGCAAGACAGGGACTCACGCATCACAATATCTTTACATTTTAAAGATCTAAGTATTCTAATTAGCTCTTGACAAGGACTTTCTGGGTTATTCTTTCATTTGAACCTTGAAGATCCATATCTCAGTTGTAGTCCGATATTATCTAAAGTGCAGTGATTTGTGGGCCAAAATGGATTCCATTTTCTAACATTCGTGGTCACCATTGATGATTGGAAATAATGTGTATTAGTATACAGGAATCAATTTTTGATGGGATTTCAGTCAGTCACAATCCAAACAAGCACTTGTACCCATATATATTCATAAAGGGCCAAAGGTACATTATCAATCCCTCTGCTGTATGTTGCAGCACCAGCTCTGGCTCTTTATGTTACTCTTTTAGGTAGCTCACTGTCCTTAGAATGACAGCTTGCTGGTGCAGATCAAGATGAAGTTCATACAGTATATGTGAGCTTGCTATTTTTATAGGTTCCCAAACTGCTCAGGTTCGTAATGAAATGCCAGCTTGGTGACTCATACCCAGGCTGTTGCAACTTATTGGGGCTGTTACTCATCCCTCTCTTTGAAGTCATTGTTCCTAGCAAGCACTCTCAACTTCTTGCAATGATTCACAGACTCTTTGAAATAATATGGAGTGGTCTTCTGTTCTACTGCAGTGATACAACCAATGACAAGTTCATTTCAGCAGGTGTTATGAGCACTGTGTTGTCAGGTGTCATAGCAGAGATTATGAGTGATGCACTGTCAAGTAGTATAGCAGAAGTATTTAGTGCTACACTTCTGTGAAATGTTCTGTCATCCTAAATTGAAGGTGCAACCGGCGTTCCAGATTCTGAATCTAAGCTTCGAGACATTCCATTTTCTGCTGCTCTGTAATACCATTATATGATCATCCTCTGCCTTTGCCTGTGCAATCTCACCACTGACTCTATTTCACACTGCTGATTTGGTATCAGTGGCAACTTGATTTGCTACACATTTCCCGAGTTCCATGAGCCCAAAGGCCAGCTGTGTGTCTAGGCCAATGGAATTTAGCAGATGGAGAAGTGGTTTTGGGATTACAGAGGTCAAGATTTCTCATCTGAATTGCTTCCTGTATGGATACTACAAGCATGATTTCAGATCATGGATCATTTGAGAATCTCCAGCAACTACTCAGAAGAGCCCAAGATGTTTATTTCAAACCTCTGTGGCACTCTGCTCTTTGCTAAGTCAGATTATAGGTCTTTACTTCATCCTGCTTCTTACAACAGTGTAACACACTGGTGCTCAATGGGCGTTTGCTCTTTACATCACACCATTAGGTAGTTTGCTGTTGCTGCACAAGTTGGAATTCATATGTGACTTTTGCAAGCTTGCTGCTTTTATAGGCATCCCTATCACTGACACTGGAGCTGTTCATTTAAATGATGGAAAGCCAACTCATTCTGTTTGTGATTATCTCCAGACTGATGCATCTTACCAGCACTGCTACAATATGTTCTTAAGATGTGAAAGGGAATAACGTAGTACCCAGAGAAAACTCCCTGAGGTAGAAGGAAAGCATTGGAGATTTCAAGCAGATAGCCACAGTGATATATATTCAAACCTACGATGTAGCCCCATTATAAATTGTTAATTTTTCTGCCATGTTTTGAAAGTTGATTATATTGTTAGTGAAATGAGGCATATTATCATACATATTTCTACATTAAAAATAATGAAGAACTTTTGCCTTTAACACTGATTGCAAGTGAAAAGGCATATTGAGACAATTTTTACAATATTAGTAATGAAATTTGCTATTCTTTCAGAAATGCTTAATAATAATAAATGGTGTTCTGGATGTTAGTGATGCCAGTGATATGCAACCATTCCCCACAAACGAAGCATGATGAAACATCCATAAAGAATGGAATATATGCTTGATGGGAGTTTCTATAGCAGTAATGGATTTTAAAACTCACTGAAAAGGAAGTATGAAGGGCAGAAAATCAAATAAAGAGAATCTTCAAATATTCAATTTAAAGCAGCTGACCATTGTTCTGTGCAAGCTAAAGTGGAGTGCAATCTTTCACACTTTGAAATGGATGCCTGTATCCGTCAATGTGTTTCTTTGCTGCAGTTTACAAACAGTAGTGTGTCATTTAACTTTTTTTTTCATATGAAAATTAAAGTAAAAAAAAAAAAAAACTTTATCATGAGTGCTCAAATTGGTAAAGTATCAAGCAACTGAAACATCTTTCCCAAACACATTGTACTGTTTGCTTGCACTCTGATAACACTTGCACAACTCTGTCAAATGTATTTTATTTGTAATAACTGAATTGTTATCATGTTGTTAATTGATTTATGTCAGTACATCAAATTACATTTTCAGGGGTCAAGTTTATTCATTTTCGTTATCCTGTGAAGCTCATTGAAAATCTAACGTTTTAGTTGCTCAGCATTAAGTATGTTTTTTTTATTTGTGTTAAGTACAAAAAAAAAAAAAAACCTTACCACAGGATGGGTAACACAAGGTTAACAGTCATACACAAGTTTTGTTTTGTCTCCAGGGATTCACTTCATCTTTTACTTTCATTTCCCTGACACGCTGCTCAATATTTTATAGGTTTCCTAGTGAGGAAGACTTAAGTCTGGTTCCCAGAAGATTAACTTTCTCTCAAAGCAAATTCATAATTCCACTGACTATGCAGAGAGCGGTACACTAAAAGACCATTATAAAAAGCGGTTTATTTGAATATAATCTATGCACAGGAAGAAAGCAGATGGTATAATAGGATGTAGTGAGTGTGCAAACAATTAAGGATTTTATTTTTCCTTGATATTACAAGATGTTCTCTTTGTTTAAATCAAATCTTGCTTATTCCATTTTCCCTCTGTTTGAAGCAGGGATTTAAGCTCCATCCGTATTTTGGTTTTCTCACTCACTTCTAATCCCATTTGGAGTGGCAGGGCTGCAGAGACCATCCAGACACCAAGGCATATAAAAAAGAGATAAGCATCGGGGTGTGAGAGTTGAAATAGTCTTGTTTGAATTAACTGACACAAAGCCTTTATTTTAAGGAAAATATTGTTTGTGATTATGAAAAGAAGTCTTAGATGTGCACCATGTGAATTATTTCCAATTTTATTTTATGTGGAGATAGATTAAAACCTACTGAGCATTCATGTCCTTATACTCTAAAGTGTTTTAAAGCATAGCTACCCCAGCTCAATCCATGGAGGAAGTCAGTAATTGCAGGTTTTTATTATAACAAAGTTTAACATTAATTGGACCCCTCTATCAAATTTGGCTTCATTTGGCTACTTGTACCAATGCAGTAATGCATAATAGGAGTGATTTACTTTTTAAAGGAATTTAACAAGTATGAACAAACTATACTGATCTCCTTTTAAAGACCTGGCTGTTTTATTTCTTTTATATAGTTTTTTTAAATCATGTGCATGCTAGTGACAACATAACAGGGTAATGAAGTAAATAAGAGAATGTTCAATTAAGATAGGAGTTCTAATTAAAGGCACGTCTTGGTTGAAACAAAACCTGCACTCTCTGTGGCCATCTAAGCTATATTTTTAAAGCATTAATGCTTAATATAAATATTACATGCTTCATATGAATCCATTTCTTGATTATTGATCTTGCTTAATCTCATTAAGCATCAAAGTGGACAAGGTCCATCCCATAAAAATGGGACACAAGGAAGAAACTAACTATCTCACACAATAATTCATGCAGGATATAATACATTAAAGAAATAAATATAATGATGCATGCCGACAGACTGAAAACATGTATACATGACCAATGTGGCAATAGCAAGCCAGATATTTTATGGTGCAAGTTAAGCTATGTTAACTGTCTGCCCAAAGGAAAAAGTCTACTGACATTTGAAATTGGAAAGGTATGTATTGATGGCAGGCATTATGCTATGCGTTCTAATGAAATAAAGGCATCCGGCATGCAGGAAGAGCTGGGAAAACATGAAACAATACCCATTTTGCTTTTATCTCTAGAATAAAATAGATGAATGATAGCAGGTGCCCAGAAGTGAACAAGGTCTTTGGTACTGCATAATCAGCTTCCATTCTGCAGATGCGCCCATCTCTGCTGTGTGCAGTGACTTTCAAAACAACTTCAGAATAGGAGAACAAAGGATGAAATAATATCTCCTGCCCTTAGATGGCACTGTGGTACAGGAGAAAAAATAAAGAGGAGGTAAGTAAAAGAGGAATATATTTGTAATTACTGTAGCCACTTATAGTTTTTCAGTAATGTTAATGGTTCCTCAGCATTGTCAAAAAAAGTTTATTTCTTTCACCTTAAGCATAGTCAAAAAATATGTAAAACAATGTTTACCTCTTTCACAAACAATTGATTTTTGTTACACCACATTCAGCATTTATGTCCTGTTTGAATGACTTCACAAATTCTAATTATCCCTATTAAAAACAACATCACTTCTATTTTTTTCTCTTATGTAACAATGTAGCAAGCACAGTTAAAGAACTTCAAAGCTATCAGAAATTTTATCTGAAACAAAATTTTCAGTCAAATTCAGTGTAACGCTTAATAAATGAAAAGACTACATCTGATTTGGTTGAAAGCTATTTCTGCATGCAAAAATGTCATTTTAGATTTCTGTAAAATAACTATCAGTTTATTGCACATCATAGCAGTAAAATCAGTTGTCCACGTTAAAATGAAAACATACTAAACTGTAGTTTATAAGCCCAGCAATTTTTCTTTCTGTTAAATGGTATTTCAGGCTAAAATAACATTGCCATAATTTACTGTTGTTGAATTATGGTGTAGGAATGCAATCTGAAAATCATAAAAGTAGAAAGAAAGTAATACCAAGTATATTACAAAACTTCTAAAACAAATTCTGTATTAACACCTTTCAAGATAAATTCTATCAGAAGTACTTTTCATAAATATGGAAATAAGAGTAGCCGCACAGTGAATTTAAAAGAGCTGCTGAAAGTTAAAAGGTAAATGTAATTAGTTAAACTAATGAAAAACAAAACAAATCTGGGAAAGCCTATGCTAGGGTTAGACTAATGCAAAGCTATACTATTTCAAGTAATTTATAGCATTAACTGTTTTTGGCTTTATCTTTTATTGTGTATTTTGTTAATGCAAAGATACCTTCCTGTTTAGTCTCGAGCAGAGGAAACTGTGTGAAGACCTAATCCAGGTATTAATCCATGTGGGTGGGGACCTAATCCAAGTATTTAAAATCCTCAAAGGCACAGATAAAATAGATCCAGCGATCATTCATTCAGCTTAAGGGTGAATCACATACTCAAGGACGTCAATGAAAATTAAGGTGAAGTGCATTCAAAGCTGAAGCCAGGAAGCACTTCTTTATGCAAAGAGTTTTGGGACCCTCGAACAAACTATTGAGATATGCAGTTAGAGGCAGAAACCTTGACGACATTTAAGAAGAATCAGGATGAAATATTGGGACAGCTTCGCTATTAGCTAAACAAATGAGCTAAATGGACCTAATGGTCTCCTCATTTGTGAAATTTCTTATGTTCTTATGTTATAAACACAAAAACTAAATAAGGTAAGAATTTTGAATATTGTAATGGCAGACAGTTGTTCATGTGTGCAGCAGCCAGCCAATGTATTATGTGACGTGTAGCTGCTCTGACCTGAGCACTAAAGGAACTTCCATATGAGGAGGTCAGCTCTGCTAAACTCTGTGGTTCTTCAGCGTGATGCAATAGTGGAACCATTTTTTGTCCCCAAAAGTCCCATCCACATAAATGTTCCATAAAGAACCTGTATTAATTCAGATCCGCTAACATTCCCATACTGTAAATAACCATAACTAGATTTGCAAAAATGGTCATGATTTTAAAAGGTCTTTTACTGAATACATACAGTAACACGGGCTAAGTGCAGAATTTCTTATTCTGTTAGTGTCCCGCTAATTAGCCTAATATACATTAATTTTTTCAGGTTTCTTTTACATATTAGGATGTTTTCCAAAACACAGAAAAACAACTTCATATTCCAAAAATCCTTCCCAGAATGAAATGATGCTTATTTAAGCAATAGTTCCACGAGGAACCACATAACCCAGCAAAACACCATAAAGTGCCATTAAAGAATCATTATTTTTAAGAGTGTAGATGGAAAACCTAAAGAAATTAAATCAAAGTGCCTACAAGACTTGCTTCAAAGGTTTTCTTTTTTCCTGCATATTAGTAAATCAGTTACAGAGTACATGAAGTAAACATGTGTTGGGTAGCAAGGGCTATTTGACTAAATACATTTCATACCATGGTGGTGTCTGCTTTGATCCAGTGACATCAAGAGGGTGTGGTGTTATGGGTCCACAGCTGAGCAAAGGCCGTTTCTTTTTAAATAAATAATCAACGCACTGGAGGCGGCTTCATGAGGGGGCGTAGTAGTCGTAGCAAGCTGCGGGGCGATCTGCGGTGTGGGCGTTTCTCACCTAGTGCACAGGTGAGGGACTGCCCACATCCGTGATTGTTCCCGTGGCTAATGTGCTGCAGCTGCTATGGCCCCTTGCAATATATAAGTAGCGCGAGGCGGTTATCAGCACATTTAGATGACAAAAGACGCTGGTGGAGAGCTGTGAACGATTTTAAGAAGCGATTTAAGGTGGGACAGATTTACAAGTTTTTTCGTAGGCTCTGGTAATTCTAGTGTTAAACATCTTGACTGTCATCCATGATTGGTCTCCCAGGCTTATAGTTTTTTTCCAGTCGCTTGGAATTACTTGGTGTGATCACTACATTCATTGGTCTAAAACAGGCTCTTCGCGGATCTATGGCTCAGACACGTCAATTCCAACTATATGGACATCTCAGCATGTTCACTGGTGTAATGTTAGGGCTGTCCGAGGAATAAACATGGGCCATCTTAGTCCTCTTCAGGAAGTGTCTGTGCCCTACTCTCCTGGCTGTTCCAACTTTAGGCTCGCCCTATTAAACACTCGCTCCATCACTAACAAGACCCCACTAATTAACAACCTCATCTCCCAGAAGGAAGTGGACAGAAACTTGGCAATAACCTGGTGACTATTTACATTTAAACTTGCTGTCTCCCCCTGTCTATAGCCAAATATCTAAACCCAGGTTTACTGGAAAAGGGGGTGGCCTGGCTGTGGTTTATAAATCTACCTTAACAATGATGGAAATCTCCTTTTTTGTCATATCTTTTGAATATATTGCTGTGAAACTGGTTTACTTCCCTCCTGTTCTACTGTTGTTAGTTTAGTGCCCTCCCAAATCTGTGGTGAACTTCTGTCTGAACTTAATGAACTTCTCACTGTAATCTCATCTCTTTGCCATGCTGTAATTGTACTTGGTGACTTTAATATTCATGTTGATAACTCCTCTCTTACTGCTGAATTCATCTCAACTTTGGAATGTTTTGACTTGTCACAGCATGTTGATTTCCCCACTCATACTCATGGTCATATTCTTGATTTGGTTTGTTCAAATTGCTTGAATAATGTCTCTGTCTCAGGTTCACTCCCTGGCATTTCTGATCATAAGCTTATTGAATGTAACTTTAGGATTATTACCACTACATCTGTCGAGAAATAGTCTGTTACTTATTGCAACATTAGGTCTGTTAATTCTGATTTGTTTTCTGCTTCCCTTCTGTCTTCATCTCTTTTTGAATAGCATGGTCTTCCCTCCCCTGAAAACATGCTTTCCTTTTATAACAACTGTGTTTCTCAACTGCTAGATAACTTTGCTCCCTAAAGGACTAGGCAGGTTTCAGCCACCCGCTCCTGTCCCTGGTACACCCATGAGCTCAGAGCAATGAAAGCCACTAGCCGGCGTCTTGAGTGGCTTTATAAGAAAACAGGCATCATAGTTCACTCACAGCTTTGTACTGAGCACATACTTAAATATAGGGATGCCCTTAACACTGCTCGCTCCAACTATTATTCCTCTATCATAAATGGTGCTAAATCTAGGCCTAGAACTCATTTTATGACTGTTAATAAACTCTTCCAAACCCCTCATCCAGCATACTGTAATACAGCTGAACAATGTCAAGCTTTCTTACATTTCTTTAACACTAGAATTACCAGAGCCTACGAGAAAGCTTGTAAATCTGGCCCACCTTAAATCCATTCTCACCTTTCCGTCAGAGTCTTTTGTCCTGTAAATATGTCGACTAACAGCATGCAGCCTGGTATCCCATCCCCCCACCCACCACTGCAGTTCATTTCGCAAAGAAGTTTCTCAGTGCTCAGTGTTTATCTTCGAGTGAAGTGTTGGAGCTTTATAGGGTAAAATAGTACATCATCATTTGGAATACATACATTTCATGTGTGTTCCACGTCAACAACAATCTATGTAAAACATAGTTAACACAGAAATGCTTTTCATGTTTTAGTAATAATTGAAAAATGTAGACATGAAATGTATAATGTGTGAAGCCTGAAATATAAATATGAAATAAACACTTTCACAAAAGGTACAAGTTTTTTGTGGGGAGGGCTTCTGTTCTCTTTCTCCGATCTGAGTTCACCTCTGTTATAGCACGTCTTTATTTGAAAACAGCCGTGTAGTAAATAACATTCAATCTGGCTTTTATGTAAGTAACATAGTGAAAAGTCAAGCAAAATTACCCCTTTTATTGGCTAACTAAAAAGATTACAATATGCATGCTTTTGAGGCAACTCAGGCCCCTTCTTCAGGCAAGATGTAAGTAATATATAAATGTTAAATGTGTTAATAAGCAGCAAACAGCAAGCATCCTGCTATCACATCCCCCCACCCCACACAGTTTTCTCAGCTCAAGTCTGTTTACCTGCATGTCAGTAGCTTAGAGTTGTACAGAGTGAGAAGTCAAGCAGAATGACACCTTTTATAAATACTATATCATTATTTGGAACACTCGCATTTCATGTGTGTTCCGTGTCTACAACATTATATGTAAACACATCATTAAAACAGAAACTTTTTCATGTTTTAGCAATAATTGACAAAATGTAGACATGAAGTGTATAATGTGTGAAGCCTGAATTCCAAATATCAAAGAAACATTTTCACAAAAGGTACAAATATAACAGAACAAATGCGCTTCCATTCAAGAATATAACTGCAGAAAAACAACCCACGTTAGGGTGAGACATTGACATGCTTTTACAATGTGCGCTTTGGTAGTGCAACGGTATCAGCTGTTGACGGGTAATCTAAACTTTATGGGTTCGAACCCAGACGAGTCCATTTTCAGAAGTGAGCTGCACATATTCTTACTATTTTAGAATAAAAACATACATTTGATTACAGTCTGTAGCAGCCGGTGTAATTTATGATACTTGTATGGGTTAGCTTACTGTGGGGGATGTGATAGCAGACTGCTTGCTGTTTGCTGCTTATCGACACAAATAAAGGACAAAAGATGCTGCTGGAGAGGTGAGAAGCGATTTAAGGTGGGACAGATCTACAAGTTTTTTTGCAGGCTCTGGTAATTCTCGTGTTAATACCAAAATCGATCAAATCTATCACAGTTTCCCCGATCTGCCATCTCCATCATCAAGACTCACTTGTCTCTCGCCTGTTGACTCTCTTGCCATCTCTGAACTTATTAATAAGTCTAATTCCTCCTCCTGTCTGCTTGATTCTGCCCCCACTTCTCTGCTTAAGACATGCTCATCCATAATAAGTATTCCTGTTGCCTCATTGAAAATAGCATGTTTCATTTTAGATTCTGTCCCTATCCAGCAAAACTGCTGCAGTTACACCAATTCCTTAAAAAAACTGACCTGGATCCTTATTCTCTCTCCAGTTACAGGCCTATTTCTAATCTCCCTTTTTTGGCCAAGGTGATGGAACCATGGGTGCTACACAACTCCATGCTTTTCTTCTAGACAATACACTCTATGAGCCTTTTCAGTCTGGCACACACAGCACAGCACTGAGACAACTCTTCTCCATGTAGTTAATAATCTTCTCCAGTCTGCAGACCATGGTTCACTTAATATTCTCCTCCTTTTTGACTTAAGTGCAGCATTTGATCCTGTTAATTATGCAATCCTCCTGTCACGTCTCTCTGCTGTAGGGATCTCTGGCTTAGCCCTTCAATGGCTCACATCATATCTCTCTAATAGGCAACAGTTTGTAGCACTCAGCCGATATAAATCCTTCACCTCACCTGTGTAGCGTGGTATCCCTCAGGGTTCAGTCCTTCCTTTGGGTCAGATTATTCTCAGACATGGCCTTAATTTCCACTGTTATTCAGACGATATACAGTGTGGTACAAGGCCGACCGTTCATCCCGGTCAATACCCCAGGCCGCCAGATGGAGCCCTCCTTGCAGCATGGAGAAGCCCCGAATGCCAGCAGGGAATAATGGACAGTGGACTTTTAATGGACAGCCCTGCTGGATACCATGGGGGCCGACAGGAGTCGCTGCAGGGAGGCCCAGGGACTATTTTCCCTACATCCCGGAAGTACGTCCCAGTCACATGGACAGAAGAAATGATGTGCTTCTGGGATGAAGAAAAGGAGTTTTTACCTGACCCGAAAGTGATAGAAAGTCACATGGACTGAGGGACAAACACTTCCGGGTCAAGGACTATAAAGGACTCTGGGAAATCCCAGACGGATGAGCTGAGTTGGGAGGCAGGTTGGCTAAGCGTCTGGGAGAGGAGGATTGATTATTGATTTATTATTGTGTTTATTTATGAGTATAGTGGAGTGTAGAATGCTTGGTGCACACTATTATTATAAAATAAAGTCATATTGGACTTTTATCTGGTGACTGACGTCTGGTCTAAGGGTTCAAGGGGTCGACAGTGCCCTTATCTTTCACAACAGTTATATCTTAGTACAGACTCCCCTACAGATTCACCTCCCAGCACACTCACTGACTACATCACTGATCTTAAACTATGGATGGAAAATAACTTTCTCAAACTTAATGCCAAAATAACTCAAGTGTTACTGGTTGGTCCAAAATCCCAACTTTCTAAGGCATCCAATTTCTCTGTTTCTGTTGATGGTACACTTGTCAAATCTGCTCCTGTTGTCAGAAATCTTGGTGTTTCATTAATCACTTAACTTTGAGATACACATTAGGTCTCTTTCCAAAATTTCATTCTATCGTCTCCATAATATTGCCCACCTCCATCCATTTCTGTTCTTTAATGATGCTAAAACTCGGGTTCATTGTTTCATAATGTCTTGTATTGATTAATGCAATTCCCTCTTCATCGGCCTCCCTACAAAATCTATACAGAAGCTACAGTACATTCAGAACTCTGCAGCCAGAGTCCTCACCCACACGAAGTGTTTTGCTCACATCTCCCCTGTTCTCTCCCAGCTTCACTGGTTACCAAGGATTAAATTCAAGATTCTGCTTCTCACCTTCAAAGCCCTACATAACCTTACCCCCCACTACCTCACTCAGCTCCTAGCTCTGTACACTCCTTGTCGCTCTCTCAGGTCCTCGAGCAGTAATCTCCTTACTGTCCCATGCACCAGACTCTCCACTCTGGGAGGCAGGTCCTTCAGTGCTATAGCCCCTCAACTCTGGAACTCTCTTCCTCGAGATTGCTCCTTTTTCTGCACCTTTAAATCTCAACTGAAAACTTTCCTCTTCTACAAACATTTGTCTTCTGTGTAATTTTTTTACTCTGTATGTAAAGTGACCTTGAGTTTGTGAAAGGCGCTCTATAAATGCAACTTATTATTATTATAAAGAAACATAATTAAATTCCTTGCTATACCAAGTATATGAATTCAACAATTAGGTTCATGTGGGCACTTAGCTTTACAGGTAATGAGGCAGCAGACAGTCAATTCCATAAATTGACGACTTTGAACATTCCTGAACAGAAGAAAGAAACTGTATAACCAGAAAAGAATCTGTAGTTTTGAACTAGCAAACTTTTTAATAAGTCATTGCAAGAATCCCAAGCAACTAACATTTCAATAAACTTTTTGTAGGACCTGCAAAGTGCATTATATTTAATAAACGATTAATATACATTTATTTCCAATGCCATTCTGTTTGGTTAAATACCTGGCAATTCCTTTGCTCATAAATATAGTAGCTGCTTCTAACATAAATCAATTGACCTGAAAATGAGTTCAGGTAGACCATATTTTATGAAATGCATTAAAAAATACAACAACACTTGTGAGCTGTGAATACCAATCAGGTATCATTTAGGAACAAATGATTGGTAGGATAAAGCTCTAGCTAAAGAATAACAGAAAAAAGAAAAGTTTGTCAAATATGATTATAGTGTTTCAGGGTTTTAAAGAGATAAATGCTTTTCCTCGGAAACATAACTTTTAATATGTCTCATATGAAATGATAAACTCTCACTTAATTATTCTTAGTCAAGGTAGTAGAGGTTTGGGCTGCTGAGGAAGAATGAGCAGTGATTTCTGAAAGCCTGAGGAATTTGAAAATATAATACAATGTATTTTATAGAATTAGATCCTCAAAGCCGTACAGAACATTATTTCATAGATTAACAAGATATTGCTGAAAAGGTTTTAAAGTTAAAGATAATTGGTTAGAAACCTGGTTATTTTCAGAATACTTGACACTCTTTAATATATTATTAGTATCAGAAAGAACATATTAGAGTTGCATAATGACAGCTCAATAATGAGGATTGAAAGAATTCTTACTTACCATGTTTGAAAGATCTTTCAATCTTCTAAAACTACAAGGAGGTAACCATTGGAATATTAGAGGATTTGGAATTTAAAATGAAACAGCAAATTAATAATAATATTTTCAGATGGACTTGAGAAACAGCTTATCATTGTTGAAAAGAGATGGCCAGTAGAGAACTGGAATCTGGAGAGGAGATAAATGAAATGTACAATGTAAACTGGCACAGACTGCCAGGCAAAGGTAGTAAGCCACAGTATGTAGGTATGAACAGGTAGAGAATAGAGATGATGGGACCACTAGGAAGGATTATGCTATAATTTAAACAGGGTGTAATAAACATTTCATGGGTATTGTGGGCATTATGATGCAAGGAAGAGAGGACAGAATATAAACTGATAAAAGATGATTGGCAGAGTGATTGCAAAGTTAAGAAATACCATAAGAAGAAAGCACTCATGTAAATAAGTTTATATTTTCTTGGTAATACTGTGTTTTACATTGTGCACAATCTTAAAATATGGATTAATACTCAATAATATCATTTGGCTTGACAAATGGAAATATATGGTATCTTTTAAGATTTTTTTAGGTTTGAACTCATACCACATTATTTCCTTTTTAACACAAGAACAATCTAGTTTTTTTTTTTAATTTATAATAAATACTTCACTTTAAACACAATTACATATTGAATATTAATACATACCTTTATTTTTGTAGCTGACACTTTCTGGACAGGAGTCGTGGATTGTTTTGCTATTGCATGCAAAATTTCTTACTTAAAGCTCTGCAGTACTGCAAAATCTCTTTGGATACAACAGCCCTTCTGCCTGAGCATTCAACTGTCTATGATAAAAGTAGACTTCATTTGATCTCTTATATCTAATTTGGTCAGTTGAAAAACAATGTTGTTTCTGCATTAGTGCTGTCAGATCTGTAATTTAAATAATTATAGGCATTTGTGCACATATTGACTAACCCTGATGGAATGCATGAAGCAGTATTTTACTTTTATCTAAATAAATGAGATAACCTTGTTAAAAGTACAATTATTATTGTCAGTATTAACTCATAATTCTTATATTTGGGGAACTGAAGGTATTTTTGTAACTTTTGTAAGCTTTTCAATTAAATAGAATCTACTTTCAAATAAATATCAAGGTATTTGCTTATATTATATAATTTTCATCTATTATAATGGATATATAATTTAAGGTTCTGCATTGTAAAAATACCAGGTTTGACCTCAATAACATTAAGAAGTGATTAGTAAAAGAAAACAACAAATAAAAATCCACAATATTCAGAAAACTTTTACTGTTGCAGATATTTTATATAAACTATAATTTGATATTTCTATATATATGAAATAATTAATGCAAGGTAAAACATGCAAAATGACTTCGTATTGAACATTTCTGTTTGCATTTGTTAACCTTGCTGGGCATGATCATTTGGATAAAAAAGGGGAAAGCAAATGGATTGAAAACCTCTAAAAGAGCTGAGGCTGACTGTCTTAAAGATCAAATAGCAGAGGCAGACCCTGCATGAATAGAATTTTTCATTAATATATAATTGTTTTTATACTTATATAAAGCTGTAACAGAAAACAAACTATTAAACAAAAGAACTGACGATAACTCAAAGGTTAACTAAATGTAGTTTAAAGCTTAAGCATGTGAGGTCTGACTCATCTTAGAGAAACTACCAACTTAATTTTCCAGGATTAGAACAAAGTAAATGAGTAACAAACACCTCTTTAGAAAGCAAGGATAAACTAATGGGAAAGCCTAAACACCCCTCCTATGAAGTGGTGATAAGATCAATAGAATGATCTGCAAACACCCCTCCTAAGGAAGAGGCTTTCAGAATAATGGGAGAATCAACATGAGTTATAAATTACTTGTGGTTTAGTTGATTGGATAAGGTAATAAAGTTCTGCATATTAAGACTCAGATGAAGTGATGAATTAAATGAGGTAATGGTAATAGAAAAGTATTAAAGACAATGAATTTTGAAATTAATGGCACACTCCATAGACTTAGACATTTGTGCATAATAACTGTACAAATAAAGAAATGTTCTGCATTCGCATCTGGGCTCTGTGGCTGCCTCCTTTGAAGATATAGGAAAGTTTTTTCCATGACACGTTTATTAACCAACTAATAAATTAAATTCTATGTGCTAATACTCCTTAGGCAACCACGAACAGCACAGTGTAGTTCATAAATCAAAGCTAGACTATTAATTTTATTAGTGATTCAGCTTGAACAATATTTTCAGACAGACTGGGAGAGCATAAAAGAACATGGCCTTGTAGTGCCAGCATCAATAACACACATCAGTGTGTGCTGCTATACACTGCCTCTGTCAAGAGTGGGTTTACATAAACCAATGGTAGCACTTAATCAACCTGTACACAAACTCCTTTATTAGAGTTTCCATCTCTAAGTAATGGCACGTGCTTAATGTAAATACGGTGTAGAGAAAACACAAAGAAAATAACACAAAGTCACAGTTTTGCTCTTTGCCAGTTTGGAAACACGGGGTCTATTAATATTGTTGCACAATAGTTGCCCTTATGTAGTTACACTTGGGAGAATTTCCTACAGTAATGGCTTCCAGAAGGGAATCATCCATCCTTATGTTGTCCCAGCTTTACAGCAATTCAGATTCCCATAGCCAGAAGAGCTAGACTGCTCTTAAGATTTGAATTCACTGGGCTCAATATTCTCCCTTGGACTTCCTGTTCCAAAGAAGTACTGTAGAATATCTCTTTAACTCCAACATAGACCCTCTTAGGATTCTACAACTTACACTACTAGGCAAGCACTCTTACCCTAATATCCTAAGCCTTCCCTGCAGAGTATTTCATGAACATGTTACACAGTAAATCCACACATGACTGTATCCATTTGCAGCCACTACTGCCATCATCAATCTGATTTCCATTCTCTATGAACAGCTTTACTTCCTCTCTTTGTGTTTGTTATGTTTCAGCCAAGGTTTGTTCCCTGCCTTAAGTATATTTTCCTTCTTATTGTCATTCCTTTTATTGTGAATTATTATTTTTCGTGTGTATTTTTGCTTATTTTTCCAGATTTTGGTAATATTATCTTGATAAATTGAACCCAGCCACAAGGGATGCACAAGCCAATGTGTTTCTTCGTGCTGGTCCCTAGCCCAGATAAATGGGGAGGGTTATGTCAGGAAGCGCATCCAGTGTAAAATTTTGCCAAATCAGTATGCGGACAACAATACAGGGTGCTGGCGGAGATTGGGCTACTGTTGGCCGAAGAAGAAGGAGAAGAAGAGGGGGAGATGTGTCCAAAGGCAGGAGGAGAGGAGGAAAGTAAACAGTGTGGAACTGAGGGTAGGAACTCTGAATGTTGGTAGTATGACTGGTAAGGGAAGAGATATCAGATATGATGGAGAGATGGAAGGTTGATATATTGTGTGTGCAAGAGACTAAATGGAAAGGGAGTAAGGCCAGGTGGATTGGAGGTAGATTCAAATTGTTCTATCATGGTGTGGATGGGAGGAGAAATGGGGTAGGAGTTATTCTGAAGGAACAGTATGTCAAGAGTGTTTCGGAGGTGAAAAGAGTGTCAGGCAGAGGAATGATTATGAAGCTGGAAATTGGAGGTGTGATGATGAATATTGTTAGTGCATATGCACCGCAAGTTGGGTGTGTCATGGGTGAGTAAGAAGATTTTTGGAGTGAGTTGGATGAAGTGATGAGCAGTGTACCCAAGGGACAGAAAGTGGTGATTGGAGCGGATTTCAATGGGCATGTTGGTGAAGCAAACAGTGGAGACGAGGAGGTGATGGTTAGGTATGGTGTCAAGGAGAGGAATGAAGGTCAGATGATAGTGGATTTTGCCAAAAGGATGGACATGGCTGTGGTGAACAAGTATTTTTAGAAGATCGAGGAACATAGGGTTACTTCCAAGAGTGGAGGAAGATGCACATAGGTAGATTACATCATATGCAGAAGAGTTGATCTGAAAGAGATTGAAGACTGCAAAGTGGTGGCTGGGGAAAGTGTAGTTAAGCAGCATAGGATGATGGTCTGAAGGATGACGTTGGAGATCAAGAAGAGGAAGAGATTGAGGGCAGAGCCAAGGATCAAATGGTGGAAGCTGAAAAAGGAAGACTGCAAGGTTGAGTTTAGGGAGGAGGTGAGACAGGCACTGGGTGGCAGTGAACAGTTACCAGACAGCTGGGAAACTACAGCAGACGTAGTAAGGATGACAGCAAGAAGGGTGCTTGGCATGACATCTGGAAAGAGGAAGGAGGAAAAGGAAACCTGGTGGTGGAATGAGGAAATAGAGGAGAGTATACAGAGGAAGAGGATGGCAAAGAAGAAGTGGGATAGTCAGAGAGATGCAGAAAGTAGACAAGAGTACAAAGAGATAAGGCACAAGGTGAAGAGAGAGGTGGCGAAGGCTAAAGAAAAGGCATATGATGAGTTGTATGAGAGGTTGGACACTAAGGAGGGAGAAAAGACCTGTACCGATTGGCTAGACAGAGGGACCAAGCTGGGAAACATGTGCAGTAGGTTAAGGTGATAAAGGATAAAGATGGAAACGTACTCACAAGCGAGGAGAGTGTGTTGAGCAGATGGAAAGAGTGCTTTGAGAGGCTGATGAATGAAGAAAACGAGAGAGAGAGAAGAGGTTGGATGATGTGGAGATAGTGAATCAGGAAGTGCAATGAATTAGCAAGGAGGAAGTAAGGATAGTTTTGACGAGGATGAAAAATGGAAAGGCCGTTGGTCCAGATGACATACCTATGGAAGCATGGAGGTGGAGATTTTAACTAGATTGTTTATGGTATCTTAGAAAATGAGAGGATGCCTGAGGAGTGGAGAAGAAGTGTACTGGTGCCAATATTTAAGAATAAGGTGGATGTGCAAGACTGCAGTAACTACAGGGAAATAAAATTGATGAGCCACAGCATGAAGTTATGGAAAAACGTAGTGTAAGCTATGTTACGAAGTGAAGTGATGATTAGTGAGCAGCAGTATGGTTTCATGCCAAGAAAGAGCACCACAGATGCAATGTTTGCCCTGAAGATGTTGTTATAGAAGTTTAGAGAAGGCCAGAAGGAGTTACATTGCGTCTTTGTGGACCTGGAGAAAGCATATGACAGGGTGCCTCAAGAAGAGCTGTGGTATTGTATGAGAAAGTCGGGAGTGGCAGAGAAGTACGTAAGAGTTGTACAGGATATGTACAAGGGAAGTGTGACAGTGGTGAGGTCTGCGGTAGGAGTGACGGATGCATTCAAGTTGGAGGTGGGATTACATCAGAGATCGGCTCTGAGCCCTTTCTTATTTGCAATTGTGACGGACAGGTTGACAGACGAGATTAGACAGGAGTCCCCGTGGACTACAATGTTTGCTGAGCAGGTCGAGGAGACCCTGAAGAAGTGGAGATATGCTCTAGAGAGGAGAGGAATGAAGGTCAATAGGAACAAGACAGAATACATGTGTGTAAATGAGAGGGGGGTCAGTGGAATGGTGAGGATGCAGGGAGTAGAGATGGCAAAGGTGGATGAGTTTAAATACTTGCGATCAACAGTACAGAGTAATGGGGATTGTGAAAGAGAGGTGAAAAAGAGAGTGCAGGCAGGATGGAATGGGTGGAGAAGAGTGTCAGGAGTAATTTGTGACAGACGGGTCAGCAAGAATGAAAGGGAAGGTCTACAAGATGGTAGTGAGACCAGCAGGAGACAGTTGGCAACAACTGACTAGCTGGAACAAACCTGACAGCATATCCTTCTAAGGTCTCACCCTTTCTGCTCGACCAGATAAAAAACACAATGCTATCAAGCATGGTATCATTTGACCAGAAGAATCTGGACAGACAACTTGCTCTCATGATTCTCAGAATTTCCTACAAAAGGGCACAATGCTATATCCTTTAACTTAATAGAGCAGAAAGTGCTGTTTACCTGTGTTTTGTCCTTAAAATCTACATTTTTTGTGATTACTCTCATACTCACAGAGCCCCAAAACTCTATTTGCTTATCATATTTTGTTTTATCCTCACAGGTTACATGCCTTATGTTTTATAGATGGAGCCCCAAGAGTTGGAGTCACCATGACATCGGCACTTTATATTTAGGTACCAATGAGGGTCATTGCTAGTTGTCGTTTGTCTTGGATATTCTGATGTATTTGATTTTTGCTACTGTTGTTGTGGTTTCTGATTTCTGGATTATGGATTTGTTAATTTTAGTTGTTTTTTAGGCTAACACTTATTGCCTTACAGTTTTTGTGCTTCCTTTTGGGTTTTAGTAAGTAACAGCAATAATAGACTTAAAAGTCCCTGCGTGAAAGTAGCTTCAGGAGGTTGTCTGAAGTTGAAGGCATGTGTACGTGTACGTGTGTGTGTGGGTGTGTGTGGTGGTAATTACATGCACACAAGAGTACAGATGTTGGAGAAATACAGGACTTCCACCTAGAAAAAGGAGACAATGGCATCACTGATTTGATTATGCTGAGCTGTCATTAGTGATTTGCCAGCTTTTAAAATGGAGATGTGCCCAGCTGTGGTTTTCTTTTTGACCATTTGGTATTGGAGACATGGAAGAGCTGTGAGCGATTGTGGTAGTCTTTTGTAAAGTAATATGTACATTGTGGCCGCTACAGGCACTGTAACCCCATTGAACCCACCAGACAGACATCCAGGACACACGTTTAAAACACCAAGAATAATTTCTTTAATAATATTCTTCAGTTATAGTGCACAAAGCACTGCACACTCCACGATTCTTCCAATAATCAATAATTATTAAACAAATAACAATAACCAAATCCTCCACTCCCAGCAGCTCCGTTCCTCTACCACCCAACTCCGGCTCGACCTGCTGGGTTTCCCACAGTCCTTTTATTGTCCATGAGCCGGAAGTACTTCTGGGTTAGTATAACAGGAATAGTCCCCAGGTTCTTGGTGAGCTCCCCCTGGAGGCACCCACGGCACCCAACAGGGCTGAAGAAATGGACTCCATGTCCCATGCTGCCCAGCGGGAATCCGGGGAACCATTTCCGTCCAGGGGAGCTGCGATCTAGCGTCCCGGGGGATGTAGTGCCCTGAAAAGGCTATTCTTCCTCTTTCTTTCAGTTGAGGGACATCCCGGCCAGACTGAAACGCCATCCATCCATCACAACATATAGTCACTGATTTTTTCCAGTCTTTTGTGCATGTGCTATTTTTTTCACTTTTGCTTTTGATAAGTGCTATTTTTTACATGCTCTTTGATTTTTGTCTTGGGGTGGAAGAAATAGGAAGAAGAATTTATTATTTTTGTTATTTTGTTCAAAAATTTTGGAGGCACAGTAAATACTGTACATATTCACCATCAGTTATTTTTATTGTAAATACATTCAGCGTTATGGCAGTGAACTGTGATTTAGTTCATGACACTGAATGGTTATTTTTCTGGCAATTGTATATAAAGAATTGTCTGCTTTTGTGTCTGTGCTACCATTTTAAAACCAATGGTCCATTCAGGAAAATCTACAGATGTCCAGGTTTTGTAGGATCATATAGAGTTCCAGTACATTGGGCATCACTCACACACACACACACACATATATATATATATGGCAAAGGTATGTAGATATATTAAAAGACATTTTGATCATAAAAATGTCAATCTTTGCTGTTAAGAATGATCATTTCTGATGCTCTCTGCTTGATTTTGTTCTATGAAGGAAAAGAAACTAAATTTACATCTCAACATCATTATCCTCCCACACTAATCAGTAGTTTTTTAAATCCAACACGTTATAATGTTTTGTTTTTAAGTGGTAAAGGCATTTCTTCCACAAGGATTTTAGAACATATTTTAATGTCTGTAATAAATCTGTATTACACTTTTTTTTGGCTTATATTACTTTTAAATAATTGATCTAATTCGGCAATCTTTTAAATTTACTTTTTTTGAAGTTCTTGTTTGGGAGTCTCTGTGATTTTACTTTATTTTAATACACTTCTGAATGCTTTCTATTGCCTTCACAGACCTTTACAGACAGGTTTCACATTTTTATTGGAGTTAAGTTATGTGGTGCCCACTTTGTGACTCCTAGAAAGTTTTGGTACTTGATTATACTTTAAAACTTTTTAAAATTTACATTACTTTTTTACTTACCAATAATAAAAACTGTCAGTTGAAGTGTTTGGGTTGACACCCTTAGTTTGCTTATATGAATAAAGTTAGTTTTCAATATTTTAAATTTGTCTGTCATCCTATACCACAGTTACTAGCTGACTTGTACTCACAGTGATTCTCCCTTTACTTAAAAAGAAACCACTTTGTTTTACAAGGCTATCAAATTGTCACATTACTTGTAAATTGAGACAATACTTGTCAGTCAAAAAAATTCAGTTTATTCTTCTAAATTTAGACATCTAAAACAGCAACAAAAAGATGACACAAAAACTGGTTGTGCAAGCATTTTTTGTAAATATTTTTCAAACTGCACATTCATCGTTCAACAGATATAATGGCCAACTAGCTTAGCCACCTTGCAGAAAAGTATGCCATTTGCTTTTATATATAATTATAGTATAATATATTATGGTGCAGCTGCTGGTCCTCCACAGGTCTGACATTGAGTTCAGTGGCTAGAAGTACCTGACTGATTTAATGGATGGCATGCAGGGAATGGCATCCCTGACTGGATGGTCTCCCCTCCCTTTCCTTCCTGAAAGGCTCATGTGGCAAATGGACATAAAGAGTGTTAGGATGTCCCCTGTCTTAGCCAGGAAGGTTGCAAAAGATGCCAGTGCAGAAGTGGTTATGCTGGCATCCTGGTAGGGTGGCAATGAAGAATAATACTCAGGTCAGTAGGCCAGTGTAACGGAAGGAAAGGGGAAGATAGCCTGTAGTCCTGACAGTGTCTCCTGATACACTAGATGTTAGCATCCCTTGGTCAGGATTCCCACATGAGACCCACAGGGCATGCTGGGTCCTGTAGTTTAATGGAGCAGCCCTGTTGGGTTCCATGTCGGCCGACAGGGGAAGCTACCTGAATTAATGATCCTTGCTTTGTGGAGCTTCCATTTGACGCAGAAGTGTTTCTAACGGGCTATGATTTAGCACCGGAAGTACTCCCAGGTGCAAGATTAAAGCAGACACTCAACCCCATCCAGGTGAGTTGGAGAGGAGTATGGAAGATGGAAAAAGCTTGCCTGGAAAGTGCTGATGAGAAGAAAAGACAGAGAAGAAAAACTGTGTTGTGGTTTGACAACAAAAAAACCTTTTGTAAGGTATTTTGTACAAATAAAGCCTTTATTTAAACAAGGACTTGTGTCTGTGAAGTTGTGTCTGGGGTTTGGGTAGCCACCGCATAGTGGTCACCTGGTTAAGGTATCAATGGCAACAAATGCCAAAGTAGGGTACTGTGAAGAAATGGAAACAGAGCAATAATCAACGGATAATGTTGATTGTCATAATTTTAATTAGCACAAATAACAAAAATGAACAGGTTCTCCTCTCTTTCCTCCTGTGTGGCTCCTTTTATACTAGATGCGGAATGGCTTCTGGTGACCCGGCATAAATTGTGGGGTAGTTTGGGAACCAGGGTGGTTCTCATCCAACCTTGCCCCCTTGTGACACACAGGGACCCTGGCAGAGCTGCACTTCTGCACTCCAGTTCCTATGAATTTACAGATGTCCAAGCTGGCATGCCTCCACAATATAATATTATATTGTGGCGGATGGCCAGGACCCTTGCCCAGCCATGACGCCTCCATGCTGGAAGGACCCGGGGGAGACATCCTATACAGAGGTTACTTACCCCGGAGCGCTAGATGGCAGCCTCCCTGAGTTGCAGCGGTGCCTAAGACTCCCGCAGGTCTTCATGGGAGCTGGAGTTTGGTGCAACCCTGTTCGGATCCGTGGGTGCCACCAGGGGGTGCTGCAGTTGCTGTTGAACCAGAACCTGGAAGTGCTGCCAGAAATAGTTCATCAAGCAACTGGAGCACTCCCGGGTGCATTATAAAAGGAGCCAGAGTCGGGAGGATGGAGACGAAGTTTGACTGGAGGAGTAAAGGAGAGAAAAGAAAGAAGAAGAAAAGTATTGTGTGTGCTTTTGGGACTGTGTTATTCTTGTGGGGGGCGGGGAAGACGTTGTCCACAAGGAAAAAGAAAAAAAATCCTGTGCACTTTGGAGTTGTGGGTCTGTGTCTGTCTATGCCAGGTTGGGGCAGCGATGCCCACCTGCAGAGGTAAACACTATATACAGTATAAATATGACATAATATAGTATATATTATATGATATACTATGCACTACAATAGTTAAGTGATTAGCCTACCTACCATATTGTGGGAAACTAGTATCAGAAACAGGTGGTAAATACTTTTGCAGTAATATGTTATTATGCAGCATAAAACCTGTAGTTAATGGGGTGTTTTTATTATGTATGATGACATGACATAAGTATGCTTTTATATTACAGCTTTTGATATAAAAAACAGTATGAAATACAATATGTTTGCATTGTACTAAGTTCCACATTCTTGGCTTTGTATGTAGCTTTAGAGGACAGACCATTTTTAAAAAGTTCAGCCCAACCGAAATGGCCATGAACAAGGAAAGCCAGATTCAAGATGCAGTATGTACAGTATGTACAAATAAACATATACATTTATTAATATACATCACATCTCCCCCTCATACATGCTTGTCTGTAAGAGCCTATTCTAGTAGCACTGGGTACAAGGCAAAAAACAACCTTTAGAAAAGGTGCCAAGTCTGTTGCAGAGCCCACTGATGCACACATTCACACTCACATACATGCCCATATTCGACGTGGGGCCAGTTTGAAATCGGCAATTCACCTAACACACATACAACTTTATGATGAATACCCTGAGGAAAATCATCACAGAGATGTGGAGAACATACTAATTTCATACAGATTACCTCCTTAAAGTGGCATCACATACCATTGCTGTGACATGCAGACAAAAGTCAAAATAAAGATAAGGTTTATGGAAGCTGTATGGCCAAAATATTATGTTTCCATATTCTGTCTTTTTAGTTTATTAGTGTAGACTCCCTTTTTACCTATTTTTTTTGCCTTTTCTGATACATGATAACTCAGGCCATATTCCAATATTACTATATCCATGTTGATATTATTATATCCAATATAATATCAATAAATGTGTGTGAACTCCATTAGTGTTATGACCAAATTGTATGACTGCTTCTGATAAAATTGTGAAGACTTTAGTTATTCTTTCAAGTTGAAAAGGCTTTAAACCTACACATGGTCACTATGTTATTGTGTGTTTTATAGGCAAATATATAGAATTAACTATGTAAAAGTTATAAAGTAGTTTTGCTGCTTTGCCTAAATTAGCATTTTATATGTTCAGTTTTTATAAATCCTACTACAGGTCAAACCTTATTTTTAATTTTGACATCCTTTGTTTTCTCTTATTGTCGCCTGACATACGATCACTCACAGAGCGACTTTTCAGCAGGTAGTCCCAGACCTTGGTGCCAGCAGTATGTTAAAGGATAAGAGCAAACTTAAAGGAATGATTCAGTATTGTTTATTATTTTGGGCATAATAATTAAGGCTAAACGACTCCAGCAGTGATTTAATTGCAGACAGTTGACATTAGAGCTGACTCCTAGGTTTTCAAACCTGTCTGTCTGTTTGCTTGCCTAAAGATGCCTGCAGTGTATATCAACTGAAAAAAAATGCCATCATTAGCACCCAATTAAGGAAAAAAATGATTTTCATAAAGTCAGAAGTCAGTTCCTCATAACAGAAAAGGAGAAACTGTCCATGGAATATATATTTAAAAGCCTTTGAAGCGCAAGATAATTAGTTCTGTCCAGCTTGTAAATTTCTGCATTACACATGCACATACGCTATTATTATCCTCGGAAAAGACCTTTTCAGATTTTCAGGGAATATAAGGGAATGTTTTGGCATCTATAATGCAGTACTAATTTGGCATATAAACAGAAAAAATTAACAAACAAGAGGTAACAATTCCGCCTAACTCTTCCTTTGGTTAGATGATAGATAATTGATCAAAGTTGTTATGCAGCCCACTCTCTAAGCACTGCAGTATTTTTCTTCAGTAACATGACTGTGCATATTCCTCCACACTCCCTTTGCCCTCAGTATAAATAGCAAGGTTGTTTTTCCATTTTGAAAGCTCATCCTCTCATACATGGACTAAATAAAGGCCATTAATACTGCAGCCCAAACAGTTTCTAGTGGGTTTGTGTTTTTTTGGTAGAACTTTACTTGATACTCTTAATTAATGTTTGATGATGCATGTGCTGGATTCCTTGAATTTTACATTTTAAACTGCTTTTAAGTGGTTTAATTTTGAAAATGTAAACTCAACATACTGTAAACACCTTTAGAAATTTGCTGTTTTAATACTTGTGCAGTTTTTGTTTCATGGCCTTTTTGCATTCGCATTGTTTGCCCTCTTATTTTCTGCTGGTTTCTACTGATAACATGATTTCCTTAAATGTTTCATTAATTATTTAACCTATTTAGGAAACAGTGATCCATGTCACCTCACAACTTACAGAAATTAAGTTGAATTCTGAATTCCAGTCCGTACTTTACATTTTCTTTGTGTGTTTTTAAGACATGTTATCTTATCAGGTGAATTATAAACTGATGTGTGCTGCTGTGTTTGCGTAAATCTTCTCTGGCCCAGTGACATCTTAGTTAAGAGGAGCACAGAAGAAAGCTAATGTGTCCCTCCTGAAATACATCTTGCCTGAAGATGGGGCCTGAGTTGCCTCGAAAGCTTGCATATTGTAATCTTTTTAGTTAGCCAATAAAAGGTGTCATTTTGCTTAACTTTTCACTACATTGCAACCCCATACTACAGTGATATTAGTCCTGCCTCAGGGTACGTCGATTTTAATAACTGGATCGTTGGCATCATAATAGCAAAATTTCTTTTAGTATTACTGTGAGATATGTTTTAGTAAACTTAAGGTAACTTTTACTTACAACAATCATATCTACAGTATATACTTCTCAAATTTGCAGCAGGTACTGTACATCATTTGTAGCAAGATTTGTTTTTCATCATTTTAATACTTTACGGTTTATTACCTTTCTGTTGTTCACATAAATGTAAAAGAATACAAAATACTAACACATGATTTCAAATGTGGCAGTGTCATTTGGTTACACACCTAAAAGGCCAGATTCTAATAAACTGATTTTTTATTTTTTGTTTGGAATATTAATAGAAAAAGAATCCAGTTACATTTTGCCTCCTGTCAATATAAAAGAAAAAGACTTAAAAGCAAACAATATAATTACTCATTCTACTAAATAATAGATTTTTTTAATTTAAATTATTAACATTTATATTTTTTAGCAAAACTTTGATAGGCAGTTAATAGCAGAGTACATCAAACAGGTTCTAGTGAATTTCTGCTTACTTAAAAGTTACTGTTTTAGAGGAAATTATAGATTATTATTAACTAGTAAAAAAAATATTTAGAGTATTGAAAAATCCCCTGATAATTATTCTATTAAGCATCTGTATTAAAAAGGGTACATTTACTCTTGAAGCATCTTACTCAAGGTCGCGTAATAATTCAGTTGTGGGGAACCAAGCTAGTAACATTGTGTGTAGTCAATGGTCTTATTGACTTACCCACTCTGCTCGACTGTGGATAAATTTAACAATATGTTTAAAGGAGAAGTCTGTTATTTTTCGAGTCAAAGTTATTGCTTCACAATCCTGGTATATGTTAATTTGACACATAAAATTGTTCTGTTTCTTATAAATTTATATATAAATTTCTTAGAACTTTACAAAATACTTTGTCTGTTCTAGCAACTTACAATAGAGCTATATTGAACCTTGCATCCATACCTGATAAAAAAAAAGGCCTTAAAATTTACCAAATAGGTCCACTTTGAAGTAGCAAAGAGTTTTGATTTAAGTAAATCTATCTTCCATGTTGTTATAACGAAAGGAAAATACATATAATTATTTTATCACAGATTAAAGAGCCACAAACCCGTAATTGTTTTTTTTTTAATGCATTATAAGTTACTCTTGATGGTAATATAGTAATAAAAGAACTAAACACAATGTTTTAACCCTGATGCCAGTCAATCTGTAAATACATACAGACTCTTTGTCGACCCTGGTATTGTGAGGTTGGAATGACAGACCACTTTGCCTATGCTAAAACATCTGTAATGAACTTATTAAACTTCAACATGATTAAACATCCATGAACTAGTGTTGCTAAACTGGTCCTGGAGTGAGTGTGTGTGTTCACTCAGTATTAGAGTGACATCTTTATCAGGAAGGGTTCCAGCCTTGTGTCTGGGATAGACTCTAGCTGGACTGTGACCCTGCCCTGAATAAGTGAGTTAGACAGATGGACGGATGTATGTATAGATGTATGCAGGGCTTGAAGTGGGCCATTATGCATTAATATGTTGAATTGGCTTTTTCTCGTTCAAGCACTGGAAGTATACCTAATGTCTGCTCGATTCTTGTCACTTCATTGCCCACTAAGCAAGCTGTCTCACTGACACACACAGATAATTTATCAGTCCAGCTCTAGCCGGCAGTATCTTTTGCATAGTAAAATAATATACAAGATTATGAGTGCAATTTTTTTTGTTTCCTTTTACTTTTGTCTAGCTGTTCACAGAGCGCAGCGCGCAAGGGTACCGAGTAGTAAGATGAATGGGGAAGTTGTCAAAGGAATAAGGCTCACAACCAATCTCCTTCTAAAAAGGCTTAATATCACAAGCATGGTTTGCTTTTTTCCTTCTTAAAATGACATGGATGTAATCTCAAAACATGGGTCAAAACTTCTTGGCTTGAAAAATGGATTCATCTGGTTACGTTTGAGGCTTTTCTATCACACATGGGTGTGGGATTCCATAGAGCACTATTGTAAGCTGCAAGAATAGACAAAGCATTTAGAACACAATTTTATGTGGCAAATATTTACCCTGCTTGTAAAGAAATAACTTTGACTTGAAAAAAATAAGATTATTTAAAAAATATACATTTACCTAGCATTTAAAAAAATGCTTTTTAAAAAACTATTGCATACAGGTTTTTTATACAGGACTCTGCTAATCTTAATAATAATATTAAAGGATGGATATCACTAGGATTCTTTCACATCGCTCAGTCTGAAATTGCCTAGTTCTACACTTATAAGTAATCTTGGTATCTTACGTGAGTAATTTGTAAAGTTTGTAAGTGTATTTTGTCTCCGATTTTGCTACAGAGCTCTGTGCCCACACGCAGTAAAAAGTATTATACAAGAACAAAATGAAACTAAATGTGGGTATTTCAAAGAAGGGTGAAAAAAATAAATTGCTTTTAAGAGGGCAATCAGTGGTATTGCAAAAGATTCAAAATTCAATCTCTAATGTAATGTATCTCTACTGTATTATAATTTATGTGGTGCACACAGAACAGCCTAGAATAATAAAGTAAATCTCCCTTCTATCGTAAACATGTGGGTATTGAAAGAGAGATGTATAGTTCTCTCCAAAATCCCATTGCTCACACATTCACTACATAGGAAGACAACCGGAAGTCTGTAAATGTTATATTCTGACACCTTGGTGAAGATGACACCGTATAAAGGGAGACAGAATTTGTTTTCTCATAAAAAGCCAGAAGTCATAGGACTATTCCCTTTTGTCTGAGTATTAATGGCAAATAAGCATACAATCAGAAGTAAAATGCATCCTATGCCCACTAACAAAGAAGAACAATGGTGTCTGCAGGGAAAGATGGATGTCCAATTTTATTTTTCTCACTTATATGCAGTGCTACACTTCTTATTTTGATACTCTTCACATTACAATATTTAGCCGACAAAATGGGGCAACAGTGCAGATTTTGTATTCAGTCACCCTCAGCTAGCTGTATAATTTGACTCTTTCAGAGGCAATGAGATTCATCAATTGCAGTCGTTAAAATCTGAGATGTTCTCCAACTAGACAGCAGGTCAAATCATATCTTGTGACACTGGCTATTATTTGATTCTAAAATATTAATGCAAGCAAGTTTCTCCAAACCTGAAATGCAGGATTGAGCTTAACAAGCTTACTTGGTGATTAGGACCTTAGATGAATTTGAGGGACAGATTTATTTAATAAAAGGCAATTTACATTTTGCATTGTAATTGAAGACAGCACATTTAGGACTACAGTCATGCAGGTACAATCAGTGATAGTCTGATGCATCAAGACTGGCTGTTGTTTTTTTTTGGACGGGATGGGAATTAGGCAAGCCAGATCGATAGATGGTGAATGTGATAGACATGATGATCACTGCTACTATTTTAGGCTTCAACCTGTTAAATATTGTAGTGTAATAATTTTTTGCTGATTTCAGACAACACTTAATTTCTGACTTTGTGTAATGGAAGAAGAAAGTCCTCCAGAAGAGACTGAAATTAAACTAACTGTACCACAGAGTAACAGCAGTCACAAGTCTGAACTTGGTGTCATTATGTTACCTTTGAAATGTACCTCACCCTGACACATACTATCAGCAGCTGCACCTTAAGGCTGCTCTCTCTACTGTAAATTTCAAGTCACCAGCTTGTAAACAACTCCTTTCATTAATGAAGTCCAAAAAAAAAAGGTGACATATTGTGTGTATGCCCTACTACAGGGTTCAACAGCACACAATATTATGCCAGATATTGACAAACTGATTTCCTGCAAGTGTTTCCAGTGTTCTCCAAGCAGATCAGCAAAATCTGCAGAAATAAATGTGTATATTTAAACTAAGTGTTCTTTATAAAAATTTGGTGTGTTTGCTTCTTGATCTTATATTTAAAGCTAAAACTTGGCTGGAAGTAAAAGTTTTCAATGTCATTATACAAACGTTTAATTTATGAAGCTAAGATAAATAAACAATGTTTGTTGCCATCCAATCTCTTATGATTTATACAATATTTGCACTTCTTAAGATCTGATTAGAGTTTCAAGTTCTTCATGCATGCTTATAATTAGTGGAAACAACATCGGTACAACAAAGAAAAAAGGGAAGTATGAGTGTTGCTTCTTTGTTCCCAGGAGATTGCAAATCTCATCAGTATTCCTATTTTCAAGGACACAGTCATGATCGACAGGGCTTAACATGTATCTAGCTAGAATTGGATTTGATCCTCAGGGCTGGGCCAGAGGGTTGTTCTTTGAGATTTGTTGAATTTACATTTTTTTTTTCTTTCTCTCCAATAAACAAAATTACTGCTTAGAGGCTGGCATTACCTGATACCTTCTGAGATCTGCTTTTTTTAATTTAGTCACATCTAAATCTGTTTAAATTGTCTTCTGGAAGATTTGTAAAAAGATGAGGATTAAGCATGCTGAAGATTAGCACTGTTGTTCAGCTCACCAAAATAATACACCTGCTGAGAGTGAGGGCATTCTTCATTGTTCATAACTGAATTTTAGAAATAAGCTTCCACTGTACTTGCTACTCTTTAGGGAAATAATATATCATGATGATACTTTTCCTCACTCTGTCACAAGAAAGTACATATGCCATGACAATGTTAACCAGTACAATCTTTTAATTAGACATTAAAACTCATTCAATTATAGTATCGATATATCACACTTAAAATAAAGTTGTATTGTTTAATTCAGACTAAATAAAAATGCCAAAATATATAACCAGTTTACTGTGACCAAAGTAATCTTGGTCACAAAATAATTTCACTGAGGAAAGATTTTATAAAAAAAATACTAAATCAATTTCTGGTTATAGCTCCTGCTACTTGTGTTATTTTAACTACTAAATAAAAACAATAATCTACTATATCCATTAATTTTGCTTTCTGTTAACTACATCTTTGAGCTCATTTTCTGAATAATGTTTATTACTATTTGCACATGTATGATAGCTTTAGTATATTTATTTTAGTCTTTTTATTTAGCCAAAGTGTAAAACATAAAAACTTTCCAACATGTTCTAAATGGGATACTATGGCAGCTAGGCTATTAGCTAAGAAAATGAGCTTGATGAACGCTATGGCTTTCTCTTGTTTGAAATTTCTTATCAATTGTTAAACAGGACTAAGACAAAGTTAAAGAATTGACATCACCTCACAACCCTGTATATAGTAAAGGCAAAAATAATAAGGCTTATCAGCAAAAGGAATGTCTCTGATGACACAAATCTCAAATTAGACTCTTTAAGATGATGACACTTCTGGTTAAATGCAAGTCAGGCAGGAAGAGGTAGCACCAAATGGACCGGACGTGACATAAGAGGTGATGAGGTTGTCATTCATCCAGTCTTCAGAGAGAGAAAGAGAAGAGGTATTAGAATACAGCACCTCACTGTAGATCTGCAAGGAATTACCACCACTAGAATTTTAAGCTGTCCCCAAGTTGTACATGTGTGACAGGATTTGAATACAATTAATTAAAAATATCAGATGTCTTCTGAGAGTAGAAACATAATTATGGAAACTTCCCTTCACCAAACTATTTTCTGCAATTTTATTCTAATATTAATTTTATAGTAAATTATACACCAACCGAGGAATACACATCAACTATGTAGAGGTAAATGAAACTAAATTCACAGCAGAAGTCTACTTCAATTCATAAAAAAAATCATGAAGCAAATTGTGCTTCACTTCCTGTAAAATTTGTCCCCTTGACACAAAAAGGAAGGTGTTTAGTCCTATCTGAAAGTGTGTACATTCACTAATTCAGAATGCGTCTGTAAGTCATTTAGTATCTAAATAAATATCTCAATTGAAAAAAGTCACATGTAGACTTTTTGCTGAACTATCAGCTGTGTGTTGTGGTTGTTCTACTGAAACCATTTTGGCAAACGCAGTCCTACACTTGAAACACCACCATGTATGGAGTGTGCGTACTATTAAGTTCTTCTGAAAGAAGTAAGAAATGGGGCTAGCGGCTGATATGTAATGGCTGGCTTAGAGAAAACACAAAAATTTTATAAATAAGACTCCTGGTCACCACACTACAAAAATGACATTGGAGTTCTGCAAAGGAGAGCAGCATGTGCATCCCAGAACTAAAGGCCATGTCCTACTCTGACAGGCTCAGGAATTAAACCTCTTTAGTCTTGAGCAGAGAAAGCATCATGGGGGCCTATTCCAGCTGTTCAAAATTCTCAAAAAGATCAATTAGGTTTCTCCAGCAGATTTCCTTTAATTCAACAGTGAATCATATGTTAGAAGACACCAGTGGAAACTAAGAGGAAGTGCATTTAAGACTGAAGCAAATAAGCCCATCTTCACATAATGAGTTGTGGGAAACTGGAACAAATATTTTGAAAAGTATAAAAACAACTTAGAGATTATCTAAACCAAACACGTATGATGGATTGAATAAACTTTATTTAATCTTATGTTCAATGACCACACAGATGACCAGTGTTGTTCCTTATGTGATTCTTTGTTCATGCAACCTTAAAATGTGATAAAGCTAGACCAAAATAAAATAAAATAAGCAATTTTTACTGTCATGGTGACAAAAATTGTATGTTTTCTGTGAAAGTGGCTTTCACATTCAAGTGGAAGGCAAGTAAGCAAGAGCTTAGTGGTAGTGATGGAGGCAGAATGGGGGCTTGAGCAGTATTTGGTGTCTTACTTTTAGGTGAGTCAGTCCTTTAGGTAGATACGGTTCTACAACCACATAAAATGACAATGGAGCTTTTGTCCATTTCATTGATCTCCCTTTTGTCATTGCTCCCATGTAGATTAATTGTCTTGAATTAAATTCATGCTTTGGTTATACTGTATTTTGGTCTCCTTGGCCATAATTAAACATAAATGGTAAAAATCTACAACCTTTTCAAAACTGTTTCAAAGCAAATGCAAAACAAAAATCTGTAGTTAAAAAAACCCAAAATCAACTATAGAAGTGTACTAAACTCCTTCAGGAAGGGGAAAAAAATAAGAACAATGCAAATCATAACACTTTGGGCCTTATGTACTGTATAATGCCACGCTTAGAATTCACACTAAACATTGCATACGAACAACAAAAAAATCCAGATGCAAAAAACTGTGTACACCAAATTCCATGCACTTCCCCTTTATAAATCCAATAAACATGAAATTTAACGCATGTGCTTACAGCCCCACCCCGACTTCTCCCAGAATTTTGCATATTTTAATATGCAAATCAATATAAATAGCCCCTTCCACTCAGTATTTTATTAAATGACAGTGGCAAAAGCACATGGAAAAAAGAAGAATTTCAGAGATTGTGAAGTAGTGGCAAGGAAAAATATATTACTTGTTTGATTACACAGTGGTATAAGCAACAAAAGGAAGCTGATGGAGTGATACAGCGTGACAGAGACACTCACAGGTTCAAGTACATAAAGTTGCACAGTTCCCAAAATAAAAAAGAAGCAGGTAGATATCAAAGTCGACATGAGAAACGAGTCACAAAGGAGGCAACTCCAGGCTGCGATGGCTGAGGCTGCACACAAACCTCTGCCAAAGGAACCGCTGGGTTACTATCTGGCTGTGTGCTATTCTAGAGTCACAAAATGCAATAGAGGATGCTGTAAGAGATGTGGCCAATGAACTAAGGAATATAAGGGCTGTAATATCTGATATTGACCACAAATTAAACGGATTGGTTAAGAAATAAATTCTGTATCTGATTACCTGTTTTTACATTCTGCTAATTACATTCAAACAAAGTTGTAATGCTGTCTGATTTGGCTGATCATTTGGTGGGTCACATTCATCATACCACATCTTCTCAGGTACAGGCAAGCCACAATTGTGTGCCTCATTATGCAGCACGCTACATGCTCACAGAATGCGACACACTTTCTGTGGACTATAGAGTAGCACATTAATAGAGTGGAAATTCACTTTATTTACATAAGCAAATTCATTCTCTGAAGGTGCCTTTATAGTGTAGTGTCAGCACCAAGCACCACAACAAATAGATACTCTGCTCTTTACATAACTCGCTATCCTTAAAGGGACTACTTGCCTTTTGCCACACTAGCTGGAAAAAGCACCTACGACTTTGTGGAGATGCCATTTTCATAGGCTCTCCTGCTATAGATGCTGTAATGCCACCTCATTCTTTTGGTGATTTATCCCTGGCTTATTTAACTTGTCCAGCACCTTTGCAATAGCAATGTGCAGGACATTGGAAAACCAGACGTTGCTGCAAATTGCACTTTGATGTTTTCCAATTTAACCACTGTGTAAAGAAATCTTATATTGCTAGATGACAAGTGGATAATACCATCCCATAGAGCTGGCATGGCACGACACAGTGATCTTTGTGAAATACCTGATCAGTCAGCAACTTCACGTTGAAGAGCTCCTGTGACTTTAAGCAAAAAACATTCACATTCACAGCCAGTGTTTGTAGTGATCCATGTTTTTAGCATCCTAGTAGAACAATGCATTTTTCTTGTCAGTGCACTTCTCTAACCTGGTTAAACAACAAGTCATTTCAGAACTGAGCAGCTTGGTTCTGGGTCATAAAATACTAGCTCTGCACTGATTTGACTAGAAATTAGAATCAGGCTATTTTGTTTTTTTATATATGCTTATAAGTTGCTATATGACATACTGTATTAATAAATTGAGCTAAGTGCACACTTTGACACAGACTTCTAACACGTGATGGCCAGTACATTTGAGACAGAAGGGTATTGTAGAAATCTGGTGCCCTTTTTAGTTTTCGGCTTTCTTTGCACCTGAATGGGGGATTTCCTATGCAAGTGAGCAAATCCAAGTTTTATTTCCACCAGAAGCATATTTCCATCTGCCATCTCCATACTACTACATTGGTTAACAGAAAAAAAAACTGAAAAGTTGTAAAGAATGGTCATACTGCATTTTTTTCTGTTATTACATGTTATATTAAGGCTATTATTTTATCATTTATAACAGGAAACTTTTTGATATAGAATAAAATACTCCCAGGAAACAAACTCTAGAGAAGAGTGACTAGGCTGATTCCAGGGCTACAGAGGATGAATTATGAGGAAAGATTCAAAGAGCTGAGCCTGTACAGTTTAAGCCAGGGGTGGGCAAACTTTTTAATCTGGCCCACCGAAGATTGGTACAAAATTGCACAAATCAAATCATATCATAATTATGACTGCATTCATTTGACCTTGTCCTGTAATGCCTGGCGTTCCACCAGGTGGCGTATTAGGCGCAGTGATACATTAACTTGATTTTGCGAAGCCTGGGTTACTTTCTGTTATTACTCTGCTACTGCTCTGAACCCATCTGCAACAATGTGTGGGCCAAAGAAAAGAAAAGTCGACAGTGAGTGCCGAGTGTTTAATAAGGAATGGACAACTAAATACTTTTTCACTGAAGTTTGGTCAAAGGCTGTATGTTTTATTTGCCAAGAAACCATTGCGGTTTTAAAGGAATACAACATCAGCCATTTCTTTTCCACCAAGCATGCTAATTACGCTAACAACCAGTTAATACAAAAACAGACAGCTACCGCTCAGAGGTTGGCAGCTAGTTTGCAGGCTCAGCAAAACACCTTTATCTGACAAACTGCCATCCAAGAATCAAGCACGAAGGCGTTATGTGCTGGCATTCAAATTAGCAAAGACCAGCACGCATTTCTCTGAATGGGGAGTCTCTCAAAGAGTGCATGGTAGAGACAGCAGGTATCTTGTGTCCTGAGAGCAAGAACAAATTTTCAAAAATTAGCTTATCACGCAGGACAGTGACTCGCTGTGTTGAGCTAATTGACGAAGACTTAGCTAGCAAGTTAAACAAAAAAGCGGAATCATTTACATTATATTCCTTGGCACTAGACGAAAGTAATGACATAAAGGACACCATTCAGCTTTTAATTTTTATCAGAGGGATTAATGGCAGTTTTGAGATAACGGAGGAGTTTTTGGCCATGGAATCCCTAAAGGGGAGAAGACTTGTAAGACAGCATGTCAGGGGTCATCAATAGGGACAAGCTACCTTGGAGTACGCTCGCCAATGTTACCACAGATGGATCTGCATATCTGACTGGAAAAAACGTTGGCTTGCTCAAAAGAATCCAGGAGAGGGTGAAGGAGGACAACCCTGAGCAGGAGGTAATTTTCTTACACTGCCTAATCCACCAGGAAGCACTGTGTAAATCCATATTGCAGCTTGACTACATAGTGAAGCCAGTTGTAAAACTCGTTATCTTTATTCGAGCGAGGGGACTTCAGCATCGTCAGTTTATTAAGTTTCTTGAAGAAATTGACGCTGATCACCAGGACTTGCTTTACTACTACAATGTCCGCTGGTTAAGTTTGGGGAAACTATGTTGATGAGTGTGGGAGCTCAAACAGGAGATTATCTCATTTTTGGAGCTACTTGAGAAAGCTGAAAATATTCCTGAGCTGAGTGACACAGATTAGCTTTGTGATTTAGCTTTTGCTGTGGACATACTGATATACATGAATGAGCTGAACAAAACCAAGCTAGCTTTATTCTCAAAGCAAATGTCAAACAACTCATTCATTCATTTCCCCCCACTGGCTACGCTGAAAGAGGCCCCTCGATTTGTGAAAAAATACAGGAAATCACTGGACAACCTGCATAGAGAATTCTGCCATCGGTTCTCTGATTTTGGAAAAATTTACAAGTCACTTCAGCTGGTGTCATGTCCCTTCACATAGGACCCTGAAACAGCGCCACAGGAGTTGCAGTTGGAACAGATTGATTTCCAATGTGACACCGTCTTAAAGGAGAAGTTCAACTCTCTTAAATTGGATGAGTTTTATGCTTCATTAAACGCAGCCAAATTTCCAAACATCTAGAAGATGGCACAGAGGATACTGGTGTTGTTTGGCTCTACGTATGTGTGTGAACAGACCTAAAGTGTGATGAACACCAACAAAGCACTTCACAGATCCCAGTTGAGCGATGAATACCTCAGATCTGTTCTGAGAATTGCCACAACAAAACTAACACCAGACTTAGATGCACTGTCAAAAAAGGGTGATCAACAACACTGTTCCCACTAAAAGTGAATGTAAATATTAACACTGTAATGCCTTTTTTTATGTTTATGTTTGATATGTATGCATCTAGTGCTGGCACGGCCTCTCTGTCAAATTTTAAAAGTCAATGTGGCCCCTGAGCCAAAAGGTTTGCCCACCCCTGGTTTAAGCAAAAGAAGATTAAAAGGTGACATGGGACTGGAGGAGGGCTTGCGCCTCCTCCAGACCATGAGGAAGTGACCGCCCTGGTTGCGTTGGGGACCATGGAGAGCCCTGGACCTCAGCACTGGGGGGAAGAAGACCGGGGACACCCGGAGTGCTTCTGGGTGCACAGCCGGCACTTCCGCCACACAGGGGAGTGTCGGCGGAGGAGTGTCGTGAAACACCTGGAGCCCATCTGGGCATGTATAAAAGGGACCACCTCCCTCCATATGATGACTAGGGTCGGCTGGAAGTGGACAGAGTCTTGCTGGAGAGGAGTGGAGGCGGCCTGAAGAAGGGAGGCACTGGAGAGAGAGGCCTGGACTTTGGGGGATTGGTGCTGGAGGCACTGGGCTGTGCACTGAACTATAAATGTTATTGTAAATAAATGTGTGTGTTGGGTGACAAAACAATGTCTGTCTATCTGTGTCTGGGGCTCGTTCCACAACTGTTATTTAAAAATGAGTTCATTAAGAACACAGGGACACAGTTGGAAACTTGTTAAGGGTAAATTTTGCACAAACATTAGGAAGTTTTTCTTTACACAGAGAACCACAGACACTTGGAATAAGCTACGAAATAGTGTGGTAGACAGTAGCACTTTAGGGACTTTCAAAACTTGACTTAACCTTAAAAAATTAAGTGGACAGGACTGGTGAGCTTTGTTAGGCTGAATAGTTCATTATCGTCTAGATTGTTCCAATGTTCAATCCATGTTAAAAGTCACATTTTATTATGTGCAGGGGTGCCACTTAAGAATTAGCCATAAACAACTGAGGGATGGGGAAAGTTTAAGAACATTACTTCAGGGAATGCTGGAGATATCATCTATGAAGGCACAGATGTAGATATAGGACAATGGGATGGTGCTGGTAATGTTTCAGTGGTTCTCCATTACATAGTAGGGGTACCCACTATTTTTCAAATGGACCCTTGCTATATATTATTTTAACCAAGCTACATAGGGCTTGTTGGTTCTTTAAATGAGAGCTTCTGCTTACAGGTAATTAATAAATGTGTTACAAATTATATTGAAAGCAGCATTTAACATGTTATTTTTATAGTCATGCATAAAAACGATCACCAATTACAGTTCCTTAACATGTCGAGTGCCTTGACTTCAAGATGAGATGTCAGTGGTTTTCAAAAAGAGCTTTTTTTTGGGCATTTTTAAATGACCTTTAGTGATGCAGATGTCTAATTTTCATAATTTTTCAAAAAGAGGTTTGTGCATTCAGCTATAATGAGAAGAGAAAATAAACCAATATGAGATCATTGAGTGAAAAATGAGTGTTTCAGGTAAAATGGTGCCAAGGAAACAAGCAGTGAGCAGCTGAGTATAAATAAGGAACACCAAAACAAGTCAACAGGCCCAAAAGCTAGTGTGATACTCTTAAAGACCAACGTTAATACAAATAATTGGAAAACAACTATAAGAGCCAATCTTAGAAAGTAATGCTTTAAGTTAAATTAAAGTCATATTAGTGTTTGCTTAGCCATAGCCATAGACAATGGTATAGCCTTGTACCCCATGTAAGTTCATAAGAGATAGAACGTTATTGCTATACCTGAGATACAGTGTGTTAATTGAGTCAGTTGATATTTAGAACAGGTCCCAGTACACAGGGACTTACTGTAAAAGACCCATTTTCAACATAGAAATAGGATAGGCATACAGTTTCCTGACCATTTTGAAATGGTTCAGAAACGTTTAGAAGTGGTTTATAACAATTAGAAATGTAACAAGATGTATAAGCTTTGAACAGTAAACAAGAACCTTTCTAATTTTTTCTTTTTTGTGTGAACTGTTTTATTTTGAATTTTAACTAAAACTTTTAAAAATGAAGATATTTTGTCCGTGGAATCATTTCAAAGTGTCAAGGTTTTGTTGAATCCTATTTTTTTTTTTTGTTAGAGCTGCTGAACTATGGTAATTTGGGGAAAACGCAGCTACAGCAACAGTGTATGATCATACTTATCCTAAGGTGAAACATTTCAATGCTGATTTAAATACAAATTTTTAGGATGACAATGCCCCTAACCTCAAAACAATAGTGCTCAATGAAAGGTTTAGAGAGGAAGCTATTAGGTATGTTTATTTTGCTCACTAATCATGGTGCCAAATAGTAGTGATGTGTTACATGTTGATTAGCACATACTATTTCACTGTACTATATTGACCTTATAAATTTGAGTGCCATAGCCATTGTAGTCATTAGATTTCAACAAAGCTAAACTTTGTTCAGATTGTGGAGAGTCATAATGTTTTATATAATCAAAATATCACATAATACAATTTCTCATGGTCTATTATTTCCCCACCACCAAGGTGCTCTGATGTATTTTTTAAGTGGTCAAACCCTTTTAATACAGTTTACCTCGCCATCTCCGTTATTTTTTATATTGCTATGTTCAGTTACAGGGCTGCCAAATCCTGATCATGGAAGGTTGCCATGATACAGGTTTTAATTCCGGCTGCTTTCAAAATTAGTAACTAATAACTGTGGCTAATGACCCAGACTTCTTTTACATTCATTTTAATTGCCCTGATTTGAATTTTTTGTATGTTAACTAGCAGCCAAACAATAAAGAAATGGTAAAGCAAGTTAGTATATGACTACCTATCTTGATCCCACTGGAAATGTGTGTGTCCACCAGATAATATCTGTTTCAATAAAATATCTGAAAAGAAAAAATTAAGCTCTCAGAAATATTTACTAGCTCTAATCCAGTAGACACTTAGATAGTGCTCATCAAATGAGGGAAAAACTGTTTTTTAAAAGTCTAGTGTGACAGAATGAAAGCACTATCAAGCCACACAGAATTAAGTGCAAAATTGGCTTCAAATTAAGAATGAAAATGGAGGAATCTCAATAATCTCATTATTGTTTGGTTGCTGGTTAAGAAAAAAGAAACAGTTCTTAAACTTAAAAAATAAGTAATTTCTAATAAAGGTAATAGAAGTCTGTTTCAGTAACAGAATTGTTTGCAAATTAAGAAAGTAGATGGAACAAAAACCTGCAGCCCTCCAGAATAGGAGTTTGACACTCATTACATTTGGTTGTTCGTTTGTATTGTGATCATATTTTTAAAGTTGACACATAGGTTGTTCAAGAAAAAATGCACAGTAATTGTGAAGAAGTACCTAGAAAAATCATGCTGTGTCTCAGTTATCACATATCTCTATTTTTTTATGAAACATTGTCCAAAGCTTGACTTTTCCTCTTCTTGGATGTGCCAATACTATCAGTCCTATGTCATCTCTTCACTGGATTATGACAATTCACTTTTTGATGGCCTTCCTGTTAAAATAATCAAAGGACGACAACAAGTTCAAATTGTTGCTGCTACAGTTCTATCAAGGTAAAAAAATAATCAACATATCACCAAATATATTGTCTACCAGTAAGCTTTTCCACTATATTCAGAACCTTGCTACATATAAAACTGTTCATTTCAGTACACCATTGCCTAAATTATAACAATTAGCCAGATAACTAAGACCTTCTTATGTGAGCCTTCTCACAATTCTGAAGACTCACTTTGTAATTATTGGTACATTTAGTTTTGGCCCCAATCTCTGCAATTCTTTCCCTAGGTCTGTTCAGGGTTTCAGTGAGTACAGTCAAACGAAAACCTTAAAATTGTAGTAGAAATTCTAAACATCATACCATTGTCATGTAAGTCGGCAACATCTTTAGCCATGACATTAGGATTGTTCAGAAGGTGGAAGCATGGCGCAGACAAGCTACATGATGTCATAGTAGCAAAATAAAGATGGCAGCCACACTGGAAACATGCACCGAAGAATAGCAACATTATGTCATCCACTTTTTGAGCAGTGTAGGGGTGAAACCTATCTAAATTCATTAGCAAATGAAGGTTCAGTTTAATGATTCACTGTAGCAAGTGTATAAATGGAGTAGGAAGTTCTGAAATGGTGTGAGGTCTGGGACAGACTCTCCTTGACCAGGTCAGACATTCCAAATAGAGACAACCAGAACTGCTTGATGAAGCTGAACCACATCTTTGGACAACTCAAAGAGGTGATGGGCAGAAAGACTTTCAAGTCAGATGTAGAAGGTGATGCTTGAAAAGCTGTGTATGGGACCAAAAGACTTTTTCTTGAGGAATCCATGCACTATGTAAGCGCTGAAGGACTTGTATTGAAAATCATGGAGATTGCATTAAATTATGAAAAAAAAAATGGAAGTCTTTCATTTTACTCACTCTTGTATTTTACTTGAAATTATATCGTCTTGTTTTATTTTTTTCAAACATCAGTACTATGTACTATTCCTTTGAATGGGAAACTTAATATGAAAAAGCATTGGTAAACAGCTTTATTAAATAGTATTTACTGAAGAAGAAAATGTCTTATTTGTTTGCTGCTAATGTTATTATTAAACTCATTCTATCTGCTTTCATGTACAGTATTTTGGTCTTATTCAAGCAGAAATTATTTTTGGGGGCCAGGGAATGCTTAATTTTGTCTCCATTCTGAATAATAGGAATTAAATTTTAAGAGAATGTATCTTACAAGTGAGAATTTGAGATATGAGCTTTGCACAAATGTTACTCTATTACCACTCCCCCTCCCCTTAAATTAAAGGTAATAATTATAATATATATATATATATATATATATATATATATATATATATATATATATATATATATATATATATATATATATTTGTTAAGGAGATTTTGAATTAGCTTCTCAGAGCAGTGAATGCCTCTACCTTTAAACCATCAGTGTTCTTTTTTGGCTCACTTTGCCATGTCGCAGAGTTAAGTATTAGTCGATTTCATGTGATGATCTAAGTATCACGACAGAGGACATGTTCTGAGAACTGGAATCAACAGAGAGTGCCTTACAATTCTGACACAAGGACTGCATTGTGGGTTTCCTTTTTCCATGTAAACAGCAGGTAAAAATGATATCTTTGTTAGATTGGCCACAAAATTGAAATTGATGCAAATTAAATTGGCTGTGTTAGTATAACTTAATAGTGGTAAACTGTCTGATAATGTCAGTCATTTTATGGAAGTATAAATTTACTGGCATTTTTTCTTCATAGTTACCATTGCTGAAAATATATAATTATACAGGTAGGCTATGTCAGACAGTATGACAGACAATGAAGTCTGCTTTTCATTGGCATTGTTTAGGATCCAAATGACAAATGCGCTGTGCCTGATGAAGTTTGTTTCTGTAAGTGTAAATCATTCAAATTAACTTGGTGTGCTTCAATGCACATTTCAAAAATAAGAGCTAAAGTTTTACAGTAGGCAGCACTAAAAGCCAAATAACAGTTGTATGACTGAAATTATCATCAGTGGAGGAAATAGATTAAAAAGAGAGACAAACTCACAATCAAAAATGAAAAATAAGTAAATAAGTAATTAGCAGTATAGTTTTGGTGAAATATATATTTATTGTATAGAAAGGCATGTTAGCTCAGAAATGAAGCATATTATAAGGGAAGGAATCATACAAAAAATATCTCACTATGAGGATAAATGATGTTTATCATTAACCCAAATGCAGCATTGCCAGTCCTAACAAATTAATTAAATGGCTTTCGCAAGGTCTGTGGATTTAAAATTAATCTGGAAATAATCATTAGTGCACTAGAAAGCTATCTGCTCACTCTGTCAGAACAGTTCAGGTATCTGGGAATTACAGTAACATGGAATCTTAAAGATCTTTTGAAACACAGTTTTAGCAAGTTGATGCATACCACTAAACAAGATTTCAATAGATGGCCAACTCTTCAGCTCTCTAGCTGGCAGAGTTGAAACAGTTTCAATGACTATCCATTAAAGATTAATTCCTCTTTTAAAATATGTCTATAATTATTAATAATATCTTTTTTACAAACCACAATTCAATTATAAGCTTTTTTGATTGGCCACAAGACCACACAAAATGCAACATTATGAAAGAAGAAGGTGGTATGGTGCTGCCTGACTTTAAGTTACACTACTAGTTTGTGAATATTCATAATTAGAGACAGTAAGGAAGAAGTCAGTTCCAAATAAGCACCTGCTTGGCTGAATCTGGAAAGAAAATTATATAAAAAATCTTCTGTGCATGCTTTAATCTGAGCTCCATTCATGGATAATTATTATAGATCTACTAGTAATCAGACTTTGCTTCACTCACTCAAAATTTGGAGCCAGTGTACAAAACACTTCAAAAATGAGATACTGCTGTCTTCTGCTCCATTGCACAATAACTTTGCATTGTAGCCACCCCTCATCTATGCAGTATTTATGTCTTTGAAGATAATAGTCATCACAACATTCAGAGGATCTGTTGTAAATATGGAATTACTTCAACACACTTATTTTTATATTTACAAATTAGTAACTTTGCAAAAAATAATTTGTCAAACTTTGCTGATCCACCACAAAAGCTTATACTTATAAATATTTTAACTCATAAGGAGAACAATATTGGAAGCATTTCCAAATTTAATCAAATATTGTCATACTGTTCATCAAGAGACAACCTTTGGCAATGCTCTCTCTCTCTCTCTTTATATATATATATATATATCTATACTAATAAAAGGCAAAGCCCTCACTGACTGACATCACTAATTCTCCAACTTCCCGTGTAGGTAGAAGGCTGAAATTTGGCAGGCTCATTCCTTACAGCTTATTTACAAAAGTTAGGTAGGTTTCATTTCGACATTCTACGCATAACCGTCATAACTGGAACCTACTTATGTACATATATACCAGCCATAGCCTGCAGCTTGGTCACCGTGTGAGGCGGAGTTTTGTCCCTCACCATTACGCCTCCCACGTAATTGAGTGCCTGACCGTGAGGACGCTGCCTGGACGCGGGCTGCTGAGTGCCCCGGGTCCTAGCGCCCTCCGCCCCGAGTCGGCCGCGGTCTCGCGTCGCTCTGTAGGGACGCAGACGAGAAAGAGGCTATTTCTCTTTAATAAGGAGTCTCAAACCATCATGGCGTCCCAGAGTGAAAGGAGGAATGAGAGGCTGGGTGGCGATTCCTCCGATAGGAAGGGACGTGGTGCTGGGTGCACCCGTCAGAGAGCTGGCCACCCTCTGCAGGGGCAGAGGGAAACCCTGAAGTCAGCGGGGATGAACGGACTGAAGGCGGTCCCGTCTGTGGATCCAGCAAGAGGAGGAACACGGAACCCACGGAGAGGGTGCCGAACAGGCAAGTGCCGGGGTGTCGGATGGAGGGGAGAACGCTGCCAGTGCGTGGCACTTGTGGACGCCGGGAAAGGGTGTCTAGGCAGCGGTTCTGCCCCTTGTTTCCTATCTGTTGCAGGACCAGACTCCAGACTGGCAGTAGGAACCACTTCATCGGGAACCTGCCCTCAGGAGACGGGCCGTCTGCGGGAAGGACTCTCCGCTGGCGAGGGGGTGCTGCCATGGTTGTCGGAGGTCACGGAGGTGCGAGTGGCTCCTAACAAAGGGGCGCGGAATCCTCAGAGGGGGTGCCGAACGAGTGGGCGCCGGGGTGCCGGTAAGAGGAGGGAGCGCAACCTGTGCAAGGCACATGGGGACACCAATTGGTGGTGTCCAGGTGGCGTCTCCGCCCCTATCCCTGTCAGGAGAACAGGGCCAGACCTTGGCGACCCAGGAGTGGGACCCGCTTCAGGGGTATGCTGCCCTCGCGGAATGGGCCGCTCCTCCCGAGTGGTCTTCGCTGGCTGTGGGGCAGTGTCGCGGATGCCAGGGGCGACGACCCGGCCGGGACGCCTTGGAAGACCGGAAATGGGCGTGCGCCCATCTGGGATCACGTGGGGGCTGCCTTCCTGGTTGCTTTGGGGGCCACGGGTTCAGGGCATGGAAGCTCCACCCTGTAGGGGCCCGTGGTCACCGCCAGGAGGCGCCCCAATGCCTTGGGGACCTGTTACCCCAGCACTTCCGCCACACCAGGAAGTGCTGGGGGGAAGATTTAGGATGGCACCCGGAGAGCTGCCGGGAGGAACACCTGGTGCTCATCCGGGAACTGGATAAAAGGGGCCGTCTCCATTCATTCAGGGCTGGAGTCGGGAGGCGGAAGGACAAAGCACAGGAGAGCTGTGGAGGCGGCCCGAAGAGAGGCATTGTGGCCAGGACTGAGTATTTAGGGGGTTTTTGTAAAGTTGACTTGGTCTTAGTGACCATTGGCTTGGGTCTGTGTGACCAGTTTAATAATTGTAAATAGTGTAAATAAAACGTGTGGTGGTGATTACAACATGTCCGCCTGTCTGTGTCCGGGTTGGCTCCACACCTGTTATAGCAGTCTTTGTAATTATTTCAGACTAGCTTAGACTATCTGGTGATAAACTGACCATTATTTACTACACTACTTTGTTTTTTTATTAATAATTAGCTTTTTATTCTATGTAAGGAAGATGATGAGGATGAGGATTGGGATCTTAGAGTGGTTTATGATTACAAATCTTGATTATTTCAGTGATATACTATATGTATTTTTGGTTGACTTTTTAAATCTTGTAATTTTTGTCATACTTAAACTTATGTTTAATTGTGATATTATAAAGCTGATTCTGTAAAGCATAGATCTGTAACAGATAAATCTTATTTAATAAAAAGTATGTTAAAATGTAAATCAAAAACAAAAAATAATTTGTATTCAGTTAGCATTTACTGTGTAATTTAACTGTCTTTCCAAAACTGTGAAAGGAATGCATGAATTTGTTTTTAAAGGCAAACTTCATAATTTTCTAAAGGTGTAGATCACAGGAATAGTACAGGGTATGCCTTAACCTTTATTTTAAAACAGACAAAAAAGGCATGCTTTGGACAGATGAACAGAAGGGGTTTCAGAATCATGCAGTCCATGGTCTCAAAAACAGAAATATAGTGCATAAGGTCATCTTTGGGTGTGGGGACCAAGGTTATTATAGTTTTGCCTTTTTATATTTAATTTTTATTTCTATATTTTTTCTGACCTTACTTGGAAATTCAGTTTAGTTTTAGTTTCCTTCATAGTGTATTTTTAGTTTTAGTTTAGTTTTTATTTCACAAAGACATTTCTATTTTATTTTTATATATCTATTAGATTCAGTTTTAGTTTTAGTAATTAGGGCATGGAGCTCCTACAGAGTTTAGTTTTGTGTCACAATCAGACAGATCTGTACACTTAACAGATTTGGATATAAGTTTAATGTTAGTGGAAGCTTACTACACTATATGGTTTATTGGTTTGATAAAAGCAAGCATAATCAAATCTAGATGCTGAATATGAACAATTTTACACAATTTTATAATTTTTTAAACATTTTCTCATGAAAATCATGGGAGCTTAGGAAGAACAGGGCTCTTAGACTCGAATCAGTGTGCAGACCCCACCTAGCTGTGTTGAGGGAAACAAAGAAAAACAAGCATGTAGTGTCGAGGTTAGGAAAAGTGAGACTTGAATAGCCCAACATAAAGGACAGTTAACCCATAATGAGCTGAGCAAGAGCAGGTAATAGGAGTATGGACAGGCATAAAACGACAGAGACAGCATCTGAAATTAAGAACAATGTATATATTATCTAAACCTATTTATCCAGAGCAGGATCACAGGAAATGTGGAGCCTACCGCAGCAGGATTTGAAGTAAGGTAGGAAAAATCCCCGGTATGCAATATGAATGATAAGGCTGATGTTAAGTACAAAATGAATATGATATTTCAACTATTTTGAGAGAGAAAAACACTGAAAAAAGGGAGACAAAAATTTTAAAATATAATTCTGCTAATGGATTACTTTCACAATATCAGGTATTTTGAGTTGTGAATATGAACTATAAAAGCTAAATTAATAAATATAGAATAAATACAAAAACACCTTAGTATGTTTAGCTTTTCTTCACTTGGTAGACTCTCTTTACCTACTGTCACGCACGCGCGAGTAGGAGGCCGCGGATTGATTCGATAGCACCTGGGAAACCATTAGCGCCAGGGAATGGCGGGTATTAACTTTCTCCCTCTGCTTCCTCGTAGAAAGAAAGACCTTCCTGCACCATAGGCTTGGATTGACCGCAGTGCGGTACTTCCGCCCTTCCTCCGCCATCTTGCCCTGACGTCATCCTTCCCATCCTCCCTTGCGGTCCTTCCCGGCATCCCTCCACTTCGGCTCCACCCCAATAAAATGGCCGCGACGCCAGGAGTCGGCGTCGCGTTATGAACTGTTTAGTTTATGCTTTGACCTGTTTTCCTTGTTTTGTGGCAAAAGTTCTGTACAATATACGGGGCCGGAAACCCCAACCCTTATTGCTGTCTCCTCGGTCCTTGACAAGTGGCGTAGTCGGCAGGATAGAGAGATCCCGGAATGACGGAGGGACAGGACCTCAACACGGTGCTGCAAGCGATGAATGACCAGCTCCAGGCGCTCACCTCGGGGCCGAAAAAACACTGGAGAGGATTAAGCTCCGCTTTTACTGGCCTGGGATCAATGAGGAGGTCCGGCGGTTCTGTCAATCCTGTCCGGAGTGCCAGACCCGCCAGATTCCTAGGAGGGACCGTGCTCCTCTAGTCCCTATTCCCCTCGTGGACATCCCCTTTGAAAGGATAGGGGTCGATTTGGTGGGACCCCTGGAGCCCTCAACCCGTGGCCACAAGTATATCCTAGTCATGGTGGACTATGCCACCCGGTACCCAGAGGCGGTTCCCCTGCGCTCCGCTAATACTAAAAGCATCGCACGGGAACTGGTTAATTTGTTTTCACGCGTGGGCATACCCAAGGAGGTCCTCACGGACCAGGGTACGCCCTTCACTTCGGATACGTTCAAGGAGGTAGCCAAATTACTGCAGATAAAGCACCTGAAAGCGCCAGTCTATCACCCGCAAACTGACGGGTTGGTCGAACGTTTAATCAGACGCTTAAGCAGATGCTCCGCAAGGTAGTCAGCGACGGCAGGAACTGGGACCAGCTCCTCCCGCCGTGCTTTTGCCTACCGGGAGGTACCCCAGGCCTCTACAGGCTTCTCCCCTTTTGAATTACTATACGGGCGACAACCCCGGGGAATCCTCGACATCCTAAAAGAAGGCTGGGAGGCCGAGGCTCTTCCCTCCTCTAACATTTTGGAGTACGTAGCGCAACTGCGCGACCGACTCACAAAGATCAGGCCCCTCCTAAAAGAGCACGTGACTCGTGCGCAAGCAGCGCAGGCCCGGTGTTACAACCGCAACTCCGCCCTCAGGGAGTTCCGCCTGGGGACCGAGTTATGGTGCTCGCCCCACCTCCCACTCGCTGCTCGCCACTGGCAAGGGCCTTACGAGGTTAAGGAGAGAAAAGGACTCGTCGACTATTTGGTGAAACAGCCCAATCGCCGACCGAGTGAGAGGATCTATCATGTCAACCTGTTAAAGCCCTGGAGAGATAGAGAGGAGCTTCCCAGCTCCCATAGGTCACTCTCCCTTTTCGCAAGCACAACTGCCCTTAACCTCGGCGAAGAGCTGACCCCAAAGCAGCGGCAGGAGTTAGCCCAAACACTCCGAGCCATCCCCGAGGTAGTGAGCGAGTCACCCGGCCGGACCGCTGATTGCCCAAGATATAGTCACGGAGCCCGTAATCGTCCGAGAGGCCCTACAGACTCCCGGAGGCAAAACGCGCAGAGGTCGAACTGGAGGTGAAACGTATGTTGGACATGGACATAATTGAAGAGAGCCATAGTCCCTGGTCCAGCCCTATTGTCCTCGTCTCCAAGCCAGACGGCTCCTGGAGGTTCTGTAATGACTTTAGACGCCTGAATCAGATCTCCAAGTTCGATGCCTACCCCATGCCCCGCATTGACGACCTCCTTGAGCGGCTGGGTACGGCTCGCATCTGACTACCCTTGACATGACAAAAGGGTATTGGCAAATTCCTTTAACGGCATCCGCAAAGGAAAAACGGCCTTTAGCACCCCTAGCGGGCACTGGCAGTACAAGGTCCTCCCATTTGGGCTGCACGGGCCCCGCGACCTTCCAACGCCTGGTAGATAGAGTGCTGAAGCCCCACCAGTCCTATAGTGCCGCTTACCTGGATGACGTTGTCATCTATTCCGCACCTGGGAGGAGCATCTACTGCAGGTCGCAGCTGTCCTCCTAACACTGGCTAAAGCCGCCTCCGCATAAACCCCGGAAGTGTTTTTGGATTAAAGGAGGCCAAATATTTAGGCTACCTCGTGGGACAAGGACAGGTGCGCCACAGAGCTCCAAAGTTAAAGACATCTTAGAATGGCCCCGTCCGAATACCAAGAAACAGGTGCAGGCTTTCTTGGGGCTTGCGGTTACTACCGCCGGTTTGTTCCCCGTTTCTCCGAAAGAGCAGCACCCTTGACTGACCTGACAAAAAAGGGCGCTCCCCTATACGTGGTGTGGACCGACAAAGCAGAACACGCGCTCAGTGACCTAAAGAAGGCCCTAACGCCGGCACCTGTGTTACGGACGCCCATTTTGGGCTCCCGCTTATTCTCCAGACCGACGCCGGACACAGGCCTGGGCGCCGTGCTGAGCCAAAGCGCCGATGGTGTCGAGCACCCTGTGATGTACCTTAGCCGAACTGATGGACCGGGAGACCCGCACGCTGCAGTGGAGAGGGAGGCCTTGGCCATTAAGTGGGCAGTGACCCACCTCCGTTACTACCTGCTGGGTCGCGAATTCGCTCTGGTGACTGATCACGCTGCACTTCAGTGGATGTCCCTACAAAAGAGTCGAATCCGCGGGTCACCAGGTGGTTCCTGGACTTACAGCCGTATAAGTTCACTGTCACTTATCGGCGGGCACCCTTCAGGCCAATGCCGATGCCCTCTCTCGTATTCACGACCTCTCGGTTAGGTCCGCCCGACCTGACGGTCCTGGGCTAAGGGGGGGATCGTGTCACGCACGCCAGTAGGAGGCGCGGATTGATTCGATAGCACCTGGGAAACCATTCGCCGCCAGGGAATGGCGGGGTATTAACTTTCTCCCTCTGCTTCCTCGTAGAAAGAAAGACTTTCCTGCACCATAGGCTTGGATTGACCGCAGTGCGGTACTTCCGCCCTTCCTCCGCCCTCTTGCCCTGACGCCATCCTTCCCATCCTCCCTTGCGTCCTTCCCGCATCCCTCCACTTCCGGCTCCACCCCAATAAAATGGCCGCGACGCCAGGAGTCGGCGTCGCGTTATGAACTGTTTAGTTTATGCTTTGACCTGTTTTCCTTGTTTTGTGGCAAAAGTTCTGTACAATATACGGGGCCGGAAACCCCAACCCTTATTGCTGTCTCCTCGGTCCTTGACACTACCTACCTGTAGTTCAGTAGAGACATTGCCAGGTCGGGAGTTTTACAAGGCTTGTATCGCTCCGTTGTTAAACGATGTTTTTAAAGCAAAAGTGATTGATCAGTAACAATATCCTGATCTTGTATGATGACCTTGTCAGTCTCTCAATCAGTGCTGTTTTATTTTCAAAAACCGGGAGTGGTCTCCCATAGACTTTCTTGTGTACTCAGATATGGGGATGGATATTTGAGGATTAAACTGCAAGACAATGGTTATATTTTTATATTATGTACATTAAGTAACCATCAACAACAAATCAAATCAAATTAATAATATATTGAACAATTATTATAAAAGTAAAGTTGAATAAATGGGACTCTGCAACTGCATGAATAAAAAATTCCGGGTGATGGATTTGGCCCAAAAGTTAATACAGATCTACAATTGCAGTGCAACAACCACATGCTGAATTTCATCCATCTATCTAGTTGCGTTATTCAGTTGTCTTGTTTACACACACACACACACACAATTCCAAAAAACGGTAAAAAAGCAGTCACCTGAGAAATAGACTGAAACATTACTCACTTGTGATTTTTCTGTCCATATGGTAAATGTTTTTTTTTTGACCAGCACATTCTGATTTTAGCCGTTTAAATGACATATTGATATACAACAAGCACAAAGAAAGGAGGCACATAAATCGCTTTCTATTCCACACGAATTACGCACCCGCATTCAGTTTGCTCTGTCATCGCAAATGCTGTGTGAACAGCTGCCCTCCGTCACCAGCTGCTGTTCACTGGATGAATATGTGCGTGGTGGATGACTTTCTGTTTTAGAGTTAAAACTTACAAGGGTGAGGGTTAAAGACTAACGGCAAGTATATTCATTCAAAAATGAAAACTAAAAATATTTTAGTAACTTATTATTTTATACTAGTTAGTCTTTACAGCTACTTTAATAGTTTTGTTTAGTTTTAGTTTTTCATTTTGGTTTTGTTAATTATTTTATTTCAGTTGACGAAAATGTTGTTTTAATAATAGTTTCAGTTTTGATTTTAGTTTTCGTTAACTATAATAACTTTGGTGGGGACACATGGCTGATCACATGACCACAAAAGGTAAGTGTTTAAAATAATTACACTCAAGGCTTGTATTTCTTTAGCAATGTTAGTTAAAACTGTGCTGTAAGTTTTTATTATAGCTGCAGTTAGGCCTATAGGAATTTCCTGTGGCACGTACCTCATTGAACTACTTTGAATTACTATTTTATAATATTATGTTTTAACACATTTGTATCTTTATATGTATTAATTCTATATTGAGCAATTAGTATAAAATCTTTGTTTGTATTTTAGCATAGAATTTGTTCACAGTATTGTCTGCCTGCACTCAAGTGAAGAGTGCTATATAAAAGTATGTTTTATTGTATTATATTGTATTGTACTATTTACTATAAATTATTTTACATTTTCAACTGTAGTGTGAAAGGGAATCAGCTGTTGTATGAGTAACCTCCAAATGATGCATTGCTTTTTGCCTCTGCTGCTTATATCATTTAAACCTGACACAAACTGAGATTTTCTGACAATGGCCTTACTTGCTGTCCCAAATTCCCATCACACAATTCTTGCTAAATGTTCATGTGGGGTTTTGGCTCCTGTTCTCTTCCTAGGTCTTTTAATAAGGGTCTCTTTATTTTGATGTTCAAATCCAGAATGAAAGCCCATCTGTTCTCTTTGTTTTCTTCATGCTATTTTTCACTGTGACAGTACTGACACTAATGTATTGCATATTAACTCACAATGCTTGTTTTTGAAAGGTCTGTCTTATAGTTAGCAATTCATTGCATACCTTTTTTCTCCCTTCTTTTTGCAGTTTTATATTGTTATTCAATTTGATTTGTGAAGAAAGTTTTAATAAAAGTTACAGTTTAAATTTCATTATTAGTATTTGATATCGATATTGCTTGTATTTGCTTTTTTTTTTTTTTATTGTATTCACTACTTGATATATTCAGTAGCATATTTTGAAGGTGTATACTGTTAATTGTGCTATTGCGTTGTGATGGCTCAGTTGGCTGCAGCTCGTATTCCATTGAACTCGTGACTTCAATAGTTGAGAACACATACCAGCAGATGAGCTGCAAGTGCTTTTACTCACAAACTTCCACAAATCAAATAAAGTGCAGTGCAGTCATCGCTTAATAAATAAATTAATTAATAATCCAGAATAAAACCAATGTTTTTTGAAGGTTAAAATCAATAAATATATAATTGAAAAATAGCTCAAAATCCACAGGTTAAATGCAATACACAGGATTTGTCCTTTTCAAACAAATCTTGAGCCTTAAAACTGACTATTTCGGTCTCCTCACCAGGAAGAAATGTTCTCTGACAGGTGCAGTCAACCCTTTAAAAACATGGCTTATGTCCACATTGCCATTCCTCAGTGACTGCAAAAGATCACTTAAGCCTTACTACTTTCTCCTGCCACCATCGCTCAGCCTTCACCAGGAGCCCATTTGGAGCGGTTGTTTGTTCCTACTCCTTAAACACTCAGCAGGAGTGACCAGGCCCAATGAATGCCATCCTGACATACCAGCTTTGCCACGATCTTGTTTCTCCTCTTCTTCTCCTTATTCTTTCCTTTAACCATTTTTTTCTTGTTCTTCCTTTCTCTCTCAGCTCAGGCTCCTTTTATCCTTGTGGGTGCCGGTGCCTTAATTGCAAATCCCTGAATGCTGACGAGGAAACAGGCTGAACCAATTGTGTCCTCATGTGAATTCAGGACTAGCCATTCTCCCAATCAACACCCCAAGGCTCTTCATCCATGCTACAGTGTACAACTATGATGGGGTCTGAGTGCACTAAAAACATGCACAATGCCACGGGCCCTATGTGACAGGATCAAGCCTGTCACCATCCTGCTGTTGGGGTAGCAATTGTCTGGAGCGGCTAATTTATTGCCATAGCCAGTTTGTAAAAAAGAAAGCATTTAGACAATAGCGCAGATAAGGTGCAGGTGGTTGGAATTGCCTTTGCAAAACTTTTTGTGTCAATTTAATTTAACTTTCTTTACTCCTTTCTAATAAAGGGCAGGATTTTCTTACCTGCTGCAAGCTTCAACATCCAGAGCTCTTACTGGTATGGAAAGCGTCACTTGCTTAAATACATGCATATATCTGGGCATGCTATCAGTTAAAAGCCATGTGCAAACTCTCACCACGAGGATACACGTACACGGGGAAGTCCCATTAGCAATAAGGGGATGACAGTTGCCTTTTTTAATAAAGTCTGATTGGAAGTATTATAGCAAGGTGTTAGTCAAATTAACCTATGTTATAAGAATGACTGTAGTGGGAATCCCTGGGAGATTTCAACATATAGCACCCACACCTTTTCTTACTGAACCTCTTCACAAATCTTCATGCACTTTGATTGAATGTTGATGTTTCACTCTTTGAGCGAATGCCACTATATGAATATATAAAGAGTACCACCAGTAATTTGATTCCACTTCAAGAACTGTTCCAAATTGATGGCATAATTATACAGAATTTTAAAACCAGTTTTGATTAGGGCTATGAAAATATGAATGTTACTACAATTACAATTCAAATTTCAAAAATTAAACATAAAAAAAACATGTAGTTAATATCGATATTTTTTTATAGATAGATAGATAGATAGATAGATAGATAGATAGATAGATAGATGCTTTATTAATACCCAAGGGGAAATTCACACACTCCAGTTGCAGCATACTGATAAAAATAATATTAATTAAAGAGTGATAAAAATGCAGTACAAGTTAAAAAATGCAAAGTGGAGAGTGTGAGGCAGGTATAACAGTCAATAACATTGTATAATGTTAATGTTATTGTAACACTGATTTGATTTTATTTTCATCCAGTTTTCACATGTATAGTAAGTACATTTATACTTTTAACATTGTCTGTATTCTATATATATAAAGTGGAACCTCGGTTCACGACCATAATTCATTCCAAAACTCTGGTCGTAAACCGATTTGGTCGTGAACCAGAGTAATTTCCCCCATAGGATTGTATGTAAATACAATTAATCCGTTTCAGACCGTACAAACTGTATGTAAATATATTTTTAAAAATATTTTAAAGCACAAATATAGTTAATTATACCATAGAATGTACAGCGTAATAGAAAATTTATGTCAAAACATTGAATAACACTGAGAACAACAGAAAAAACTAACACTGCAAGAGTTTGCGCTATAGCGCTACGAACCGCTCGCTAAAAACACTTTTTTTAATGAGTTTTAAGCACAGGGGAAAAAAAATGAACATTTGAAAATCCATAATTTAATAAACCACCAAGAAAAGTAACATTGCAACAATGCACGCTATGAACGCTATGAACCGACCGCTGTAAACAGAAGTGAAGTGGAGGTTAAAATCCAATAGAAAAAAGTCTTCATTAAATGCAACGAGGTTAAAACAATGCTCAGATCTGTCTGTTTAAAAACAAGCCTTCTTTAACTGCCTTCTTGGCCATATGCATGCAGCTGTCTCTCTTTTGGTCGCGCGCGCGCGCACGCGTGTGTATGTCTCTTGTGCGCATGTGTGTGTCTCTCTCTCGTGCGCGCGCGTGTGTGTGTGTGTCTGTCTCGCACACGTGTGTGTCTCTCGCGTGTGCGTGTCTGTATGTGTGTCTCTCTCTCGCTCGCTACACAGGGAATACATAGGGAGAGACTGAACACGTGTTCGTATACCGAGTGTGTGGTCGTGAACAGATGTAAATATTTGGCGAACTTTTTGGTCATAAACCGATTTGTACATGTTCCGAGATGTTTGTGAACCAAGGTTCCACTGTATAGTTCTTAATTAGTGCAAGCTAGTTAATCACTGTACACTTTTCTTCAGTTTAAACACAAAAATGCTGAAGTACGTAATATTTAAAGCCAAGTGAACAGAACTATACCTTGTGTTCCTTTTGTGTTGTTTAGAACATTAGAAAAGTTTAGACAAGAACAGACCATTCAGCCCAACAAAGCTCGCCAGTCCTATTTTAGATGACTGATGACCTTAATACATGGTTTATTCCAGATCAGGAAATGGAACTGCAATGGACTTCAACTGCCACACTTGTATGCTGTTTTTTATTGTTATTTTGTGTTTCGACAGGTCGACAGTGTCTGTGTAGAAATATGCTATACAAGAAAATATTAGTAGGAAACATAAGTAATCACTTTCAATTATACAGTAGCTTAGAAACAAGGAAATAAGATTTACTACATTAAATAATAGGCACAAGGATTAGTTTTAACTTTGTAAATATATGTGTGCCACACTTACTTATTATGTATGCAATATGTCAGGCTTCACAGATGGTTTTTACTATGTTGTTTTTATGTGCTTTGGCAGACTGCCATCTTTTCCCCCTGTTTGTTACCTCTGTGATGTCTCCACTTCAGTCTTACACTGTCAAGTGCAGGCACCTAATCCTAATGCTTTAAGCAATCATTAACAAATAAAAGCATCAGATGAATAAAGTTATGTCATCAGGTTTTGTAATCATTTAGAAAAGCCTAACATTGTGTTTTCATTTCAGTGAGTTCATTTTAGTCAGTTTTTTGCTGTTGCAAAAACTCTTACACGCTCAACCCACAGGGTTGCCACATTAGCTTTTTTGTCCAGGCTACCAAGAGTCATGAGGATGATGTAATTTAATATTATGTTATAAATATGTACTTAAAAATTGAATACTTTGGAAACCACTTGTACTTATAGGAGATTAGAACAAGCATAGATAAGATCTTAGGAAAGACCTGTTAAAATGTTAGTTCTACCCTGCTGGCCTGGGAAAATACAGATGGCAGAGATAAAAGGGACAGAATTTTGGCTGGTTGTTAAAATGAAAGGACTTGACCATATCTGTGCTGGCCAGCAGCTCGACTGGGTGCTGAGTTGTGCTGAAGAGCTGGAACACCTCCATTAGGCGTATCAAAGACAATAAGACTGGACTTAACAATATGACATACTGCCACCTCTGCCAAAGGCCAGAACACACTCGATCTGAGACCAGCACAACATACTAAGACAGACAGCCACTACACAGTAAGAATACTGATCACAAAATGAACTGCATATTTTTAAAGTTGTACTGATATTATTTTTGTCACATTAATATTTTACTCTGCTAATATTTACAAAATTGGAAACCCTAAATTAATCTGGGAATTAAAAAGTGTAATTTTTTCTCTTGCCTGTTCTAGTACTGCTGAGGTCGTGGGGTCCAGCAGCTGTGAAGCATCTGTTGGTGAAGAAAGATTCACTGATCTTGACTTTGCTGATGATGCTGTGATCTTTATAGAGTCAATGGAGGGTCTGATTGGGGCACTCAAGAGACTGAGCGAGAACTCTGAGTGTCTGGGCTTGCAAGTGTCCTGGATAAAATACAAGATCCAGGCCATTAATGACCTCTTAAGCAGAGCCATCAGCAGTGTGTCTGTCTATAGAGAGAGTGTCAACCTTGTTGAGAGGTTTACTTACCTTGGCAATGACATTCATATCTCTGGTGATTCTTCCTATGAAATCAGTAGACAGATTGGGAGAACATGGGGGTCCATGAGGTCGCTGGAAAGGGGTGTGTGACGCTCCTGATATCTATGCAAAAGATGAAGGTCCAAGACTTTAGAGTCCTGGTGCTTCCAGTCTTGCTATATGGTTGCGAGACATGAACGCTATCCAGTGACCTGAGACTAAGACCGGACTCCTTTGGTACTGTGTCTCTCTGATGAATCCTTGGGTACTGCTGGTTTGACTTTGTGTCAAATGTGTGGTTGCTCATGGAGTCCCGAATGAGGCACATTCCCTGCATTGTGAGGGAGCATCAGTTATGGCACTACAGCCATGTAGCGTGATTCCCTGAGGGTAATCTGGCTTACAGGATCCTCATTGTTGGGGACCCAAGTGGCTGGGCCAGGCCAAGGGGTTGCCCACGTAGCACCTGGCTGCAGCTGATAGAAAGTCATTTTGTGGAGGGTAAGACTGGACTGCGTGTCTGCCTGGGGGGTTACCAACCGGGATCACAAGCTGTTTCGTCGTGTGGTGGGTGCGGCAACGCACTGTAGCAGTACATGCTCCTCAACTTGACTTTACTTGACTTGTTCTGGTACTCTATCTTGTTGCCTGAGGTTATAGATATAAAGGGAGTATAGCTATAATTGGGCAATAGTTGGGATTTGGGGCATTCTATCAAGGTCCATCCATCCATCCATTTTCTAACCCGCTGAATCCGAATACAGGGTCACGGGGGCTTGCTGGAGCCAATCCCAGCCAACACAGGGCACAAGGCAGGAACCAATCCTGGGCAGGGTGCCAACCCACTGCAGGACACACACAAACACCAAGCACACACTAGGGCCAATTTAGAATCGCCAATCCACCTAACCTGCATGTCTAAGGTCTATGTTGTAAAGACCCTAAAAGGCAAAATAAGTGTTATATTTTTAGCCAGGGTTCCTTCCCTGACTGATGTTCATATTTTTGTTTATGCATTTTTTGTTCACTTTGGGACATTGTTTTAAGTTAATGTTACTTTCATCTACTTTGTGCTTTGAGTACTATGCCTTGGTGATGTTCCATGTGTTTTGTGGGTTGTTCCCCAAGAGGCGGGACCACTTGCCACTCACCACCAGGAACTGCTCTCCGCCCTATAAACACAGAGGATCTCCCATAGTTCCTGGTGGTTGATTGTGAATGCACTTTGGTTGTTTTAGTGAGTACTTGTGCTTTTTCTCTACTTCTTTCTTTGTTTTTGTCTATGTTTCTGGATCGCCATATTGGGACTTTGCGTATACTGGATTGCCTTGGTTTTTTGGACAATTCCTTTGGTTCTTAGGCTCCAAAGAACTTAATTTTATTAAAGAGTATTTTGTAAAGAGTAAGTCTTTTATTTAATAAAGTTTATTCAAGGCCTGTTTGCATCTTGCTGGGATTTTTACAATGTTTCCCAGTGGCCATTATTGGAAGTGTTTTTCAAACTTTAGTGCCTTACGTGCTTTGTAACTCCTAAGCTCACGACAGAACGAATCATCCCAAAAATAAAAAACAAAACCAACTTCATAGCTGCTATGTGCAAAAGGAACTGCAGTTTTTGAGGAATTCTTTAAGGCCGTGGATGGCTACTTTAGAGAATATAGTGATGCCTTAGGTCTCTAACAGGGACTGCAGATCTAGAGGATGATAGGTTTCATGATTTGGGCAATGTGTGCATTCACGAAGCAAATATAAAATATCCTTTGGAGCAGTATGCTATCCATGATATTGAGAAAGCAAAAGCAAAAGTCAAGTCCCCTGTTTTTGTCATGGAATGCTTTGAGCGTCTGTTTTTGTATATCTAGTACTATAACTTAAGTGAAATTTAGTGAATATATTAGCATCTAAAAACTGCATTTAAAAAACAAAATATCATATTTTAATAATTGACTTCATAAAATATATATAGATTATCATGCCCTAGAGTAGGCACCCATTAAGGTGAATATATGACTACAGAATGCAATACAAAAGAATATGTTTACATTTAAAATGGCCTTCAGTTTTACAGGTAGCTACAAGAATGACATGAGAACCTCTTTATAATTAATCAGATTCTCGAGAATAGACAAGGCAATCTTAGTCAAGATTTCATGCATTACATCCATACTGTAATGGTATGGAAAAGAAAGAAAGAGGCTGAATGGCCCTGATAACATCTGAATCAGAAGACAGTAGATAAAGGAACAGACAATTATCTTGATTTGACTTGCATGAAACACAAAAATTCTGTAATGGATAAAATCAGGTTTACAAGATGTTTAGATGGACCATGACACAGTCTGACCGATACTATAATACTTGAAAAGGTCTGCAGAGAGAACAGAAACATGAAACGAAAAAACTTACTGTGGTGGAATGATTTATAGCATGTAGGTTGATAAATATTTTGTACGTTTTTATTTGTAAGGTAGACAAATAATATGTGTAATATTTGTGTTTCAGGAGACATGTTTTGCTTCATTGATGAGAACAGCAGTGCTTTGATATATACCTAACCTACTTCAGGAAAAGAATGATTACAAATGGCAAGGATGATGTGTTTGGCCTAAGAAACATCGCCTGTAGGAAGGTCATAAACTGACTAAACACAGCAACTGGGAGATGAGTTGTACCTGAATTCCATTGGACTAAAGCATGGCTGTTTATGATTGGTTTTGAATTGGAGGTCATTCTGTACTATGATGCCCCATTGGTTTGTGTTTTGTTATAGGAATGGTATAAAGTTGGTCACCATTTTACCACTCTCTCTTCACCATCTGGCCATGAAGAAAACACCATGATGAAGATAAGAGTATCTTGATAATCATACTAAGACAGGCATGTCTCCTGTTTCAATACTCCTTTTAAAAACCATGTGAAAGCAAAGCAAGCTAGACTTAAGATAATCTAAGAGCCACCTATGGTCACAAAATATGCTGCTACTTAGGCTGTAATAGTATGGTGACATTAATCACATAGCACTATATTTCTTTAATGTTTTTTGGGCATTTTTATCGATAATGCTTAATTAAATGTTGTCGCAGTCGGCTGGGGGGTGGAGGCCAGCCGGGACGCCCAGGAGGACCGGAAGAGGGCTTGTACCTCCTCCAGAACACGAGGGGGTGACCACCCTGGTTGTATTGGTTGTATTGACCGCCAGGCAGCGCCCCGGTGCCTGAAGAAACCTGGAGCCCAGCACTTCCGCCACACCAGGAAGTGCTGGGGGGAAGAGGAGCAGGGACACCCAAAGGGCTTCCGGGTGCACAGCCGGCACTTCTGCCACACTGGGGCATGTCTGAGGAGGACTGCCGGGAAGCAGTTGGAGCCCATCCGGGTTCCTATATAAGGGTGGAAGAAGGACGGAGCTGGAGAGAGGACTGGAGGCGGCCAGAAAGGCATCTAGACTGTGAGGCCTGGATTTTGGGGGATCAGTGCTGGAGGCACTGGGACGTGCACTAACTGAACTTGTGAATAAAATCTTTGTAAATAAACGTGTGTTGGGTGCAAAAGCGATGTCTGTCTGTCTGTGTCCGGGTCAAGGTTCACAATGTGTAACTTAACTCTTGCCTAGTCTTTACTCTGTCTAATTAGAACAAAGACAATGGAACAAAGAAAAAGAGAAAGACCAATGACAAAGAAAAGAGACAGAGACAAAGCCTGAAGAAGAACAACAACAAAGACATAGAAGAAAAACTAAAGACAAAGAGCAAGAAAACGACACCTGCTGTTGTTTAAGTCAGTAACACGTCCATAAGTCATACAATAATGAGACTAGTCACACTTGCAATAGTTTTAAAATGTATACTAGGGGCCTAGGGTATTCCTGTAAAAGGGTATTCCAGCAAAGGGTAATTGCAGTCAATTAACTGTCCAAGAGGAGGAAATTGTGCAAATCTGTTAGGAATCCTAAAAGAAGGAGCCGATAAAGTGTAGATTCTGAGAAATAATTAATAGAGATAATTACTATAATTAATACTGTTATTAAGGAAAAATGTGTGCTTAGCAAATTGGTGAAGTTTTAAGAAAAGCAGGTGCAATTGGTACAGTTTCAAGTCAGATGGGCTCTGATATTTAGATATAGTCTAACTAGGAAAAAAACATGGAAACATGGAAGCCCTGCAGCATTTATCAGCTGTGGTACAAAAATAGAACCAGTGGGCCAATTCTAAACTGAGGTGTTTAGCACCTGTTAGCACAACAGGTATGCATATGGTGATCAAACAACTCTAGCAGTGGCCTACAATGGGAATGACGAGGGTTACATAGCTATGATGTCTCATGGTGGTGATGCCAGTTAATACTAATAAAGGCTGATGGCAGTCAAGAGTTACACCGTGGGTGGAAAAGCACAAAAGTCAACTAACTCAACTCAAATAGGGGCCACAAATGTTGGTCTGTGAACAGTTAAAGCAGAGGCACATATGCTTTCACTTGGGCAGAGGTGGTTGGCACTGGCAACTGTGGTACTGTATGTTACCTTTAAAATTGTGAAGTTAATAGTATGGCTGCATATGCTTTGATGAATAGTAGGCACAGGATTGACATAGTTTAGGTGAAAGAAAAAAAAATCACACAACAGACTTAAAATGGAACTTTGCTAGTTTAGTGGAAAGTGTGGACTTGTCTCATCTTGAACCTCCAGATGTGATGACATACAGTATAAAGTCTGAAGAAATTTAAAGTAACAGAAGAAGCAAGGCAGAACAGATAAAAATCCTCAGGCATCCATCCAAGTTCTTCAGAGTGCCTCTGAAATAAAGAAGATACATAATGGACAAATGGTCATCACACAATTTTGGACACAAGAAAAGCACTAACTGCAGCTCAAAGCAATACTGTGAAACAGAATATTAAAGGAATTAAGACTGTTTAATTATTTTCATAGAGACATTGTACAATATATTATCAAGAGGTGGAATATGGTAGACTGATTTACAGAATAAAGTTGCTAAATATTTTGTATGTCTTTATTTGTAAGGTACACAAAGCAAGTGTAATTATAGTGTTTCAGGAGGCATGTTTTACTTCATTAATGAGAAAAGCAGTGCTTTGATATTTACCTAAACTACATCAGGAATAGGAATTTAGGGTGGGGGGATGGAACACGTATCAGATCAGCTTGGCAAAGGATTTAGAGCCTAAAAGCCATCACCTGCTGGAAGGCCATAATCTAACTAAACAAAACAACAGGGGGATGAGTTGTACCTGAAATTTTACTGGTCTAAAGTACAGTATGCCTGTTTATGACTCGTTTTGAATCAGAGGCTATTCTATACTACAGTGCCCCATTGGTTTGTGTTTTATGGTAAGAATGGCTAGAAGTTGGCTTTGCCTTTACCTCTCTCTCACCATCTGGCCATGAACAGAAGACCATTATGAAGACATGTTTATCTTACAAAGCAGGTTGTTAACAAAAGCAGATGTGATTGGTGAAAATCTAGAAAAAAAAAAAAAACTGGATGAAGTGTGAAGACAGGAACCCAGCCACAGGGGATGCACAAACCAGAGTGTTTCTTCATGTCGGTCCAAGCCCGGTGTAGTGAGTGGGTGGGGCTGGAACGCTGCCACGCTGGGAGGACCAGGGGAGCAAGTGTGGCCAGAGCGTTACCTTCCTCGGGACGCTGGGTTGCAGCAGGGCCTCAGACTCCCGCAGGGCTGCATGGGATTGAAGTGTGGTGCAGCCCTGTTGGGATCCGCAGGTGCTGCCAGGGGCTGCTGCAGCAGGAGCTACTGAGCCCTTATGGGCAGTTCTTCCACCACACCTGGAAGTGCTGCCAGAAATGAGTAATCAAACACTTGGAGCATTTCCAGGTGCATTATAAAAGGAGCCAGCAGCCTCTACTCGGGGAGCCAGAGTCGGGAGGAGGAGCGACAAAGCTTGACCCGAGGAGTGAAGGAGGAGAAGGAAAGAGTGAAGAAAAAGACTTATGGTATTGTGCTGTGCTTGTGCTTGGACTGTGTCATACTTGTGGGGAATGGGGAAGGCATTTCCCACAAGGGAAAAACAAAATAAATTCAAGAGTGTGCATTGAACTTGTGTCCCAAACATGTCTGTGTCGGGTTAAGCTGGCGGTGCCAGCCTGGTGGGCCACACCGGATAAATGGGGAGGGTTAAGTCAGAAGGGCATCTGGTGTAAAATTTTGCCAAATCAATATGCAGACAACAATACAAATTTCTATAAAGGATCGGTCAAGCCCGGGGTTAACAATGACCACCACCAGTACTGTTAGCCAACAGGGTGCTGGCATAAATTGGGTTATTGTTGGCCGAAGGAGAAGAAGAGAGGGGAGATGTGTCCAGAGGCAGGAGGAGAGGAGGAAAGTAAAGAGAGTGGAACTGAGGGTAGGAACTTTGAATGTTGGCAGTATGACTGGTAAGGGGAGAGAGTTTAGCAGATATGATGGAGAGAAGGAAGGTTGATATATTGTGCATGTAAGAGACTAAATGGAAGGCCAGGTGGATTCGAATTGTTCTATCATGGTGTGGATGGGAGGAGAAATGGGGATGGGGTTATTCTGAAGGAAAAGTATGTCAAGGATGTTTTGGAGGTGAAAAGAGTGTCAGACAGAGTAATGATTATGAAGCTGGAGATTAGAGGTGTGATGATGAATGTTAAGTTGGGTGTGTGATGGAGGAAAATGAAGATTTTTGGAGTGAGTTGGATGAAGTGATGAACAGTGTACCCAAGGGTCAGAAAGTGGTGATCGGAGCAGTTTTCAATTAACATGTTGGTGAAGGGAACAGAGGAGAAGAGGAGGTGATGGGTAGGTATGGTGTCAAGGAGAAGAATGAAGAAGGTCAAATGATAATGGATTTTGCCAAAAGGTTGGACATGGCTGTGGTGAATATGTATTTTAAGAAGAGGGAGGAACATAGGGTAACGTACAAGAGTGGAGGAAGATGCACACAGGTAGATTACATCCTATGCAGAGGAGTCAATCTGAAGGAGACTGAAGACTGCAACGTGGTGGAAGGGGAAAGTGTAGTTAAGCAGTATAGGATGATGGTCTGTAGAATGACGTTGGAGATCAAGAAGAGAGTGAGCGCAGAGCCAAGGATCAAATGGTGGTATTTGAAAAAGGAAGACTGCAAGGCTGAGTTTAGGGAGAAGGTGACACAGGCACTGGGTGGTAGTGAAGAGTTACCAGACAGTTGGGAAACTACAGCAGACGTAGTAAGGGTGACAGCAAGAAAGGTGTTTGGCATGACATCTGGAAAGAGAAAGGAGGATAAGGAAACCTGGTGGTGGAATGAAGAAATACAGGAGAGTATACAGAGGCAGAGGATGGCAAAGAAGGATAGTCAGAGAGATGCAGAAAGTAGACAAGAGTACAAGGAGATAAGGCGCAAGGTGAAGAGAAAGGTGGCGAAGGCTAAAGAAAAGGAGTATGATGAGTTGTGTGAAAGGTTGGACACTAAGGAGGGAGAAAAGAACCTTTACCGATTGGCTAGATAGAAGAACCACACTGGGAAAGATGTGCAGCAAGTTAGGGTGATAAAGGATAAAGATGGAAACATACTCACAAGCGAGAAGAATGTGTTGAACAGATAGAAAGAGTACTTTGAGAGGCTGATGAATGATGAGAACAAGAGAGAGAAGAGGTTGGATGATGTGGAGATAGTGAATCAGGAAGTGCAACGGATTACCAAGGAGGAAGTAAGGACAGCTATGAAGAGGATGAAAAATGGAAAGGCCGTTGGTCCAGATGACATACCCTTGGAAGCATGGAGATGTTTAGGAGAGATGACAGTGAAATTTTTAACCAGATTGTTTAATGAAATTTTGGAAAGTGAGAGGATGCCTGAGGAGTGGAGACTAAGTGTAATGTTGGCGATATTTAAAAACAAGGGGGGTGTGTAGGACTGTAATAGTTACAGGGGGATAAAATTGATGAGCCACAGCATGAAGTTATGGGAAAGAGTAGTAGAAGCTAGGTTAAGAAGTGAGGTGATGATTAGTGAGCAGCAGTATGGTTTCATGCCAAGAAAGAGCACCACAGATGCAATGTTTTCTCTGAGGATGTTGATATAGAAGTTTAGAGAAGGCCAGAAGGAGTTGCATTGTGTCTTTGTGGACCTGGAGAAAGCATATGACAAGGTGCTTCGAGAGAAGCTGTGGTATTGTCGGGAGTGGCAGAGAAGTACGTAAGAGTTGTACAGGATATGTACGAAGACAGTGTAGGAGTGATGGATGCATTCAAGGTGGAGGTGGGATTACATCAGGGATTGGCTCTAAGCCCTTTCTTATTTGCAATGGTGATGGACAAGTTGACAGACAAGATTAGACAGGAGTCGCCATGGACTGTGATGTTTGCTGATGAAATTTTGATATGTAGTAATGGAGATATGCTCTGGAGAGGAGAGGAATGAAAGTCAGTAGGAACAAAACAGAATACATGTGTGTAAATGAGAGGTAGGTCAGTGGAATGGTGAGGATGCAAGGAGTAGAGTTGGCAAAGGTGGTTGAGTTTAAATGATTGGGATCGACAGTACAGAGTAATGGGAATTGTGGGAGAGAGGTGAAAAAGAGGCAGGGTGGAATGGGAGGAGAAGAGTGTCAGGAGTAATTTGTGACAGACGGGTATCAGCAAAAGTGAAAGGGAAGGTCTACAGGATGGTAGTGAGACCAGCTATGTTATATGGGTTTGAGATGGTGGCACTGACCAGAAAGCAGGAGACAGAGCTGGAGGTAGCAAAGTTAAAGATACCAAGCTTTGCACTGGGTATGAGGATGGATAGGATTGGAAATGAGTACATTAGAGGGTCAGCTCAAGCTGGATGGTTGGGAGACAAAATTAGAGAGGCAAGATTGTGTTGGTTTGGACATGTGCAGAGGAGAGATACTGAGTATATTGGAAGAAGGATGCTAAGGATAGAGCTGCCAGGGAAGAGGAAAAGAGGAATGCCTAAGAGAAGGTTTATGGATGTGGTGAGAGAGGACATGCAGGTGATGGGTGTAACAGAACAAGATGCAGAGGACAGAAAGATATGGCAGAAGATGATCCACTGTGGAAACCCCTAACGGGAGTAGCTGAAAGAAGACGAAGAAGAATTGTGAAGACAGGGATAGTTCAATTGGTTGTTAGTTGAATTATTTACAGTAGATCTTTAATTTTATTGAGGAAAAACTAGAGGAATTTTCACAGTTCGGTAGATGAGGTAATTGGGCCAGATGAAGGTTGAAGTAGTTTATTAACTACATAGAACAAAACCCTTGGGTTATCATGGCCACTTTCTGTTATACTGCCATAATGTGTGTTCTTGGCTGCATCCCTGTAAGCTCTTTGATGATAAGAGAAAGCCTGGATGTGCACAGTGAGGTCAGTCTTACCTGACATTCTCTCAAGGTGTAGGCCAGCTGCTTTCATAGCTGAGCATTTAAAGGAAACCTCCTTATGCTTTAAAGGAGCTGATTTATCTAGTGCAGAAAGAAGGGCTGAGTTATAGTGCTCATCTAGTGCTATCTAGTGTTGATTGAATAGGTGAAGACAGAAAAAGATCAGAAATAAAACTAGCAAGGATAGATGGACAGATATTTATAAAGTTTCTGAAAGAAATTTGATGTTTACAGATAAGATGAGGAAGAGGTGAAAGTACTGCTTTATGATCAGAGAGCCTCAAATCACTGCTATAAGTGTTGCTGACAGATAAGCTAGATCTACAGATCAAGTCCAATATATGACCACCAGAATGAGTAGGAAAATCAACATGTTGCACCAAATTAAAACGGTCCAGTAAGAATAGGAATTAATTTCTCAGCTTCATGTAGTAATGTCAATATGGATGTTCAAATCGTCAAGAAGAATGACTCTATGCAAAAGGGAACTTAACTAGGTTAATAATTCAGTCAGATCAGGTAAAAAAAGGCACATTGTAGTTTGGGGTAAAATTGAGAACAATGAATAAGGCAGAACCTGCTTTCTTTACTAGCTTAACAGCCAGACACCCAAAAGACAATAGGCAGTCAATTGGGATTCTTTTGATGTTTAGTTCTGCAATTACTGTGACTCCTCTGCCATGTCTTAAGCTGCGAGGCTCTGCGAAGCAAATGTATCCAGATGGTGTCATCTCAGTGAGAGATGTTTTTGGCAGGTTTCTGTTAGGCATAGCATGTCAAGGCTGTAGTCTGTAATGAATGCTGTTAGCACCATCACTTTGCCATTAACAGATCTTGAGTTAAACAATGCAATATTAGCTGACGAGAGTACATTGTGCACATATCCATGATTAGATTTTATTTTAACAAATTTCAAATTTGGCACACTGACACTTCTGTTTCCAAAGCCATGAATAAGATGGCATATTTCTGAACAAATACTGCTGTTGGAGTTATCATTCACAGACTGGTTGGTAGTGGTGGCGACCTGACCTAAAATGTAAATATTTCAGGTGCTACACAATCCAAGTGTATTTTAGGACATTCCAGTCTGACCATAGTTCTGGAAAAATTGTTTAATATGAAGTAGTTTTTCATGACAGTATTTTAGCATAGTACAGAGCCATACTTAATCTGATAGTAGCAGAGAAGCAGCACAACACAGCAGAGAAGGAGATAGGCAGGGTGGGGTGAAACAGATGAGCAGCGATAGGAAGCAGCAGAAGAAGCATAGTAGAAGATATTACAGGATGCACATAAGATACCAAAATTATGAGGTTGCAATATATAGCCACATACATATAACATTGGGTATTACAGGCATGATTGTCCTTGAGCGCTTGCTTTGGGGTGTAAAATCAGATAATTTCTCAGTCATTAAGCATGTATAAAAGTAATTGAGATCAAACTAGTATATCCATTATATTCAAGAAAACAGACCATACCTAGCTCCTAGATTGCCAAAGTGCAAAGAAATGTTCCGTCCCGTGAACCACAGAATGATTCACTTGTCCTTGAGGCTTTGAACCCAGACACGGCAAAGTCTATACAGTCTATAAAAATAAATTTAAATCAGTACAGTTCAATTTAGATGAATCCATGTACTATACATACAATAAAAAAATGAAAGAAGTGGAGAAAGTGCAAGTTTAATGCAAATTTTAACGAAAAGTGTTGTTAACAGGGAGGCAGCAACATGCATGCGCCAGTGTCTCCTATCCTGAATACATGAATCAAAAAAACACATGGTTGCCCTCTCTGAGGAATAAACTCGGGACCTTCAGATTATGAGACTGTCATACTACCTACCATGCTAGGAAGGCAAGCTTCTGGAGTTTAAACTTTAAGGTTGTGGGTGCAAATCCTGCTGCCGATACTTTATGACCAAGAGCAAGTCACTTTACCTGCCTCTTCTCCAATTGCAAAACAAAATAAATGTAACCAGTTGCATCTCAAATGTTGTAAGTTGCCTTTAAAACTGATACAGCATAGTGGATTCATATTTCATTTCAGACAAACGAAAGTCCAAAACTAACCTGAATTTTCAAAAGTCAGTCGTTTCTGTTTGTCTACTGAATGAGCGCATAATAAAACACATGTACTACATTCTTCTTGTAAGCATCACCTACTAGTAATTCAGTGTCAGTCAATGCTAAATAAACACTTTATTCTAATAAGAACTGCCACAAATCAAAGTTGAAATGAACCTTGCCATTTCCTGCTGCAATAATAAAAATCAATTGCTCATGTATGGCTGACTAAGTAAATAAAGTATTTCATTGTATAAAATTAACATTATGTGCCAAGTGAAGTAAATTAATTGAGACTGTCATCCTAGACTTTGCTTTTCTAATTGTTCTTGCAACATAAAATACATTTGCATGGTGCATTTTTGATCAAGGATCTGATTAATTAATCTTGAAAGGAGCATTGCCACTTTTGCATTGAACTCATTAGAATGTTTATGAGTTGTACTATGCAAGTAAAATGTACAATGTACTTGCTACCAGTTTTGAAAGGAATTTTTTTATAATTCATGCTTGGTAGATCTTTTATTTTCCAATTCTACATTTCCATGCATTTTGAGCTGGAAAAACTAAATGGTCTACTGTTATTTTGTCTGTCATCTGGAAATGATTAAAATGATTATTGCTCGATGATGTGTTAAACATTTGGTTAACAAATGGAAATCACGCAAACAGGGGAAAAAAAAGAATAACGCATAGTCTTTGACACATTCCTGATGTCACAGTTACAATTAAGCCTTCACAATTTTTGATTTGCTTTCTAAGTAACTTGAATGAGTGTTTACATGGACTAAGACAAGTACCAATCCAGAATATTTTACATTTTACCATGTTGCTATTTGGAATTTAAGTGCATTTAATCTGAGCGCTTGCTATTAATCAACACACCAAGTCCAAAATGTTAAAATTAAAACAGATGTTTACTGTTGTTAGTGATAGATAGGGGGCGCCATCGCTCCGTTGAACCCCTGTCCAATACGCCAGACACCAGATAAAAGTCCAAATGTTGACTTTATTAACACAGCACAGTGCACAAAGTACCCTCTCCTCCGCAATGCTCATTAATATACTCAAAAAAATCACAATAAACAATCCACCACTCCCAGACGTGTTGCCCTCCTACCACCCAGCTCAGCTCGCCACCTGGGAGCTGCCACAATCCTTTTATAGTCCGCGACCCGGAAGTGCTTCTGAACGCTCAGTCCATGTGACTTCTTACCACTTCCGTGTCAGATCACAACTCTTTCTTCACCCCGGAAGCACGTCATTCCCATTGTCCATGTGACTCGGACGTACTTCCGGGGCGTAGGGCAAATGATATTCATTGCTCCTCCCTGCAGCTCCATCTAGCAGCCCCTGCATTATCCAGCAGGGCTGTGGATGAAAACTCCATTGTCCAAGATTCCCTGCTGGTCTTCGGGGCACCTCCATGCTGCAGGGAGGGCTCCATCTGGCGGCCTGGGGGTACTAGCTGGGATGACAAGCCAGCCATAGACCACATGATACATTAAATATAAACAAAAAACTTTAAGTAATCGTTGATCATTAAATATTACAACTATAGCACTTATAGGATAAACATTATGGACAATATAAATTTTGTCAGATCTTTGCTAAGTCTCTCCTTCAAGGCTGAAAGTATTGGTGCACAGACATATTCAATTCCTATCAAATATTCAGTCTCAAATCAAATTATGGTCTGTACATTGATGGGTTGGGTTTAAAGCCAGTGCATTACGTCTTGGTTTTTTGTCCTGTTAGAAGATTAATGTTGTCCTTGTTGACACTTTTTCTATAGTGTCGTTTCTTGTGACTGAAGACAGAGAGATATAATTAAAGTTAGTAAAAAATCTTTTATTAAAACACACCAGGCAAGGGTAAGATGACAGAGAAGCACAGTCCTAGGACACCTGCACTTCATCTGCCTCGAGGGGTCGGTATCCCAAATCTTTTATAGGGCCTTTGTCTTATGACTTTAGTTGCGCAAGAATTTCAAACCGTTACATCTTACAACATTTTGCTTGGATCAGCATTTACCACATCCTTTAAGTTCATCAGTTGGTCACTTGTGGTTTTAGTTCATCAGTTGGTCACTTGTGGTTTTTTGTTCGTTAGGAGAAATCAATCAATCAATCAATCAACATTTATTTATATAGCACATATTCATACAAAAAAATGTAGCTCAAAGTGCTTTACAAAATGAATAGAAAAATAGAAGACAATAAAAAATAAACATAAGTCAACATTAATTAACATAGAATAAGTAAAGTCCGATGGCCAGGGTGGACAGAAAAAACAAAACAAAACCTCCAAAAGCTGGAGAAAAAAAATAAAATCTGTGGGGTTCCAGACCACGAGACCGCCCAGTCCCCTCTGGGCAATCTACCTAACATAAATCAAACAGTCCTCTTTGTATTTAGGGTTTTCATGGAAGGACCCGATGATGATGGTCACGTAGACTTCTGGCTTTCAGTCCATCAATGTTGGTGCATCATGATGCTTTGAGTAGGTGGTGGTGGCGCAGGAAAAAGAAACAGAAGAGAGAGTTGGGGTCAGTACGGATTTTAGAGCCACTATGAATAGTTATTGTGATGAATTGAACATACAGAGTATCAGTATTAAGTTAAAGTGAAGTTATGAGAAGGCCATGTTAAAGTAATGTGTTTTCAGCAGTGTTTTAAAGTGCTCTACTGTATTTGCCTGGCGAATTCCTTTTGGCAGGCTATTCCAGATTTTAGGTGCATAACAGCAGAAGGCCGCTCAGCACTTCTTTTAAGTTTAGCTTTTGGAATTATAAGGAGACACTCATTTGAAGATCTAAGGTTACGATTTGCAATATAACGTGTCAGGCATTCCGATATATAAGATGGAGCGAGATTATTTAAGGTTTTATAAACCATAAGCAGTATTTTAAAGTCAATCCTGAATGACACAGGTAACCAGTGTAGTGACATCAAAACTGGAGAAATGTGTTCGGATTTTCTTTTGCCAGTTAGGATTCTAGCAGCTGCATTCTGCACTCGTTGCAAGTGATTTATGTCTTTTTTGGGTAGTCCTGAGAGGAGTGCGCTACAGTAATCCAGTCTACTGAAAACAAAAGCGTTAATTAATTTCTCAGCATCTTTCAATGATATAAGAGGTCTAACTTTTGCTATGTTTCTTAAGTGAAAAAATGCTGTCCTAGTGGTCTGATGAATATGCGATTTAAAATTCAGATTACAGTCAACAGTTACCCCTAAGTTTTTTACTTCCGTCTTAACTTTTAAAAGTGAATCAAGTTTATTTCAGATAACCTCATTGAATCCATTATTGCCAATTACTAAGATTTCAGTTTTCTCTTTATTTAGTTTGAGAAAATTACTATTCACCCATTCAGAAATACCAGTAAGACATTGTGTTAGTGTATCGAAAGAGTCGGAGTCATCAGGTGCTATAGATAAGTACAGCTGTGTGTCATCAGCATAGCTGCGGTAACTCACGTTGTAACCTGAGATAATCTGACCTAACGGAAGAAACAAGAAGTTGCACTTGTCATGTGCACTATAGACAAGACAGGGTCTGCGTGGCTTTGTCATGTACACCAGATTGATCAAACTGATCAAACTGTTTATTATTTTTCCACATCCTAAAGCAGGTTTTCATTTTTTTTTCTATCCTTATACAGCAGTATGCTACACAATAGAAATGGTGTTTGCAGGGTTAACATATATTTAATGTGTATCTTAATTATAGTCTATCACTTGTCTGCTGTTTAAATGTTGGTTTATTTTATTTTTTTGTAATGTCTTTTAATGCCACTCTCCCATGAAGTCTAGTTTTCTAAAGCATCTTGAGTGTGTTGGAATGTCATTCCTGTAAAGTTGCTATGTACTGCTACTGTTGTCCTGCCTAACAAGTTATTTGATCCTTTTATCTGACACGTAAGCTACATTTTCCTTATTTAATTACTGTATTATAAAGTTTTTTTTTCAAAGCACATATATTATGCTGGATTTGGCTCAGAAACTCTATTAAGATTGGTCATGCCATAGAAAGTTTGTTCCTTGAAAACAAAATAGCATGCATGTATGACAACACGGTGTATGCAAGTTGCCGGTACCTGTGATTACTCTTCGCATCGATGGATGAAGCAGATTTTATTAAAGTGGAACACTATTGTGGGCAACTACACTGTCTCTAATGGACCCTTGGCCCAGCTGTAGTGAAATATTCTGTGATTGTGTTTAGTCAACAGTAGTAAGGCTGTTATACAGCTGAGATTAGCCAGATATAGTAGCTAGATGAGAAGAACATGTTATTTTTTTTGTTGCAACTAATGCCAAAGTGTACCTATCCGCATTACATGATTGAGTGTTCCTTAGTACCATTCAACAATATCCAAAACTGTAACAAATTACTCCTTTTAGGCAATGTCTGTGTAGTACTGTGTTACCAATATGAACGGGTTATTGGTTGATTAGCTTGAAGGCAACGTCCACCATTGTACAAAGTTCTTAACCAAACATCAAACTCTGGAATCCTGTGTTTCAGGATTTCATATACGTATATCTTGGTTTGCTTGTGCCTTGTGCTGTACTGCAGTTACAATATTTATGGTTCCACGTGGTAATCCTCTCTTGTTAGCACCGATTTAGTAATCACTTATCTGTTTTTGTTGTGCAAGAGTTAAATGTTGCTCCACTGTTTGGGCAAGACCCACTTCACTGTCCCATATTAAGGTTAGACTGAATGTAGAACCCAAGCCCAACTTTTGTGACTGTCTTCCAAAGCTACATTCTGGCACTAGACCACTTCTTGATGTAGACCGATTGATTCAGACTTTTCTTGTGGCCAAACGCCATGAAAAAAGGGGGCCTCTTGAAGGAAGCAGAACTGAACCCAGGCTGAGGTGATACAGTGAAAACAGGAAGAGATGGCATTGGGTTATAAAGGAAAAAGTCAACATTTTGCCACTTGTTTTCTGGTGGCTCTTGTACAGTATCAAACCCTTCATTTTAGCAATTTCCTGTTACAGGGGTTGAAATAATTGTATGAGTCCTTGCACAAATAAACCAAAATTAATTTGTGATGGTTATTATGGCAAGTTGTTTTGGACAAGATGAATAGGCCCCAGCAATATGCTCGGTTTTCTTTATATTTGAATGAGCCAGTACTGATATTTTTTGACATTCTGCCATTTCCAAGAAGAGCTTGTTAGTGTGTCAGCCAATTAAATCACTAATTCTCTGAATCCAACATACCATAACGAAGCATGCCTGCCTAGACGATTTACCAAGATATAGGCTCTACCCATTTTCAAGAGTCATGTCTTTAGTTAAAATTCTGAAATGCAATTTATATGACATTTCAGAATCTTAATTATGTTGTTAACATTGTAGTAGACATTGCAATCAGCAGGTGGAGAAGTTATATCTTGTGATTTGATCTTCAGGAGTACCAAAGAAGAAATCTGGGGATGTTTCGTTGCTGTGTTGGCCTGACTGTAAAATAAATTTAGGCTTCTATATCATCTTCTATGTACAGTCATCAGGTTGTTTCTATAATTTTTTCTCCAAGTCACATCTAAGCCACTGCTTCATTTTGCTTTTGACAGTAAAGCCACACCACATATTGTTGAAAATTGTCTTGCCTGTTTATTTATTTATCATTTGGTGCTGTGAGCATTTTTTATTTCAAAAGTTTGTTTTTTTTTTATTTTAAGTTGTGTATTAATTAGAATTTTATTTCTTTGAAAATTGTATTTCTTGTCATTTAATTCCTAACTGTGTCATATCTTTATGCTGAAACCTGCTGCAGCCAGGTAGTGAATTGCTATGGGACCTTGTTTTGTTGCTGGGGACTGCTCTCCTTAGTATTATCCATAGTATTTGATATTCTGGTTTTGTCGTTCAATCCATTGTATCCACTCCTCGTCTTACCATTTTGACTTTATATGATGAAAGACTTTTGCAAATTCGTTCTATAAACAATCACAGGACTTTCAGTTAGAAAAAATGTTTTTGGTACTCTGAAAAATATTTTAAGCCATTTTCAGAACACAACAGTGAGATGGAAGTCTACTAATTCAGAAAGCCCTATTCTGCTGATTAATTTTTTTTTTCACAAATGAGATAAGGTAGGGAAATGAATGCGCACTTATGTTATTTGTAAATGTTGATAATGTATGTTATTTCAAAAAATATTGCAAGAAAAATTAAAATATATTAGAACTAAATAATAAATCTGACAAAACATGTTAAATGTACAGCCTGTAAATTGGCAGCATAGTGCTGCAGTGTTAAGGGCTGCTAACTCTTTCCACTGAAGACTCCTGGGAAGTTCACCATCTGTGTTGCCTCTGTGTTTGTGTGAGTTTTTCATAGGGTACTCAGATTTTAATTGTATATTTCAACCAGGTGCAGCTTAGGTGGGTTAGTGACTTTAAATTAGCCCAGTGTTGGGAGTGTGTACATTATGTTCTGTTCTGTTATTGTTTAGCCAGGAGTGTTTCTTTTTTTATTTATTTATTGGTTGAGTTGTTTTTAAAATGTTTTTTGCCTTTTATGTTAATAATTATGTTCATAATCTTGATTGTCTTTTCTTGATTTATGTAAAAAAAATTATTATGTATACTTGAATTATTTAACTTATAACTTGCATTTCTGTGTATAAATGAATGTTCTCTCATATCCCATGTGTTTTGTGGGTAACAACCTAAAAGATGGGGCCACCCTGATGTCACCACACTTGAGCCCTTCCTTTCGCAATTTAGGTCTGAGACGAGGATTTTCTGGAGTGGTGCATTGACATTCACTAGGAGTTCTGTGTAAGTATTGTTTTCTCATTTGATTTACACTTTTTCTTTGATTATTTGGTTTGCCCTGCTCTTGGATTATTCTTTCAGAGTGTATATTGGGACCTGTCATGTCTCTCTGCTGTAGGGATCTCAGGCTTAGTCCTGCAATGGCTCACATCATATCTTTCTAATGGGCAACAGTTTGTCACACTTGGCCGATATAAATCCTTCACCTCACCTGTGTCACGTGATGTCCCTCAGGGTTCAGTCCTTGGGCCATTATCTTTTCTACTTTATATCCTTCCTTTGGGTCAGATTATTCACAGACATAGTCACTGCTATGCAGACAATATACAGTTATATCTTAGTATAGACTCCCCTACAGATTTACCTCCCAGCAAATTCACTGACTGAATCACTGATCCTAAGCTAGGGATGGAAAATAACTTTCTCAAACTTATTGCCAATAAAAATAAAAATTTTACTGGTAGGCCCAAACTCCCAACTTTCTAAGGCATCCATCTTCTCTGTTTCTGTTGATGGTACACTTGTCAAACCTACTCCTGTTGTCAGAAATCTTGATGTTTTGTTTGATTCATCAGTTCATTTTGAGCAACACATTAGGTCTCTTTCCAAAATTTCATTCTATCATCTCCGTAACATTTCCCGCCTCTGTCCATTTCTGTCCTTTAATAATGCTCAAACTCTGGTTCATTGTTTCATAATGTCTCGTATTGATTATTGTAACTCTGTTTTCATCGGCCTCCTTACAAAATCTATACAGAAGCTACAGTACATTCAGAACTCCGCAGCCAGAGTCCTAACCCACACAAAGCGTTTTGCTCACATCTCCCCTGTTCTCTCCCAGCTTCACTGGTTACCGATTCCATCAAGGATTAAATTCAAGATTCTTCTTCTCACCTTCAATGCCCTACATAACCTTGCCCCCTCTCTGCCTCACTCTACTCCTAGCTCCTTACACTCCTTGTCACTCTCTCAGATCCTCAAGCCGTAATCTCCTTACTGTCCCACGCACCAGACTCTCCACCCTGGGAGGCAAGTCCTTCAGTGTTATGTCCCCTCAACTCTGGAACTCTCTTCCTTCAAGATTGCTCCCCTTTCTGCAACTTTAAATCTCAACTGAAAACTTTCCTCTGCAACGAACTTTTGTCTTCTGTGTAATTTTTTTTTACTCTGTATGTAAAGCAACCTTGAGTTTGTGAAAGGTGCTCTACAAATGCAACTTATTATTGTTTGGTGTGAATTGTGTTTAAGGTGATTGCTATTCGTTTTTTAAGCATTTTAGTTAAATTTTTTTGGATAAATAAATATGTTTGATTTGTAATATTATTGTGTAGATTGGTCTTTGCAAGCCAAGGGGTTTTTTTTGGTTTCATTTCCTTTGGGAGACACGTTGACCTTTTGGAACCTTTCAAGTATATTTTTAAGAGCTAAACCCTCTTAGTTTTGCATATTCCAAAACAGACCATTCTATTTGGGTTTAAACCGTTTAGAACGAGGCCTGGCTGTTGAGCATTTTGAAGGCTTCACACCCTTTTTAGCTATGATCCTGACTTGCGGTTGTAACATTTATGATGAACTGAGGCAGAGTTGGTTTCTGCCTTGCATCTGTTGCTACCAGGAATGGCACCAACAGCCATTGACACTATAATTGCATTAAGCAGGTTCTGAAAATATGAAAGTATAGTACATAAAATATGCCATAAGCAAAACCCTGTCAAGATAGGACTCACCTCTTGTCTTTCAATATGGGAGACTAGTGGACACAAAAATTAAGTATCCTGGAAATTCTTCTGTGTTTTCTGGAGTCTATTTACTTCAATATAAGATCACCACAGAAGAGAGCCTATCTTGAGAGCAAACAAGACAATACAGGAATAAATTTGCTAGGGATGCTAGTCCGTTACACACTCATATTCACTCAAGCTGAGACCACCTGTCTTTGTCCAGGGTCTTATTACAAACTTCAGTATGCCACCTGATCTTTTCTGATTTCTAAAAAGCTTTTGCGGCATTTTCTACTTTAAACCTGTCTTTCCTCCTCTTTATTAGAATAATACTGTCTGTACTCTGCACATCCTGACTTGGTCTAGTGACTAATGGTGGTTCATTAAGCTAATTGATTTCTTATTTTTATTGGTTTGCTGAGACTTTTACAGGCTGTATGATGGCTTAATGTAATTTATTTCGTACTGTAACTTTGTAGATCTTTAAATTGCATTGTTGTCATGTTTCCTTTTATCCTTCTAATCTTATTATGTTTTCATTTAGTTTGTTTTTGTCATCAAAATCAATTATGCTAAAGCACATTGAGGGATAAGAAAATGAATACGAAGAGGGATTTACCAAGTTTCAACTGAACAGGCTAAATTGGTCATGAGCTGTTTTTCATCCTGTATCACTGTAAATATCCTAAACTTATTTCTCAAAAACAACATTGTTTTTGTAATGCTAGCTAGCAGGAGCAGTTCCTTTGGATCAATGCTTTCCTCTTTTGGCTGCTGTTATTGATCCGTTGTGAGTGATATTTATTTCAGACCTACAACATAACAAAGTTTTTAGTCTGTAGCGGTGTCATAAGATCTGGCTCTCAACATGGCACCTACATAAGGAAACTGAAGGTTCAAATCATACAGCATTAGAAAACCCAAAGTTTCCTGCATATTTTGTGCCAACAGTTTTCTTCAATCCTCATTGAATAAAGCAAAACATAAAAATGTTTTTCCATGGCTATACATTACAGACACACTGCACAGCTTCAGAGTCCTAGGTGTATATATCTGTTCAGCCATTTGCCTGTACCTTACAAGAACAAAATGCAGAAGTAATTTGAAAGACAGACAGACAGACCTTAAATGACACCTTGCTGCCTTTTAAACATGCCACCACTTACTAACCTGTTGAAATTAAATCCTCATTTTTATTCTCCATTCTACATATAGAAGTGTTTTGAATAAAGCTTTGAATTTTATTTTAGTGAGGTTATCTTACTTTTGATCTTCATTTAAAGATCTTCTGATCTTAGACTAAATCAGTTAATTTTGTAGATGTGTAAAAAGGCAGTGAGGACTTTCCGGCAGTTAAGATCTCTTATTTTCTCTGCCTTTTTTCTGTATTCATGAACATTATATAAACTGAGAAATAGTGTTCACTGACACCTCCAGTTTGGCTACTCATATGCTAATATTAAAAATGTGTTAGGAAAAAGGCACATGCCTTGAATAAACATCATGGCAAATCATCAGACTCTGTACATTAAAATCTAAAATTCCACTAAAAGAATTCAATGTAAAGCATTTAGATCATCATTGTCCAGTTAAAATCATCAGCACTTATATCAATTGTAAAACCTGTTTCTGATTAGAAAATGTAAAATATTTAACTTTGTGTCTGTTTTTATATTGCATTTTAATAATCTGTCCACATCATGTAGAATGAAAACAATTTTTTTTACTTAGACACTGCTAATGTTTTCTTTCCCAAATAAATGTAAAAGGGATACAAATAAGTGGTCAATAACTACTTATTAGTGTTTAGTGGCCATTTCCAATATTTTCTGCCTTACTCATTACTGCCTTGCCTCTTGTCCTTATGGCTTATTGACTCTCCATTTTATCACCTGCTCATCAAGCTGTCACTATGCTAATAATCTACACTCACACGAAACCTTGGTAGCTGACACTTAGTAATATACTCATGAATTAAGATTTTCCCTTAAACTTGAAACACACTAATGAAGCCTAAAACAAATGAAATAAATGGAAGATTGCAGAAAGACATTTTACGTTTTAAACAAAGAGCATGATGCCCGTGCTACTCCTTTAGATCAATTTAAAAAAGCCTAAAAGCTAAGACATGTACACTTTGAATGAATAAATGGAAATGTGTAATAAAATAAGAAATCAAACATTTATAAATCCCTCCACCATCTGCTTAACCTGCTTGATCAAGTTCAGGATGGGTGCCACAGTCTGCCCCAGCAGCATTGGGTACAAGAAACACTGAACAGAGCACCAGTCTGTTTCAAGGTACACCTATACACACACGAGAGGTTTCCTTTTCATGGTCAGTACAATGGTAAAGCAACTTACAAAGGCACACATGTGACCAAATAAAGTGGACACACGGGATCAACACCTGAAAATCTGCAGTTAAATATTAACATAATATCAGTTTCTCTCTATATATATTTGTGTGGACACTCCAGCTACCCTACCCAAAATAGCAATAAAACAGGTTCAGAGTGAATGTAAATGTCATTCAGTGTTCTATGTGACATACTGAAAATCAGTCGTTGGTTTATGTCTCTACCTGGTGCATACTGCTGCCAAGCCAGGCATAAACTCTTTAAGAAAGAAATATGTGCCTAAGTTTAATTAGTTTAATCAGGCTGTGAATGCTTCCATTTCTTTCCTTTTATAAATCTTAGACAAATTTCTAATTTTCTTTATATCTGATTCTTAGATTGGATTACTTTGAACAGAGCTATAAATACTCACACCTTCTTCATTTATCTCTTAGATAATTATGTTATTTGCATGATACCTCCTGCCTCTTTAAATACCATATCAAGAAGTACTTCATACTGCAATTGTTTTTTTAATGTCTCCATTCCACTAGAAAAAGTCCTCTATCAAAATCTTCAATGGATTGCAAGGTCATATATTCAGAAAACTGCAAACCCTGGTTAATGTTACTAGTAATGACTACAAAAATGGTATATGATTCGCCGGAGCTATGAAGTTCACATTTGTAATTAGATATGAAGTACATTGCTATCTCTATGCATCTGCTTCTCTGCAGTGCAAAGTGATGCAACTGTTGCTCTCTTCACCACTTCTGAGCACTCCTTACAGGGCCACATTAGTCTTTGCACTTAGACACTCTGTCTTCAGGTGAGCTGGAGTCAATAGCTTTTCAAAAAAATGCCAAAGGAAAACTGTATGATATGGCTGTCATGGCCCAGCCAGATTTCCTGTCCTGGCTGGGGTTTAAATTCATGTTTTATTTCGTCTTTGTTCATTTTTGGTTCTGTTGTATGTGTTAAGGTAATGTGTGTTTATTTGCTATTGCTTGTGTTTAAGTTTCAATGCCTTAGCAATGTTCCATGTGTTTTATCGGTGGTCTCTCAGGGAGTGGGGCCACTTGACACTCACTACCAGAAACTGCCCTCTGCCCTATACATTGGAGGGTCTGCAGTAGTTCCAGGTTGTTCATTTTGAATGCACTAGGGAGTTTTGATGAGATCTGTGTTTTTCCTATGCCTTGTGTTTATTGTGACATTGGATTTTTTTTTACTTTGCCTTAGGATTCCTTTTCTGGACTTTGCTTGAATTGAGTGTTTAGGGAACTCCAATTTACCATTGTGCAATTCAGAATATTTACATGGTATTTATTTGTGAAGAATAAAACCATTTGTTTTTATAAAGTTTCTGTGTTTGCGTTTATCAGGGGTCTGGTGGTATAGGCCCCTCTAGTAGCTATTTTTTAGTAGTGCTTTGGGACTCCAGTTGTAACAATGGCACTGTTACAAATGTGTAATGTAGTAATTTTAGTAATATTGCCTTCCTTAGTAAGCATTTTATGTTTTATTCGGTTAGTCACTCTGTTTGTGATGTTCTTGGTTTTTTTATTATAAGCCTAAGGAAATGGGGCCCCCTAATGCTCTATCAGTGGGATCCCCATGCCTATTTAAAAGACTAGCAGGCAATAAGCTGACCATTGATGTATTAAATTTTCAGTCATTTTTCAACTATTACTTTTGTTTGGATTTTGACTTTGGATTTTTTTATTTTGTATAGGTGAAACAAAGCTAAAATCCGACTACTGCTAAACTTGTGTGGTTGCGCAGATAAGATGCTATGTCCTGTATATGTAAAAATTGTTTAATATGTATTTTACATGTAGTCAACTGGGAACGAACAGTTTGTTACATGTTTTGACAAATTTCACTTTTTTCAGCAATATTTCACAAAGCATAATAAAGTTGATAAGGTTAGTTTCATTGTAATTTTAAATAATAATTATTCATTTTTTTGTTTAGTATGTCAGAATCGTGATAGAATAAAGCACTTCTGCTCCAAAAAAGTAAAAAATTACAATACAGAAGCAGCTATGTGGTTGGCATAATCAAATCTTAAATTGATCAGACAAAATGAAAATGTCTGTTCAACATTAAGCTGAAATCACAGCATCAAAATAAATTCACACACACAGTTCTCAGTGGCGTAGCGTAGTGGGGGCGGCAGGGGTGGCCCACCCCGGACGGCACTTTTAGGGGGCGGCAAAGAATTACTGTATATTTTAGTCTTTTAAATTGAAATACCTAAATAAGGGTCGGCGAAATTTTACTCCGCCGTGGGCGGCTGACACCCACTGAGAGTTCTATAACATAAAGTCTTTGGATTGATGTTTTGTTGCAACGCCATATGCTTCTGTCACAATCGATAATTAAACAAAAAGCATTAAAGTTTGTTTAATCATTTTAAATTACAAGAAAATGAAGAAATTACAGAAAACATTCTGGCATTCCATGGCTGGTTTGAAAGATTTTTAAAAAGTGGTAAAATTCACAGTGCTAAATTAAATTATGAAGCTGCAACTGCTGTTGTCCCACCATCAATGGAATTTCCTACAAAAACACTTGAAATGTATCCATATACTCAGTTATTAAATGATAGAAAACAAAAATCCAAACAATTAACACTCTACAAAAATGAATACTGTTTGCTTTATTCAAAATAAATTGTAGCTTTTGTTAATTTTATAAATGTATTATTTTCTGTCTAAGAAAACGTCCATATACTGTCCATTTTAATTTTACCTCTGAAAAGATGTTTCTCATAACAAAGTACTTTTTTGGAACATATCTACTTTAAGTGAATTATTGCTGCACTAGTTTTTAATTTTCTGGCTTTTGACCTTTTTTTAAGGATTAAGAATTCTGGAATTGTGGCCTGTACAATCCCAATTGCACTCTTCATTATGGTTTTCTTTTTTTTCTCAGACAAACCTTTGTTCATTCATTTTTGTATTGTTGTTGTTTTGCTTTTAAATATTCTTTATAAAGAATCATTGCATCAGTTGTATGTGTGTCACAGGTTTTTATGGTTCCTCTCAACCCAATTCAGAGTTTTTGAAATTAAAGCCTTAATCCATTTTTGGTGGGCATATGTAGACTGGAAACCTGCTTCTAGAATTTAGAAACAGGATTCCTTTGTTTTTTGGTTGCATCTAGCTTAGCTTTGGAGTTAGGCCTGGGTTTTGTGTTTTGTGGAGCTCAGCAGATATTAACATTTTACTTCTCTCTCTCACACTCTCTCTCTTGTTTTCTTTCATCTCTGTCTTTTCTCAAAATAAATTCAATGTATCTTTTGATTTTGCTAACCAATATCTGGGGCCTACAAGTGGTCACTGAAATGAGCACAATCTTTTTCTTTTTCTGGAAACTACAGTATTTATCATATCATTGAGTTAAGGCTGTTGAGTTCCTATGAATCCATTCTTGTTACACTAATTTGCTGTCTATACTTATTAAACTGTGAGGAAGCTATTTTTCTCATTATAAGACAGTCATAAATTGCTGAAAAGTGAGTATTTAGTCTTGTTCTTCAAACTGCCTTGTGATAAGCACCAGATGTATATTATTTCTTGTAACTATTTTGTTTCTGGTTGGTTTTGCAAATACCACCCCAAAAACACACACACACACATTGAGTGGTCTCTTCATTGACAATGCAGTAAACATTTACATCCTAAATTCCACTTGGTTCACCTTAAGGTTTTCAAAATTCAAAAAGGGCTTCAATTGTAAAAAGTAGGCCTTGGTACTATATGGGGTCTATAAACAAAAATCAGCCTGGCTCCAAACATGACAAAGTGAATATCACATATCAGCAGTAGCAACATGATAGAGCAAGAAAAAGGAGAGCACTAGAGGATGTCAGATCCTTAAAGTGTAATGAATACAAGTGCCTCCCATAAATGGACAAGTCAAGTGGCACCAATGAAAAAGAGATTAAAATAAGCCCTGGGTGGAAATATAAGAGATACCTAGTCATCTTACAAGACAGAAAGAGAGAAAAGATAAGGGTCCTTAGCAGGAGATAGAACTGTATTGCCCTTTGTAATGTGTAGACCAAGGGATACAATTTGAAGCAGTGCATAGTCTCTAAATGGAAGTAATTGCACCCTGTGGCTCCTCAAGCAAAAAAGCAGGGAAGATGCCTAAAACGCATAGACATTTAAAGGATGCAAACACTCAGGATGCTCTTGCTTTATGAGCTTCCAGAAAACACAGTTTTTACTTCTGTACTCTTTTTACTGGTCATATCATTCTAAGTTTAGTTTCAGTTCAGTTTTGTGAACTTTTGACCATTTCTATTGTAGATTTTATCATTGGTGACTTATTTAATTTTCTTTTCATTTTGAGAGAGTCATTTTAATCTAGTTTTTGTTTTAAGTTATAACAGCTATGTGATGACAATAAAGAAATAACATGCTGTGTGTCCACAGTGGAAGGGTTCTAGAAGCAATTAAATATGCCAGTAAAAGACTCAGTGTGGCAGTTATTGCTCCAGGCATCTATGCAGAGAGATATCCTCTGAATATTTCATAAAGTGTCTGTCGCTCATGTTGTAACACGTTTCATCTGTCCAGACCGCAGGCTGTTTATTTTGTTAGTGATAGCACTCTAAAGTTACAGTCTATTGACCAACCCAGCCTTTTATTTTACCTTCTTTGGTAAGTGTGAATTTTCTGTACATGTCAATGTCCTCAAGTTCTTCATATATACCTTTCGTAAAACCTTTTCAGGAGTGTTTTCATAGTTGTTAGATATCCCCCTTTGACTGAGCTCCATAAACCCAACCACTTACATTGACTACACGACTGCTCTTCCTGTAGTCAGTAACAAACTCAAAATATTCAAAGATAGTACCTGTCCATTTATGGCCAATTGTTTGCTGTGTGTCTATGTTTAACACTAGAATTACCAGAGCCTACGAAAAAACTCGTAATTCCGTCCCACCTTAAACTGCTTCTTAAATCCCTTCACACCTCTACGCCAGCGTCCTTTGTCTTCTAAATGTGCTGATAAAGAGAAGCTTGGAGCTGCCGGCTATTCCATCCCCCACCAATTTAGAACGTGCACGAACTTCAGCTTGATTGAGTATCTGGGAGTGAAGTGGAGTTTTAGAGTGGAAATAATAGATCGTTATTTGGAACACACGCATTTCATGTCTGTTCCGTTTCTACAGTAATCTGTGTCAACACATTGTTAAAACAGAAACGTTTTTATACTCTAGTAGTAGATGACAAAATGTAGGCATAAACTATATAGTGTATGAAGCCTGAAGTCCAAATAGCAAAGAAACATTTTCACAAGAATAACACAATTGCGCTTTTATTCAAAAATATAACTGCAGAAACAAAAAGCCGCCTTAACATGCGACATTGATAGCACTTTATTGTATCTGCCTCTGTGGTTCAATAGACTCAGCACCCGCTTGGGAATCAAGAAGTCATGAGTTCGATCCTGCTCCTCTCCTTTTTTTTGAGAAGTAAACTGCTCTTAGTCTTACTGTTTTAGAATAAAAGCATACATTTGATTTCAGTCTGTAACAGCCGGTGCAATTTATGATCCTTGTAAAGGTTAGCTTTTTTAATTCACTTTTCATTCTCTCAGTCGCGTTCAGAATCAATCCATACAACCCCACCTGACACGGCTGTTTTCACTAAAGACGCGCTATAGCTCTGCAGTGTACCATGATGCATACTAACGCCAAACCCCCATCCCCGGGTTCTGACACACAAACGCTGGCGAAGCTGCCTTCTTCGTATCTCACTGTCACTTGCTTTTCTTTTTATTCAGTTTTATTGAGTGTTCCTGCCAGTCCCCGCATGTTGCTGTATGTTGTTTCTTTTGTACTCCAGGACATGCAGTGGAAAGAATGGTAAAGAGCAGTAACTTCGGCGCTATATGCAATCATCAGACACTCCCCATCTGCCCGTGTCGTTCAAACACAGGAACATATATTGGTGTAAAGTATAACAAAAGTGCACTTTTATTCAAGTGCACTTTTTCCATCGCCTTTTCCTGTAAGAAGCAGTGTACACACTTCTCTCTATGCTGTGGTTTCTAATACACACCTGAAAGAAAGAGACAATATATGTGAAAATATAATCGCACTAATGCAATATTATTTGAAAATGAACAGCGTCAGTTCGGGTGTGAATTTATGCAGGAACTGGAAAAGTGCACTTTTGTTATACTTTTACACCAATATATGTTCCTGTGTTTGAACGACACGGGCAGATGGGGAGTGTCTGATGATTGCATATAGCGCGGTTACTGCTCTTTACCATTCTTTCCTCTGCATGTCCTGGAGTACAAAAGAAACAGCATACAGCAACATGCGGGGACTGGCAGGAACACTCAATAAAACTGAATAAAAAGAAAAGGAACTGACGGTGAGATACGAAGAAGGCAGCTTCGCCAGCGTTTGTGTGTCAGAACCTGGGGATGGGGGGATTTGGCGTTAATATGCATCAAGGTACACTGCAGAGCTATAGTGCGTCTTTAGTGAAAACAGCCGTGTCAGATGGGGTTGTATGGATTGATTCTAAATGCGACTGAGAGAATGAAAAGTGAATTAAAAAAAAAAGCTAACCTTTACAAGGATCATAAATTGCACTGGCTGTTACAGACTGAAATCAAATGTATGCTTTTATTCTAAAACAGTAAGACTAAGAGCAGTTTACTTCTCAAAACGGAGGGGCGCAGGATCAAACTCGTGACCTTTTGATTCCCAAGCGGGGGCTGAGTCTATTGAACCACGGAGGCAGTTACAATAAAGTGCTGTCAATGTCGCATGTTAAGGCGGCTTTTTGTTTCTGCAGTTATATTTTTGAATAAAAGCGCAATTTTGTTATTCTTGTGAAAATGTTTCTTTGCTATTTGGACTTCAGGCTTCATACATTATATAGTTTATGCCTACATTTTGTCATCTACTACTAGAATATAAAAAACGTTTCTGTTTTAACAATGTGTTGACACAGATTACTGTAGAAACGGAACAGACATGAAATGCGTGTGTTCCAAACAACGATCTATTATTTCCACTCTAAAACTCCACTTCACTCCCAGATACTCAATCAAGGCATGAGCTGAGAGAAGTTCGTGCACGTTCTAAATTGGTGGGGGGATGGAATAGCCGGCTGCTCCAAGCTTCTCTTTATCAGCACATTTAGAAGACAAAGGGCGCTGGCGGAGAGGTGTGAAGGGATTTAAGAAGCGATTTAAGGTGGGACGGAATTACGAGTTTTTTCGTAGGCTCTGGTAATTCTAGTGTTAAAAACCTCTTCGCTCTAACTGGGTAACAACTGTTATATGCTCATTAGGCTATGTAGGCACTTAGTGCGAAACCAGTTTGGTAAAATGGATGGAGAGTCAACAGTTTATTTTAAAAACTAGAACAGATTTTTATTGACACCCCTTTTCATTTTATTTCAGTTATTTTTTGAGTGTGTAATTCTAATTTCAGTCTAGTTTTATTTTCATTTTGATCAACAACATGTTTCAGTTACACCTTTTATTAACAATTACAGCTATGGCGGTTTGGTCAGTTCTGAAAATCATAAAACATCTTTGATCCTCTCCTGTCACAAAGTATTACCCAGTAAGCATAGCAATATTTTTATGTATTTGTGTCTCCTTAATCAACTTTGCAATATTCTAAGATAACCAAGATGTCAAATGATACAGTATATGAGGAATGGATGAAACTGCAATCTATCTTTGAAGATTTATTTCTGCCAAATAGCCTTTCCACATTAATTACATACCAAAGATTAACTTACTGTAACAGCAAAATGACGTCTTCCATCAGACATCTTTTGAATGTTAAATAAACTGCTGCTTTTTTTACATTTTATTTGCCATTTTTAATTATTTTGTCATAGTTGACAGTAATATCCGACTGCAAGAAACCTTTGTTCTAAAGTATGTTTAACTAAGAAAAATTGAACACATTATTCCAGTCTTAATTTTTTATAAGATTTGCAAATCCAAAGTATGTTTTGGATAGTTCATTACAATTTATTGAGTTATTTCAGATATGTTCAAAAAATAATAATGAAAATCAAGAGACAGTCACTTACCAATTAATGTAATACTCTGCTTTTGAGGGTGCATTGCTGTGGACTCACACTATGAGCCATCTCAGTTCTCAGATTTGCACTGTGGTAACATCTGGATTACAGCAGCTGCCTCTCTGCCATGTTAGCTAAAGGGTACTCAATTAACTGTTCGCACAGGGATGTGCTGTGAATAATACAAAGTGGAGCACTTCCTGGTGAAGTCAGCTAAACTGTCTGCCTCTCTCACTCAGCCCTCATCATACTGTACGGTTCTGTCACCACGGAGGTTCTGGCATTTCACGTGGTTAGGCATCAGAGCAGTTACAAACCAATGGAAAGTGTAGTGAATGAAAAGTGTTTGTGTCTGTGACTGTTTTAAAGGCCATGACAAGCAAAAATGTTTTACTTATTTTATTATGTTTCAAAGTGGTTCATTTTTGCAACCAGTTAGAACACCCAAGTTGTGATATATGCCATTTATTCTTTGTGTTTAAATGATAAAAAAGACTTTTTTCCCATCCTTTTTAAGCCCAGCTTAAAATTTATAATACCCTTTGCTTTAGAATTTGTTTTACTGTATATAGCAATATAAGTAAAGCATCACTGTTTTTAATGTGCCATTTAGATACAATTATTTAATAAAGATAATATCTCTGGTCAAATACAATCTAATACAGTCAATATTCATCTTAATAAGAGGATAAGTGTCTGTGTTTCTGTGTATCTATCTGACTGCCATGTCTCTGTCATTCAAATAGATGGCACATCCCAGACATTAAGACTGTTTGGAAGTAATGGCATATAACAGAGACATGTGAATTTTGTTTGTCATTACAAACGATGGTGTATCATCAACATTTGTAGTAGTTCATTTTATTGATACAACTGTTTGTGATGTGCCATCTTTTGCAATGACAAATGCAATGCATTTTATTATTACATGCATTCAAAATATATTCCAATAGATATGGGGGTGGGCAGCATCAGTCCTGGAGGGCCACAATGGCCAGCATTTTTTTTTTCAACCAAGTTTCTTAATGAGAAGTCATTCATTGTTGATGAAGCACTTTTTGCTCAAGTGACATTTTGATGCTTCATTCTAGTGGTCTCATTTGTTAAGGTTCCCCACTGTTAATTTCATATTTCAGCTTTTAAGATGCAAATAAGATGCAAATAACAAAGGAGCCAGCAGTTCTCCATCTAAGGCCTGGTTTATACTTCACGCGACATGTGCTCCTGTGGACACTACTGCTACGCAAGCTTTTTACTGTTTATACTTTTGCACGCATACTTTACGTAAATCTGGAAGATTCCACCAGGTTGTAGTGCAAGATATCATCATGGTGAGAAAACGTCCATTAAATTCCAAGGATACCTTGCCACAATATCTCTGAAAAAGATGGATGTTTAATGATTACATCCATCAATCCAGAGATGTGCCCATTCCAGCAAGCATCGGCCACAAGGTAGGAACAATCCCTGGATAGGGCATCAGCTCATCACAAGGTGAATACAAGCACATGCATACACTAGCATCATTTTAGCATCACCAAATCTCCAAACCTTCATGTCTTTGGAAGGAAACCGGAGGACACTGCAGAAACCCACCAGGAAAACATGCAAACTCCAGGCAGGGAACACCAGAGATGTGACTCCCTGGGAGGCAGCAGCACTACCACTCTGCCACCATGCCGCCCCCACATGTGTAATTATTAACAGTATTGAATATTTAAATGAAGTTAATGATTTATCTGTAAAATGTAATATACATACTTTAATGCATATCATCATGAAAGTGGTATCAAGTATAAATCTAAGAATTCCTTGTGCAGAGAGCTGGAATATCATAAATTTAATGTGTTCTGTGTGGCGATTGCTGCTTGCCGCTGCTGTCAGTGAAAAAAGGAAGCCCCAGATGCATGTAGCAATTAAAAACTGGGTTGGTTTTAAGATGATATATACAACGGTCTACTTTAATGATAAAATAAACTATAGGATTAAAGTGGAAATTTCAAGATTAAATCCATAATTTCCACTTTAATCATAAAATAGACCTTTTCACTGTGTCCCTAATTTTTTCGTGTGTGGCTCAAATATGCTGCCATACATCCTGATGCTGCTGTGACGGTGCAATGGTATGTGAGGCCTAGGATCTGCAAAGCGGCTTCCTGCACATGTTTATAGTAAACAGAGACCCTGATGTCATGTTCTGACTTGATCACACTACACCCACCGATTTTTTGCTGGTACTGCAACTCGCGCACACATTAATTTCTGAGGATGTGTCAATTGAATGCTGTGAACGTGTAGCAGCCATGATGCATGCATGTACGTGTTCTGAGCATGAAGAATAAACGGGCCTTTACTTATTTCCATTTAAACCTGTGTGGATTCATCATGCACTATTTGGTTTAAAAAACACCTAAGAGAAAAATGTGGCAGACTGAAAATGATCCATTTTAGGCTTCAGATCATTTGGATGATTTCCTTCAAAAGGAAAAAAACTCCAATATAAGAACCTAACATAGCAGACTAACAAGCCATACAATTTAATAAAGTCTGATATTGGTAAGGATTGATTTCTAATTAAGCAAGTGGATTGCAGTGAAAATCAGCAGCCACTGCAGCCCTCCAGGACCAATGTTGCCTACCCCTGCAGTATATGATACACTACAAATGTTAATACTGAGGTCTACATTGATTATTTAGCTTTCAACCCATCTTAGATGGGTAGCGTAGATTGTGCTCAGTTAATTCAGTAATTTCAGTAGGTTTGCTTTAAATGTATGCCTGAAATGCCCTTGCGTCAAAATGTTTGGCACAAAATCTAACCTTGGTGTCCCAGCCATGTCAGTAGTTGGCTTTCTATTATTTCAAACTCCCTGAGATAAGTAGAATGGAATACTGAGGAAAGAGGAAATGATGGTACCAGCTATGCTAGTTTGCAAAAGAGTTTTTACCTGTCGTTGTAACCTGTCTTTAATCTGCCTAAGGAGACATACTTCCATGCCTAACAACTGCAAAGTGGATTAGGAAGCCTTCTTGGACTGTTCTGAAGAGTTAACTTCACCCTGCCTTATGCCTCCTGATGCTATTTTGAAGTATCTGTGGATTGTTCCTGCTGCCTGTCAGCGCTTCACCCAATTCTCAGCTTTAATCCACTTCACCAGTCACAAATCTGAGCTTTTATAAGAATATATATCATTGTGTGAGTAATATCTAAGCTACACATGCACATTTTTTGTTACATTTGGTGTAAGCAAGTGAAGTGGCCACTTACAGTTTTGGGTCTCTATGTGCACAAACTTCAACTCATGCCTGCAAGGGGTAGATGACTGGATATAAGAGTGCTGAGCCCATACACATAGCCATGTTGATTTAAAATAGTTTACAATGCATAGCATAACATTTTAGTTAATACTTAGTATAGGTATATAATACGCAAAATTAGAAAGAGGAAAAAAGTCACTGACTTGGATATAAATGTGTACTTTCTTTTTATTTTATTTTATTTGGAATATGTCACAAAAAAGTAATATGATAAACCGTAAAGATTCTCTAAATACTTGTGTTATTCAAGTTATGGAGTTATTTGATTGTTAATGAATTTCTCCTGCTCAAATATTGGTGCCGGGAAGAAGGGTATAAACGTATGGGGCATTGGGACTCCTTTTGGAACAGATGGGACCTGTTCCGCCGTGACGGGTTACATCTGAACTGGAGGGGCACCAATGTATTGGGGAGGCGTATGTGTAGGCTAGTCGAGGATTGTTTAAACTAGGGAATGGGGGGGCAGGGAGTTTAGGACAGGCCAGATTTAGATCTATACATGGAAGAACAAACAATGGTGTAGAAATAAAAATGCATAGTAATGTAAATTCTAAGCAAACATAAATGTAGAAGGAGTAACACATTAAAAATAGCTTGCCTTAATGCTAGAAGGATCAAAAATAAGGTAAGTGAGTTGGAGTTGTATGTAGCATGGAGCATAATTATGATATTATAGCAATAACGGAAGCCTGGCTAAATAACAACGATGAGGATGAGTGTAACATAGAGGGATACACATTTTTAGGAAGGATAGACAGAACAGAAAAGGAGGTGGGGTTGCTGTTTATGCCAAACAGGTTTTAAATGTAAGTCATCTTCAGTTGGATGATGAGCCCCATCTTAGTGAGGACATGTGGCTTCACCTGGAAAATATTAGGGAAAAGGGGTCTTATTTTAGGAGTGTGTTATAGACCACCCAATTCAGACAGTAATTTCAACACACATCTTTTCAGTAATATCAAAAGGCAAGTTTACAGGGGATATTATAGTCATGGGGACTTTAATTATCCAAATATTAACTGGGATAACCTTGCAGATGGAGGAGCACAAGAGCAGGAGTTTTAGAAGTAATCAGTGACTGTTTTTTAACACAGCATGTTAAAGCACCAACAAGGGGTGAAGCCTGTCTGGATTTAGTATTCTGTAATAATCAGGATAGAATTGAGGGTGTAGAGGTGATTGAACCACTAGGGTCAAGTGACCATAATGTAATACAATTCTCAGTATTTTGTAAGAGTACAGATGCAAAGACTAAAATTGTTAAGTTGAACTTTAGTAGGGCTAATTTTGAGCAGATGCGACAAAGTCTAAGTAGGATAGACTGGGATAAGCTTTTAAATGTGGAGACAGTCAAGAGCAGTGGAACAGGTTTAAAATGTTTTACATGTAATGCAGGACAGATACATACCTAAATTTGGAATTAATAGGAAACTAAAAAAACTCCACGATGGATTAATAAAGATTTAAAAAGAAGTTGCAAAGGAAAAAACTGCTGTATAAGGCATATAAGACTAATGACTGCAAAGAGAATCGTAGAGCGTATGAGAACATGAGGGCAACCATTAAGAAGGATATCAGAGAGGCTAAAAGACAGTTGGAGAGGAATATAGCAGATAAGGCGAAAGAAGACCCCAAGAGATTCTTTCAGTATTTTAGTAGTAAAAGAACAGTTAAGGAGGAGGTCAAGTTCATCAGGAATAGTAAAGGGAATTAAAAGATACAGACAATGAAATAGCAGATGCCCTAAACTTACATTTTCTGAGGTGTTTACAAGTGAGCAAGTGGATAACCTCCAGAGGTAAACGACTACTAAGGAGGTACTGAGGGATTTGGAAATTGTAGAGGGAGAAGTGCTGCTCAGATTAAATAAGATGAAATCAAACAAATCACCAGGCCCAGATAATATTTATCCTCGTGTTCTTAAGGAGGCTAGTGAGTACATATATAAACCCTTGACACATAATTTTTAGGAAGTCACTGTGCACTGGAGAGATTCCAAGGACTGGAAAATGGCAAATATCATCCCATTATATAAAAAGGGTGACAGGGCAGATCCAAGCAACTATAGGCCAGTAAGCTTAACAAGCATCACAGGAAAATTAATGGAAGGAATTATTAAGGATAAGATTGAGCAACACATGGCAAGGACAGGAGTTATTCTGAACAGTCAGCATGGGTTCAGAAGAGGGAGGTCGTGTTTTACTAACATGTTGGAATTCTATGAGGAGGCAACAAAAGGATACGATCAAAGTGGAGCTTATGATATTATTTATCTGGACTTTCAGAAAGCATTTGATAAGGTGCCACATGAGAGGTTGGGCATCAAGTTAAAAGAAGTGGGAGTTCAGGGTGATGTTTTTAGATGGGTGCAGAATTGGCTAAGACACAGGAAGCAGAGAGTGATGGTGCGAGGAACCTCATCAGAACTGGCCAATGTTAAGAGTGGCGTTCCACAGGGGTCAGTGCTAGGGCTGCTGCTATTTTTAATATATATAAATGATTTAGATAGGAATATAAGTAACAAGCTGTTTAAATTTGCAGATGATACCAAGAAAGGTGGATTAGCAGATAATTTGGAATCCATTATATCATTACAGAAGGACCTGGATAGCAAACAGGCTTGGGCAGATTTGTGGCAGATGAAATTTAATGTCAGTAAATGTAAAGTATTACACATAGGAAGTTTGAATACACAATGGACGGTCAGAAAATCAAGAGTACACCTTATGAGGATTTAGGAGTCATAGTGGACTCTAAGCCAGCGTTTTCCAAATTGGGAGGCATGGACTAGTCTAAGGGGAGGCGCGAATATTAGCCAGGATTGACAAAAAAAAGTGCACATGCAGCTAATACAATACGTAACATATAGGTACATATTAACTACTATGCTGCTGATGCTACCCTTACCCCGTAGCAAACAGTACGGTTCAGAAATATATCAGCACCGTAGGCCATAGGGCTTGTATTGTCTATGCGCATACGTGAAAAGATTTGGCGGCTGCATATTACTGCGTAAATATTCAGACGCGTTGTCGGACTTCTCACTTTCTTACCTACGATATCCACTCATTGCAAGGATAAACCACCAGCAGTATGACACATAACTTGACCGACCAGTAACTCTCCAAAAATCGAGACAATATCGACTTCAGTTTAGCTCAGCAGTGTTAGATTGTGTTTCTTATTTTATTTTGACGTACCTAATTACTCACTGATCACAATAGTAAGTAATTTAATTAAGTTTAATTTTTTTAAGAACAATAAATTAATTATCCTAATATTTTTAGAGAAATGGATAAGTTCTTGACTGGTTATAAGAGAAAATCCTCTAATAATGAAGAATCTGATGTTGGCACAAGTAGTAGGAATCAGGAAGGAAGAAATCCTAAGACAAGAAAATACGATTCGTCTTATTTATCGTTCGGATTTACAAGTGTTATTACTGATAATGTGGAAAAACCAATGTGTTTGTTTTGTTCGAAAGTTTTGGCTGCTGATAGTATGAGACCCGGAAAATTAAAACGCCACATTGAAACTATGTATTCTCAATACGTTGGCAAGTCACAAGAATTTTTTCAAAGAAAATTGGATGAGTTCACTAAACAAAAGCAAACGTTCAAAAAAATAGTTCATATTCCATCAAATGCGTTACTAGCATCGTACTTAGTATCTTACAGAATCGCGAAGTGTAAAAAACCACACACAATAGGAGAAACATTAGTTTTGCCAGCAGCTATTATGGTCAAAACAATGTTTGGCGAATCATATGCAAAACAGTTGCGACAAATACCGCTTGCTGATAACACTGTTGGCAGAAGAATCGATGATATATCTGACGATCTTTGCGATCAATTAGTTTCTCAGATGCGCACTTCAAAATTCGCCTTACAAGTAGATGAAGCAACCGATGTAGCTAAAGATGCACGTTTAATTGCATATGTTCGATATGTTGAAGAGAATAATATAATTGAAGATATATTATTTTGCAAACCCATTCCTGGCAAAGCCACATCCAGTGAAATTTTTAATATAATCGACAATTTTTTTGATGAGAACGGCATATTGTGGAATAATTGCATTGGACTTTGTACAGACGGTGCACAGTCAATGTCAGGACACAAAACTGGCCTTCAAGCACTAATTAAAAGGAAAACACCCGATGTTCTCTGGACGCACTGCATGCTCCACAGAGCAGCTCTCGTATCAAAAAATATGAGTGAGGAACTTAACTACGTTTTTACAAAAGTAACAAAAGTGGTAAACTACATAAAAAACAGTCCATTAAAAGTTAGGTTATTTGCAAAGCTGTGTGAAGATATGGAAGCTGCTTACACCTCACTTTTGTATTATTGTGAAGTGCGCTGGCTATCTCGTGCAAAAGTGATTCAGAGGGTACTTGAACTCAAAGAAGAAATTGCAATTTTTCTCGAAGAAAATCATAATGAGGATGCAAATATGTTTAGGGATGATAATTTTATTATTAAACTTACCTATTTGGTGGAAATTTTTGGAAAATTGAGTGTTTTGAATAAATCGATGCAAGGGCCACAAATGCATTTATTGATTCAAAAGATAAAGTGAAAGCATTCATTAAAAAAATGGAGATATGGAAGACAAATTTGGAAAAAAATAGGTTCGACATGTTTCCACTTTTAAATTTATGCGCCCAAGTTAATATAGAAGCAAACAAAAATCTATTTGTTGAACACTTGGATGGTTTGTTAATTCATTTTTCGAATTATTTTGATGATCTTGATTTTACAAAATATGCGTGGATACAGAATCCATTTATCGACGAAGAAGATGACGAATTTGAATTAACAAGTATTGAGAAAGAAAACTTGATTGACTGTGATACTTTAAAACAAAAATTTCAGAATGTATCTCTGATTCAAATTTGGCTAGATATTAAGAGTGAATATAATATTTTGTCAAATAAAGCTTTAAAAGTATTGCTGCCGTTCCGCAACATCTTATTTATGCGAAACAGGATTTTCTGCATTAGCTGCAATAAAATCGAAATATCGTGCTCGTTTGGTTGTAGAAAAGGAGCTTCATGTAGCTATCTCATCAATGACACCGAGATTTGATAAACTTTGCGCTAATAGGCAAGCACATCCATCTCATTAAGCGACAATAATAAAATATTGTTATTCGTTTTTTCTTGTGTATAAGAGTTTATCTTAATAAATTTTTTAGTACTAAAAATTTTTGTGTTTGTAGTATTTTATAAAATGGAAGAGAGGCGCCATATGATCAAATATTTTTAAGGGAGCCGTGATAAAATAAAGTTTGGAAACCACTGCTCTAAGCTATCAACTTCCAGACAGTGTTCAGAAGCCATTAAGAAGGCTAACAGAATGTTAGGATATATAGCACGATGTGTGGAGTACAAGTCCAAGGAGGTTATGCTCAACCTTTATAATGCACTGGTGAGGCCTCATCTGGAGTACTGTGTGCAGTTTTGGACACCAGGCTACAAAAAGGACATAGCAGCACTAGAAAAGGTCCAGAGAAGAGCGACTAGGCTGATTCCAGGGCTACAGGGGTTGAATTATGCGGAAACATTAAAAGAGCTGCGCCTTTACAGTTTAAGCAAAAGAAGATTAAGAGGTGACATGATTGAAGTGTTTAAAATTATGAAGGGAATTAGTACAGTGGATCGAGACTGTTATTTTAAAATGAGTTCATCAAGAACACGGGGACACAGTTGGAAACTTGTTAAGGGTAAATTTCGCACAAATATTAGGAAGTTTTTCTTTACACAAAGAACCATAGACACTTGGAATAAGCTACTAAGTAGTGTGGTAGACAGTAAGACGTTAGGGACTTTCAAAACTCGACTTGATGTTTTCTTGGAGGAAATAAGTGGATAGGATTGGTGAGCTTTGTTGGGCTGAATGGCCTGTTCTCGTCTAGAGTGTTCTAATGTTCTATTATTTCATTTCTGTTACTAACAAATGCATATAGTACCTCATTGTTAAAAAGACCTATTTTGGTTGTAACTGACTAAAGTAAAATAAGATTAGCTATTAAATAATTGCTTAATATAATTTTTTATCTTATGTAATTCCCGGCTAAGTCAAAGCACTGCCATTTAGTGCCATTAATTATGTGTAAAGAATAGAGAAAATAACTTAATTTAATTCTCAGTGCCATAAGGTTAATTTGATAAAAGCTGTAATTCATATTAACATCAGCATAAACCAAGGTATTTTAAAAACTAAGCATACATACTCTGGGCCCTTCTCATTGTTATTGTGACACTACAGGAATACTAGACCTCATTTTTTAGGCCATTAACTATGGCTGTTCATTACAGACAAAAATGACAAGTGTATTTTAATATTTTGTTTTACTTCATATGTTAGGTACTAGAAGCACTTTGTTTATTATTTGATTTCATTTTCATTTGGCTGCAGTAATTATAAATGCATTCTGATGGAAGATTCAGCTAGCATCTTTGTCTATTGTTGTCATTCAAGCTTTTCTCCCACAGAGATAAATAAAGACATTATGCTCATTTCACAAAGATCTCCTTGGATCCCACCTAGAAAAATTATATGTTTGAAGTCTCTTCCTATTGATATGCATTTTATTTTTTAAAATGCATAATGACATCTTCATGTGGCAGCAATACATTCTCTGTTAGAAACCTGCAAATAAAATAAGAAAACACAAATGAATATCACAGCACTGCATATCAGCACAAGCAAACTTGTGCTGATGTGTGAAGAATGTAAATCAAACTTGTTAACTCTCTCCTCTTAAATCTATATCGCTTTTTCTTTTCCCCTTGCCTTTCCTGAAAAGGATCTTGTTTGCAACATGCCATTTTGATAAATAGTTTACCAAACAGCAGTCTCCAGCTCCTCCTTGGGAATTCCCAGTTGTTTATGGACCAGCCTAAATATGTAATAACTCTAGTAAGTCCTAGATCTGCTTCTGGCTCTTCTTTCAGTGAAACATCCCTGTTTCACTAGCAATGAATGGTGTCCTACAGACATACTTGTCCTGATAGCCTCAAATGATTGTAGTCAATCCAAAGGAGCAGCAGTTCCTTTTGAGCAGCACCACTAGATTGCTTATTTCATCACTCCAAGACAGAAAATCAATGGTCATGAAACTCTACACAAGAGTCTATTTTCCATACCTATATTTGTGATCTAATTCTTTTAGTCAGTACCCAGAACTCATTGTTGAGAATGGTAATATAGATTGAATCAACAATTTGATATTTTTTTAAGAGTAAAATAATTCTGAACACAATTCAATTATCTACCAATTTGTTGGTTAATCTCTAACTTTGACCCTCATTCATGAGTAAGATTACAAACTACTTGATGACCTTTTTAAGCATTAAAATCCACAACTAACCCAGAAATTGAACAGTTAACACCTGGGATAAAGACCCAGAAGCCCATTTCTCCCAAGTATGTTTGCTGCGTTCTTCATTCATTCTTCCATATCTGCACTGAAATCTCGCAGTATGGCTATGGAGTATGGTAAGTCATACTAAGGCAACAGTGTTTACCTTTGTGCATGTGTGTGTATAACTATTTATAGATTATTCTTTTGTTTAAATAATTATACAAAGGTGTTTATCTTGAGCAAGGTGAGGTGATGCCAATGAGAGATCTCCAGAAAAAGAAACTGCAAAGCAGCACCCATCCAAGGCAGGAGAGTGGTGGAGTGTTACACCACTCATCTGGGCCACAACAAGAAGATTTATCTAGGCATTAGGTATCAAGCTACAAGGTAGAGATAGGAAGTAGTGAAGCAGAGTCTGGAGTGTCTGTAGTTGTGCAAACATGCAAGAGTCGAACCTTCCAGGTTACAGCGTGTAGAACAACCTGAATTGAGGTACCCTAGGTAAATGGAGAGAGCAGTTTGAGGCATCAGTTAGAATTGGAAGAAGGGTGTCTGGGGGCATATAAGATTGGGAAGATGGATGTCAGAGGGCATCTTCATTGTCAACGGTGACAGATGCACTACACTATTCTTGTGCAGCTGGGCTACGGATAGATGGGGATGTACATACTCTTGGATTATCCCTAGAAAACTGGGGATAATGTGGTTGGTCTGAGCATTGGTTTAACTTTTTTTTTTTTAAGTCTTTTGTTCCCATGAAAAGGAAAAAGGGAAAATGACTAGGAATCTTGTTGTGTTTTTTCTTGATTTAGAAATTTCCATGAGTGCCTTCAATCAGACAAAAGAAGGGTAAAGGAAAATGATGGGAGTTATTTGTGTTTTTGGAATCTTTATTTCATCATTTCAGCCCACATATATGAAATGCGATGTGATGGACTTGCTATTCTGATTTTTTTTTCCACTAAATTCACTCAACTTCATCTTTTCTTATTTAAATATTTTTGATACTACTTGTTTTTAAGAAAGAACTGTCTATTTTTGTACCATCTAGTTACTCGCCCTGGTATATTCTTGGTAGGCTACTTGATGCCCCATGGTCAAACCATTGCTAGGTATGTGGTGGGTATGGGTCATCACATGGAGTCATGAGGAGTTATTTATTTAAACACCAAATTCACTGTCCTAGTTCTAGCTAGAAGGATTGAGAAAGTTCTTCCTTCTGTAATATCACAAGACCAAACTAGATTTATTAAAGGCCGACACTTAGCTTCTAATCTTCGAAGTTTATTTAATGTAATATACTCACCCATAAAATCTAACACACCGAAGATCTCATTATCTTTGAATGCAGCAAAAGGATTTGATGTGGTTGAATGGAGCTACTTATTCACCATATTGCACAAATTTTGGTTTGGTCCAAATATATCTGCATGGATCAAACAACTTTATACCAGTCCACAAATTTCTGTTTGTTTTAACAACATAATTTCAAACAGGTTCAAACTACAACGTAGTAATTGAAAAGGATATATGAAATGTGATGTGATGGACTTGCTATTCTGATTTTTTTTTCCACTAAATTCACTCAACTTCATCTTTTCTTATTTAAATATTTTTGATACTACTTGTTTTTAAGAAAGAACTGTCTATTTTTGTACCATCTAGTTACTCGCCCTGGTATATTCTTGGTAGGCTACTTGATGCCCCACGGTCAAACCATTGCTAGGCATGTGGTGAGTATGGGTCATCACATGGAGTCATGAGGAGTTATTTCTTTAAACACCAAATTCACTATCCTGAGCAGGTGTTAAATGCAAAAGAACAAACCCATAGTGCCAGATTTTCTCTGCAAGTATGCAAGTAAATGTCACACTGTCCACTGGTACAAACCATGGAAGGGGGTTTATAGGGTGGCACCACAACTAAATATAATTAAGAAAATGAAATCATGGATAGAACTGTATTAAACTTTAAAACAACTTGAGCAGCCTGCCTTATGTGAACAAACAACTTACAGGGCACTGTGCTGTGACCACAGAACTTCCAGGACTGAATAGTCTCTAATATTTGCAGAAGTTCATTAGTTAAAGCTCTAGCTGCCATTCTGGATACAGACATTTGAATAGGCATGTGTATCCAGCAGGGGAGCATGCGATCTGTAACATGCAGCAAGACAAGTGAATAATGGTTGTTATACTAATGACAAGTAAACTGCTGCCTCAGGCAGGTTTGTAAAAGATGAGAAACACCCAAAAGACTTGTTGAAGAAACAGACTTGTCTTTTGAATGTCAAGTTTTAAAAAATGTGTCTGGAACTGTTACCAAAGATACTCGGAAATCCAATAAATATTTCACACTATCACATTAAATTAATAAGCAAAGCATGTTGCATAACTCCTTTTCTAAACAATATCAGGAAGACATCACATATAGTGTATATAAATATGATTACTGAATTAGTTAAAAATGATTTTTGTATAAAGTTCTTTATTATTTTTTGCTGTATTACATCTATAAACTTATTAGACATCTGGTATAAAGCATATATTTGTCCAATATTCCCAGCACCTCACTTCCTGTACTGGGACTGCGCTCCTGTATGCTTCTGCTCTGTCCTTTTATTATTACAAAGCTTCATTTAAACAGTTCCCCTGTCACCTGTATCATGTGAACTCTTAGTCATTTTTGCATTATTTAGATCCATAAGGATTGTTTTTAACTTTTATTCTAATTCCAAAATGCTTGTTGAGCAATGGAAACTTTTATAACCTCTTTATTTCCTTTTTTGTTTGTAATTTCTATTAGCTTCATAGTATAGATCCACCCCAGAAGCAGTAAAAATTACCATGTGCCAGTATATGTCTGTCATACAGAATGTAAAACTGTCAACAATTTTTGGGTACAAATTTTATGATACTTTGTCTGTTTTTATGTTACCTAATTTTTTTTGAAAAAACATTTTTGAAATCTGAAAAACTTTCATTGAAGAACATTGTTGACTTTTCTAATCCTTCACTAATAAAAATAGAGCAACGTTTCAATTATGAATTTGTTTACTGTTTCTAATTTACCTTGACAGAAGTTACTTTAAGTTGTGTACTTTTGTAGAGTTTATTCTTTAACTCATCTGACAGCAAAACATGGAAATGCCTGTAGATTTATACATGCTGCAGTGGCTTGTGCTTGGCTGAAGATCTGTTTTGTAAGCTTAGCTCACACAAGCAGAAAGTTCGCAACACAATAATAGAAATTCCTAACACAGATGGAGATAAAATCATTGACCATCAAAATATAACCTACACATTTAGAGAGCACTATAAGTCTTTACTGCACATTCTACTCAGTTTAAAGAAGATACATGCAATGTAATGAGTTTTTGTGATGTGTTACAAATCCCACAGCTAAATACACTGATTGCAGAGGAATTGGACAAACCTCTGATAGTCTCGGAATCACTGGACGCTATAAACTTACTGCAAAGTGTGAAAGCAGCAGGCCTCAATGGCTACCCAGTGGAAGGTTATCAACATTTTTCAAATAATTTAGCTCCACTGTTATCAGCAACATTTCCAGAAACTAGAGATAACAAAATTCTTCATCAGACTTTCCGCTAAGGATTAATTACCATCTTTCTAAAGAAAAATAAGGACTTTTTACAAAGTGCATCATAGAGACCAGTTGGACTTCTGCACAATGTTGTTAAGATATAGTCCAAAGTTCTAGCTAGAAGGATTGAGAAAGTTCTTCCTTCTGTAATATCACAAAACCAAACTAGATTTATTAAAGGCAGACACTTAGCTTCTAATCTTTGAAGTTTATTTAATGTAATATACTCACCCATAAAATCTAACACACCGAAGATCTTATTATCTTTGAATGCAGCAAAAGGATGTGATGTGGTTGAATGGGGCTACTTATTCACCATATTGCACAAATTTGGGTTTGGTCCAAATATATCTGCATGGATCAAACAACTTTATAACAGTCCACAAATTTCTGTTTGTTTTAACAACATAATTTCAAACAGGTTCAAACTACAATGTAGTGATTGAAAAGGATGGCCCCTGTTACCATTGTTTTTTGCAGTCACCACTCAGCCACTGGCCATTCACTTTGGAAATGCATCAGAGATAAAGGAGAAAATATTATCATATGCAGATGATATGGTACTGTATATATCAGACCCACAAACACCTGTACCAGTGGTCCTTAATGCACTATCAGAATTTTAAAATACATCTGGACTCAAAATTAATTTGAATAAAAATGTGCTTTTTCCAGTGAACTCTCTAGCACACAATATTAGATTGGACAGCTTCTCATTTATTTTATCAGTTTGAACACCTATGGGTAAACACCACAAGTAAATAGCAAAATGTTGTTCATGAACAGAGGGTCTACCCTTTACATCATATTATCAGGGAGAATCAATACAGTCAAGATGAGCATTCTTCCCAACCTTCTTTTTCAATTTCAGAGCATCCCCATATACATTAACAAATCATTCATAAAGTAAATAGACTCAGTTATATCCTTATTTATTTGGAATTTGAAACATCCATGCATCCAAGAGGCAACTCTACAAAGACCTAAGGCAGAAGGGGGCATGGCATTACCTAACTTTCAATTTTATTATTGGGCAGAGAATATACAAGCTATAAAGACCTGGAAATTGACACAAATTGATGGATGTATATATGCCTGGTCTGCAATAGAAATAAAATATTGCTGTACTTCTTTATATACCCTATTTTGTACCCCAGTAAGTACAAATTCTCCTCATTATTCTAATAATCCAATTGTCCATCAATCACTCAGAATGAGGAACAATGCAGGAAGCATTTTAAGGCAGAAAAGTTTTCATCTGTTGCACACCTACATTATAATCACCTTTCTACCCACTCAAACCTGCACAGTATTTAATGTTTAGAAAACGCTCAGGATTAAAACATTTAGACAATTGTATATAGATAATGTATTTGAATCGTGTGAACAGTTCCACTATAAATTTTCAAAATCAACACAAATTTTCTTCTACTTTCAAATCAAAAACTTTGCTAAAAAGAACCTGTCCAATTTTCCTCTCCTCCCACCTATTTCTATTCCAGAATAAATACTGATCAGTCTTGAAGACTCAGACAACATCTCAATAATATATAAAAACATTTTAAAGTCCCTTCCTTTCAAAGACCCCAGGGTACTGTGGGGAAAGGATCTTTCACTTAACATCTCAGAAAAGGAGTGGAAGGCAGCCTTGCATAGAGTACACTCCAACACCATGTGTAACATTCAATCATTCAGCTTAAAATCTTTTATCGATCACATTTATCTTGTCTAAAATTGTCCAAAATTTATCCCGGCCAAGATTCAACCTGGGAACGTTGCAATCTAGCTGCAGCCCCACTGGCCCACATGTTTTGGGCGTGCACCAAATTAACATCATTCTGTACAAAACTCTTTGAATGCCTATCCCTTTAGCAACTGGTGTACTTCCAGATGAGCTCAAAATGTAGAAGGAAAAATTGATTGAATGTGCCTTTACCACACTACTAGCATATAGACTTATCTTTCTAAACTGGATGAATCCTAGTCCACCTCTTTTAAGTCAGTGGGTAACTGATGTTCTGTACTATTTGAAATTGAAAAAAATCTAATTCTCACTTGGAGGATCTGTTCAAACCTTTTTTAAAATATGGCAAGATCTTATTCATAACATTTTTGAATATGCATTTATATCAGGGAAAAGGAAATTCTCCCTTCTTTGTTGTTTTTAAACATTTGCTTTTGCTGTTGGTTCTCCTCTCTTTCTCTCAGGCGGGGGCTGAATTCTGGTTTGTTAAGTTTGACTTGACTGTATGTAAACTTATTTTCCTTGTTGTATAAGTTAAACATGATCGTGTGGAATGTTATTTTCTTTAAACAAAATAAAAATTAAAAATAAAAAAGGAGCTTACCTTTCCTACTCCTTGAAATTGTAAGGTGTAACATGATGTTTGTATTATAAAAATAAAAAATAAATGCCAACATCTTAACTTATGTAGAAATGAATGAAAAAGGTGATGGCTTGGTGACAAGATGTGCATACATTGAATTAACATTCACTTGGGATTTATTTTACACTAAAGCAACGTCACAGCTATCTACAGATTACAATGATTCAATATTTCCCTGACACTGTAAATTATTAGAGAATCACCACATTGAGTTGCTATCCATTATAGGGCATTCCAGACAACAATTTTACTTTGAGGTTTCAACAGATATTTTAAATGTCCACTGGATACTTTTTTCAAAAATATTTTAAGAAGTCTGAACTGTGATTAGCTGTAAGACCTTTCACAACCAAGAAGTAAAAGTTTGACACCAACTGATGCAATGTTTCATCATTTGAGTTTTATTCTGCTGTTAGTGACGTCTATTTCAGCCACCATAAGCTTATTTGAGGTACATGATATTGTAAAGTGCTGTTCAAAACATATTTTACGTACAATACAATTTATTTTTGTATAGCCCAAAATCACACAAGAAGTACCGCAATGGGTTTTAACAGGCCCTGCCTCTTGACAGCCCCCCAACTTTCACTCTCTAAGAAGACAAGGAAAAATTCCCAAATAAAACCCTTGTAGGAAAAAAATGGAAGAAACCTTGGGAAAGGCAGTTCAAAAAGAGACCCTTTTCCAGGTAGGTTGGTGTCAAAAAGAAGGGGGTCAGTACAATACAATACAGTATAAAAATAAAAATTTTACAAGTAAGGACCAGAATTTAAAAGTAGATAATATCACATAATATGATTTGGATTTGTTTAGAGTCCTGGGGCCTCATGCATAACGCTGTGCGTAGAATTCGCACTCTAACATGACATAAGCACAAAAGCCAAAATGTGCTTATGCACAAATAAATCCAGATGGAAGAATCTGTGCGTACTCCAACTTCCGCGTTCTTCCGCTCCATAAATCCCAGTCAGAGTGAAAAGTAACGCTCGTGCACGCGCCTTCTGTCCCGCCCCAACTCCTCCCAGAATTACCTCTTTCAATATGCAAATCAATATAAATCGCCCTTAAGCTCAGCCTTCTGTGAAAACACAATGGGAAAAGCACGGGGGGAGATATAAGAATTTCAGCGAATACCAAGTGGAGGGAAAGGACAAACATACTATTTGTTTATTTAAACCGTGGTATAATCAAAAGGAAGTTGATCGAGTGACATAGCGTGTTGGAGAAACTTGAAAGCTCATGTTCACAAAGTCACACAGTGCCGGAAATAAAAAAGAAGTTGTCAGATATCAAGGTCGCAGTGAAAAGGCGAGTCGTAGCTTATTAGGGTACAGAGAAAAAAAGGGCACACAGTGGGGAAAAAGCACGAAATGTCAACTTCAATCTCGAAATTCCCACTTTAATCATGTTGTTTATTTTGTCATTAAAGTAGAACATCATAAACTTTATCTTAAAATCGTTTAATTAACCAGTTTCTCAAATCACATCGTAATTAAAGTAGCACGTTAAATGCTTTGTTTTGTATTTGATCTTCTATGTGCTCTATGTGTGTGAATCACTACTTGCTTATTAAACCGGCTCTCTTCCTCCAACTGGAGGCAGTGAGAGTACTATGGAAAAAGATGATCCGCTGTGGCAACTCCTAACGGTAGCAGCTGAAAGAAGAAGAAGAAGAAGGTGCAGTGAGAGTAACAACACTAAAGCAGTTATGGTATTTGTAATACTATGGCTATTTCCTGGTCCATTATTTTGTTACAAGTTAATTACAATCAGATGCATTACACTAATAAACAATTTGCGGTCAGTTTCAGTGTATTTATAAGGCCGCTTCAGGAAAATAAAGAGTAACCACACAGGAACAGTAGCACTGCTTTGACGCTGGGTGCCGCCAGTCTGCAAAACTGAGCGGAGAACATGCGTACGACAAGGTATGAGGTACTGTGGAAAATTGCGTGGCTTTACGCCAAGTGTAGGTTTTATAAATCACGATTTGAATGTGGAAACATTCTTACACAACATTTCTGTGTGTACGCACCGTTTATGCATGAGGCCCCGGAGACCTCAGCCATCAAGCTGCGTCCCCCATTTGGCCATTCCACAGCTGAAACAGCACTGGGCCAGCCAATCCGATGAAAGGACCCCTCTACCCCACTATTCCTGCGATCCTCCATCACGGATGACTTTACCTTAGGCAGGTAACACAATTTGGCAGGTGGGCTGTGGCACCAAGTGCCACATTTGAGCACCGAGAAGAGAAACAGAAGAGGTGAGGGTTAGTAAGAAATTATAACTATCATGTTACTTATGTTTTAGTGCTAATGACTAACAGCAGAGATGCAGTCTGCACAGTTAATCAGCAGCTCTAGTCAGGATATGCTAAACTGAAGTAGTGAGTCTTCAGCCGGGATTTAAAAGCTGAGACCGAAGGGACATCTCTTATAGCAGCAGGCAGACCATTCCACAGTTTAGGGGCCCTGTAACTAAAAGCTCGAACTCCCACAATTATTTTATTAATCCTTGGAATCATAAGAAGACCAGCATCTTGAGATCTTAATGTGCGCTCTGGTTTGTAAGTCTTGATAAGTTCAGACAAGTCAGACCTTGGCCATATAATGCTTTATATGTAAAAGGGAGGATTTTGAATTCTGCCCTAAACTTAACCGGGGGCTAGTGTAAGGATTTAATAACTGGAGTTATGTGTTCATATTTTCTTGTTCTTGTAATAATTCTTGCAGCAGCATTTTGGATTAACTGGAGGCTGTATAAGGAACAATTAGAACATCCAGTGAACACCGCATTGCAGTAGTCAGTCCTACTAGAAAAAAATGCATGAATTAATTTCTCAGAATCCTGTTTATTTAGAAAGTGCCGTAATTTCCCAACATTTTTAAGATGGAAGAAACATGATTTGGACAGCTTTGTAATATGCGATTTAAAAAACATGCTAGAGTTAAAGATAACTCCTAGATTGCGGGCTGATTCAGTAAAAGTATTGGTGATTCCAACTAAGTTAAATGATGACACAATATTGTTGTGATCAGCGTCATTCCCTCCAACAATTATCATCTTTGTTTTATCTGTATTTAAAGACAAGTAGTTCTCATCCATCCACTCCTTTAATTCACTAACACAACTAATTAAAGACAACATCAGAGAAACTTAATTTGATCTAAATGAAAGGTATAACTGGGTGTCATCTGCATACGAGTGAAAATTAACATTATGTTTCCTAATGATAGATCCCAGTGGAAGCATGTAAAGTGAAAACAGTAAAGGTCCCAGTACTGAGCCCTGCGGGACAACATATTTCACTTGTGTATAATGATGGAGTACTGTCCACACATTTCTGTACATATTGGAATCGATTTGTTAAATAAGAACTAAACCAAGCGAGCACGGGGCCTGTAAGCCCAACATCATTTTCTAGTCTGTGCAGTAAAACAGAATGGTCAATGGTGTCAAATGCTGCACTTAAGTCTAACAACATAATTACAGTGGAGTTTCCTTCATCAGAGGATATCAGAATGTCATTTACAACCCGCGTTAGTGCCGTTTCTGTACTATGATCAGTGCAGAAACCAGACTGGAATTTCTCAAATAAATTGTAATGCGTAAGGTGTGACTGAAGCTGATTGGCAACTACTTTTTGTAGCATTTTAGAGAGAAAGGGTAAATTTTGAAATTATTTAGAATGTGTGGGTTTAGGTCTGACTTACCCTATTATCATTTTCAATTACATTCTGTTATCACTATTATTTTTCAATATGAATATTACAAAATATTTAAAAAACAAAATGTGATAACCAACTCTTTAACAAGGTAGCTAGAAAAATTAAAAATGCTTCAATGCAGGTCAAAATAGTTAACTAAGTCTCCAAATGCCAATGAATATTATGCCATGTGTACATTTTCTAACTTTTTATTTTTTGATTTGCTGCATGATACTTATCTTGAATTTCATTTATTTAATTGTTTTTACCTCTAAATTGATATAGAGCTCAATGTATCCATATTTAAATAATTTCCTATCCTCCATACATAGAAAAATTAATGGGAAGTTGGTGTTTATCCAAGCAGCACTGGGCACAAAGTACAACCGGATCTCAGCCCATCACAAGACACACATATTGTATATATCTACAGTCACTTGGCCAGTTCAGAATTGGTCAGATAACCTAACAAATATCTAAGACAAAGATTCTGAAAATAAGTGTTAATAGCATGAAGCTTCAGAAAATGATACATCAGTATTATTTTCAGTTATAACAAATCTCAATGTGTGATACCTTTTCTTTTTTTCTGACCCCAATTGTCCAAGTATTGTGACTCTTCATTTGACAAAATTTTCAAATGTCACAAATTTAAACAATTTCAAATAGTGCATGATCACGAGTCTTTGTATTGAGTGCACAGCAGTTGCTCGACTATTTGCAAGTTGCTGCCCATCCCTTATTACATTTTAATTGTTTTTTTGTGGTTTAAAACACTGGGAAAATGTTTTTTAAAGAAACTGAAAGCACAAACTGTGTTCTATTGCATTCTTTTGTAACCATCTCCATCCAAATCTGTAGACGATCCTTCACAAACATTAATGCAATTACAACATGTTATTTTTTATGAGTACACCTAACATTTAGAGTCCTTTTCAAAGAACTGTTTTTTCTTATTGTGTCCCCCAAGTTGAAAAGTTGAGAACCCTATTTTAAAGAATGTGCAATGAATATCTATATATTTTCCCTGCAAATATGAATTTTCCAATTACACTTTAATTTTAATGTGTAAATTTTTTTGAGTGTTCTTAAATTTACAGTATACTGTTGTTTTTCTTTTTCATTCAGTTATGTATACGACTCTATGGCTGGATCCTCTGTTTTTAAATTGTTTTTCTTTCATTTTTTTACTGTTATATAAACTAAAGCCAAAATATTTTTGTGGTTTTGCAATACTGATATGAATACCTGAATTCACTGGAAATCTTCTGTCAATCCACCCCTCAGCCCAGTCATTTATTATATTGTACTGCTTAATTAGAAAATTGTTTCAGTACTTAAAAGTGGTCACCACATTGTGGTTAGATCACCAAAAAGTATGTCAGATAGCACTAAAATTAATAAAAAAATCATTGTAATTTTTATGTTTGTTAATAATATATAGTAATTGGTTAAATACACTACTTTAAGATATACTTTTTTATATAGGTAAATGTATCTTAATTTTACTAAATTACTAAAAATATTGTTTCTTGTGCAATATAGAAATTAAGTTTAATGTATTTGTGGAACCTTATATTTTGATTGATTTACATCAGTATCGGATTGTGTGATTTAATCAATGAACACTGAATATTTTTTCATGTATTCCCATTGCTCACTTGTAAGGTATCTCAAAATTGAACCAAACAAGATGTGTCATAATTTGTGAAGCCTTCCCTGTATGGGTAATTTATAACATATGCTTAACCAGGACAAAGGTCAACTTAAGGCCTCAATGCTTAAGTCGTTCATCACCTAACAAAGAATCCAAACTGGATGTATTATAATGCACATTAAAATACACAACAAAGAACATTAATCAACATGAAAAACCTTTAATTTTACAAGTATCAACACCCTCCATTAAGCAAATCAAAAAGATTATATACACATTACTAGCACACACTCCACATGCTGTTCAAAGTACCAACACGTTAAGGTCTTTGAGGTGAATTGACCATCCCAGTGATTGTTCTGTTAGTGGAAAGGATGGTGAAACGCAAGTAGATTTTCCAAAAGGAAACTGCAATTAACTCCCAAATGTTACAAGGCTCAGATCCTCATAAGTCTTTAGGAAATGCACAATTATGTTTTTGGAATTGTTCTAAATTAGAATTTTTACACGTCCTGTTTAAGACTTTGAACTTCAAACCCTGAGGTTGTGGGTTCAAATCCTGCTACTGGCACAGTGTGACCTTGAGCAAGTCACTTGACCTGCCTGTGCTCCAACTGGAAAAACAAAAGAAATGTAATCAATTGTGCCATATACCTGTATAGTATGTTGTAAGTCGCCTTGGACAAGGTGTCAGTCAAATAAGTAAATGTAAATGTATTGAATGCAAGTAACACCCAACATCACCAGGCCATGTGGTCCAATTGCTTCTTGTTCCCTTACACTCCCTTTAACCCACCTTTAAAAAATTATTCTTAATATATTGCCTTTTCCACTTTTTTTTTATCAGAGTCCACCCAAAGTTAAGATTTTTTTTCTTCTAATATGATTATCACTACCTCATTTAGGAGTCTTCTGCCTTCTACACCTTCTATTTGTTTTGTAGGATATTGAACAGAATTGAATACAATACTTCAAATGTAACATTACTAGAGTATACTTGTGAAAGATTTCCATTGATAAATAACCTGCAGTTTCTGTAATACAGTTCAATATTTTATTGGCCTTTTTAATATTGCACAATAGGTAAGAATGGTATGCCAAACAATTTACTCTTTCAAAAATGTATTCTTGCATCTTAGAGTGTCTCAGCATGAGTCTGTACTTAGTTCATTACAGAAGTTATTTCACTGTTGCTTATATACATATTTATTAAAATACAGTGGAACCTCGAGATACGATCACCACTGTATACGAGAAATTCAAGATAAGAGGAAAGTATGAGCGAAAAATTCGGATCTAAATACGAGCATTGGCTCGCGTAAAGAGCCACGAGCCAGGCTGTGGGTATGCATGAGGCGTTTCCCAATCCGCCTCGACTCGGGGATTCACCCAAGCTGACGCTGCCAGCCCGTCAGCTCACTCAGTGTTCCTTGTTCTCCCATAGCGTGAGGATCTACGTGTTTGTGCACTTGTGATTTCATTGTTTCGCTGTAGCAGTTCGCCATATAAGCGTATCCAAAAATATCGCGGACATGCAGACGGAGAATAGGAGACGATTGTCCTCAAGAGGAGAGAGAGAGAGAGAGAGAGAGAGGCGCGCGCGCCAGCGAGCGAGACAGAGAGAGAGAGACGCATGCACGAGAGAGAAGAACCATCAGCTCAGTTATGATCACATGACGCTCAGCAAAGTGTATCCATACTACTTGTATTGCAAGACATCGCTCGTTTTATCAAGTCAAAATTAATTTCAAAATTTAGCTTGTCTTGCAAAACACTCGTAAACCAAGTTACTTGCAACCCGACGTTCCACTTGTATATATTATTTATTAGTGTTATTTGTTAGGAAAATTGATTTTTATGTTGATATTTTTGGGGGTGCGGAACGGATTAACTGGATTTCCATTATTTTCAATTGGGAAGTTCGTTCTAGATATGAGAAATTCGCTATACGAGCTCACTGCTGGAACGAATTAAACTCGTATCTCGAGGTTCCACTGTATACTGTTTTGGCTCCTTGCTTCAGCAGAAGTTTAAGTGAGAATCAATATAAACATTTTTTAGGAGTAAACCATGTCATGAAAAATTCCAAAGCACAAGCCAGTTTTTGACTGTGACTGTGGCTCACCTCTGATTCTTCTCTAATCACATTTCTGCATATTGCCTACATTGTGTCTTCAAGCCAGTAAAAAATTAATGAGAAACTGTTTTAATTGTTTGATGCTATTGATCAGTTCATTCATTATGTTTTTTGACCCAACTTTTTTATTGAAGAGTCACAAAAGCTACAGCAATGTGTGTTTTGCAGGGTATATTTACAATGGTTGTCATTCATACGGAGTCAATCCAGTTTAATTCAATAATGTAATGTGTATGCAATTATATCTTTGGGATATTAGCAGAAAACTTGCAGCATATGTAGAAAATTAACAATGAGATGGTAAGGGCCCTTGAACTGCATACAGGCATTGATCAGACTGAGTCCCCAGTGTACGGATTCAGAAAGAGTTTGGGAACAGTGTTAGTTATGGAAAGGACAAGGAGTTAAAAACATAGCCAAAAGTATGCCTAAGTCAAAGTCTAGAAATCTAACCAAACCGAAGCTGAAAAACAGAAACAAAAGCTGCATTTTGTAAACAAAACTTTAGATTGATCAAAGGGTGAGAATACCAGAGAGATTCCCAGAAAATAACAACACCAAAATTAGTTTCCTGAAAATTTGCTCAAAAACCTGGATGCTGACCTTTTATGTAGTCAGACACAGATGATGTCAAGCTGTACAACTTGTGTTGACCACTTGTCCACAATATCATACTGTAACTACAACCCCTGTGTTTGGAAAACAAATGTAATGTCAATGAAATGCGGAAGTAAAGAACAGTACTAATATGGTGGTGTGCATGTCATAAAATATCTAAATTAAATATATAAATGAAAATGGGTTAAAATCAATAACAGATGTGTGAAACCCTTAAACAACAATGTAATAGTGTTATAAACTATAGCAACAGGAACATGAAAGCAGAGTACACAGGGAAAAATAAGCTGAACAAATGCATGCCGACAAATCAGTTCAGACAAAAGAGTGTAGTGACAAATGAACACAGCTAATAGGCCGTTCTTTCCATCTTTGGTAATTACTGTGGAAAAAGAGCAGTAATTTATTTTAGTTGACACTTACAAAAGCAGTGGTTTCTTTGCATGTTGGAATATTATTAGCTTTATGTATTGTGCATTGTGATAACATTTGCTTTGCTTTTGTGAATACTTTTGAATGTAAAACAAGTTATAACACAAAGGGAAATGTGATTTTATTTCTTTATATCAATGTGTTAAAGATAATGTGTTTGCATTATTCTTGTTTGTGATCTGTTTGGAATAAGTAAGTCCACCCCTTTAAGAATATTGCAGATTTGAAAGGAAAGAGCAAATGTATTTTATGTTGGTGCATTAACATCTTAAGGGTAATATGTTTGTGTTTGGACTGGCACGTGAACTGTGTGTTATAAGTGAGTCTACCCTTTTGGGGATATTGTCTAGAGCTGTGTGAACTGAAGTGAGAAGAGAGACAGAAAACATCTCTGCTATTGAATACATCTGACATTTTCCTGACAAGGATTTTTGGCCATATTGCCTATTTCTATACCCAAATCAAGATATATCCAGCTTATTCACTTCCTGCAACAATTAGTACTGGCATATGGATGGGTGCCACTTTTAGATATGTTGTGACAGATTGCACAGTGCAAGTATTTCTTTATTTAGATAGAAATGTTGTCCCTCTTCATTTGCGTTATGTGTAAAATGCTTCTCCTTGAGTTATATATTTTGTTATTCACCCCTTTGAAAGTTTTCACATTTTATTATTCTACATCATGGATTTACTTTAGTTTTTGACACTGACAACAAAAGAAGAGTCTTTAAAAATTAAAACAGATCTCTGCAAATTCATCTAAATTAATTACAAATATAAAATACAAAAATAATTGATCACATAAATAGTCACTCCATTCAAGTCAATATTTGGTCAATGGACCTTTGGCAGCTATGACTACCTTTCAGCCAGTTTGCATAGGTCTTTGTCAGCTTTGCATAACTTGGTGCTCCAGTTTTTCTCCATTTTTCTTTCCAAAACTGCTCAAACTGTTTAAAGTTGCATGGGGACCATGAGTGAACAGCCTTTTTCTAGTTAAGCCACAAATTCTTAATTGGACTGAGAAATGAACTGTTATTTGGTCACTTCAAGACATTCACATTGTTATTTTTAAGCTACCCCTGTGTAACTTTGGCTTTATGCTTGTGTTTTTGTATTGGATAGAAAGATTCTCTCATCAGTTGGATGGCCCAGCATAGGCTCTACTATAGAATGTCCAGGAGAGGATAGACAGATTGTTGGCTGAGGTCTCCTTGTGACTGTGTTTGACATCATCTTTAACAAACAAGTTATATATAACATGTTATAATTAACCATGAAGACCCCAGTGGTTTATTTTCTCCAGGGATACTTCTGACTGGAGTTTTTGTTTTCCTCTCCCCTGTTGTCAGCTGGCCATAGCTCAGCAATTAATTAATGGACAGCATTATTAACCACCTTGTCACTGACTGCACTATCACATTCTTTGATATTATAATTTCAACACTTGTGTCTTGTGACAGACAGCAGAGCTGAGCTGACATCATGGCAGCTATAAACCTCATACTCTTACCTGACAGGGTGGTGAGTGTAGTGCACGGACTGGACTGCCTCCCAAGAGTACATACTCTCCCCGATACACTGCATGGCAGCATTCCTATGCCAGTATGCTCATTCCTGTACCTGAAGGGAATGTTGGGAATTGCAGTCCTATGGGGCAGCCCTGCTGGGTTTCCTTGGTGCTGACAGGGGGAGATGCTGGGGAGAGCTGTCCCTACTTTCATGGGGCTTCTGCCTGATCCTGGAGAACTTCCTCCTTGACTCCAAAAGTATTCCTCGGTCTGGTATAAAAGGGGACACCTCTGTCCACTCAAGAGTGAGAGTCCGGAGGAGGTGGATGAGAATGCATAGGACATGTAGTAGTAGAAACTTAATGCTTGTTGTATGGTCTAGAAAGAAAAAAACTGAAACCATGTGGAGGTCTTGTCTGAAACAAAGGCCTTTTATTTGAACCTAGGACCATGTTGTGAACTTGTGTCTGGGGTTCTAGGGTGCTGCAATGCCCCCTACAGGTCACAGACGTCAGCCAATCAAAAATTAATTTTACACATCTACACATGTGTTTAATGTCTTCATTAGTACTGGCAGAATGGTAGTGTAGTGGTTAGTAAATCCTCAGGGATCTAGTGCCCTGCTTGTGAATCTATGCTTGTCTGTTGTCTGCATAGAGTTTGCTTTGGGGGCCAACAACCAACATCCTCCTAATGACTGACCACCCTGAGCTGATTAAGTGGGTTAGAGAGTGTATGTATAATTGTGTTAATGCCACTATTTTCAATAAATCTAGTGTAAGTAGTTTGTAAAAATAAAGTCAGGGATTAAATAAAAAGCCGTCTTTTTTCACCATAGTCTTCAACATATTATTTTTTCAACATAAAATAAGAACATGAATCTTTGTAAACTCTATGCATAAAACTTGCCGTGTTATCTATGTGATGTTCAATGTTTTTGGTCTATGTATTCCTTGTAGATCCCTGTAGAGTTACCACCAGTATTTTTCTAAAATTATCTTACTTTTTGGAAATGAAACATGAAATTAATTTGCATTAATACGCACAACTTATTTCACATTAGTAAGTAGTCTGGATGATAAAATAAACCTTAAAATTCTACGGATTCCAAAAAATAAAGTATAAATTGATAAGCACACTAATTGCTTCATTCCTGTGTAGCTTTGTTTATTTTTTATGCACCATGATAGCCTGCATTTTTCTGGAAATAAAAGTGAAGTGAAGCCAAGGGATATTTCTCTTAAAATGTATTATTCATAGTGTTAGTTTATACAAGCATTAAGTGCACTCAGCACTGCTGCCTAGCATCAAATACATGTCTTCAGATTTGAAAAATGCCACTTGGCCTAATACCTCTAGAATTATTAATGTGTTTCCTGGCACAAGGTCTTTCTCATACTATATGGAATATAATTTTCTGCCTATGAGATGTAAACAGCAACAAAAAGTCCTTGTTTTTTAGCTTCAGAATCCTTTCTCTGTCTCTCTCTTTGTACATTATGCATATTTTAAGATGTAGGAGGCATCGGTGGCACAACACAGGTGATCTTAGGGTTAGAAAGTTAATGTTTCTACATTTTAATCTCTCATAGTAGCTAACATTACAACTGCAAATATTTATGTACACTGACAGAAGTGACATCTCATTGCTGACTGTTGCACTGTATAATAACATCTGAAGCAAATATAAAAATCATATTAAATGTAAGTAATACTTACTGTTTATTGTGGTATCTGAAAAACACACATTTCAAGTTAAATTGCCAATTCACATTGGTTAAGTTTAGATGTGTGTGACTATGCCCTGTGAAGAAGAATGTGATATACCAGTGCCTCTGCCATGATTGTTTTTTGCCTTGCTCCCAGTGTTCCAGCGAAAGTCTGTGACATTCAGCATCCCTGTAATGAAAAGGGGAGTTTCCAAATGATTGAATAAAATAATTTATATTATGTTTGCATAGTGGGGTGCCATGGTGAAACAATAGACACCAGCATCAATTTTGAAAGGAGCTCCTTCTGCACTAGGGTTTAATTCCCACACTATTCAATTTTTGGATTTTTTTGTCTCCTCATTTCCAATTCAGATAAGTATTTAAAGATTTTTACATCTCCTGATTTTAATTGTTGATTGAAGATGTGTTTGGATAAACCAGTTTGACTCAAGTTGTTGACATAATCTTCTATTATTTAAAAACAGAAAAATATCAACAGTTTCCTATTAATGCAAAACTTCTTTAGAACTTTTGCAAAATTTCATTAATGCTGTCTTTAGAATAACCTGTTTTAATTTCTGTTGACGTCTTAAGTTATTTCAGGAATTATCTCATGATTAGTTTTTGTTTATTTGACTTTCAAAACTGGGTAGGGGTGAGGAGTTAAGTCTAGATTACATTTTAACATGTAATCAATTTCTGGAATGTTGTATTGTTGGACTTATTGATTGAATTGTGTTTTACTTATCATAATGTGGATTTATGTTTAATAAATTTTAATTTAAAAATTTTATTTACACCACAGAATAAAAAGTAAGAAGAACCAAATCACACTACCGCTCCAGTATCCCTGGCCATTTCTTTCAGTCTCTCATGATCCTGGTCTCTTCCTCCTTCCAACCCAAACTCTACTCCTAACTCCAGATGTAACAAGTCCACTAGTTGAAAGCAGATTTGAAAACCAAGACTGTTACTATGTTCGGCAGCATCAGTGCTAGTTTTACTAAAGGAAAATTAGGCTAGAGCTCCTAGTATTACTTCCCACCCAAACCTTTAGTAGCACATGATGCTAAGGGTTCATAAGCAACCTCCATACTAATAATTCTGTAAAAAAGTGTAAACCACTTCACTTAATTTTGAAATCCAATGCTTTCACCTATCAGTGTGGCTAAAGAATAGTGGCTTTTGTGTCAGTTTCCATAGACACATCTTGAAAGGGGAATTTTTCCAGATGATGTTCATGTGTTTCCATCTTCTAACCAGGAAGTCCCTGCCATTCCCTCTCTTCCTCCAACTTATTTGTGTTTTACCCCATTTCACCCCCTTCACTCCATACTCAGCCTCTTGCATGAAGCCAGCTTTATCCCTCAGTCTAGGGTTATTATATATTCCAGAATTGCTTCCAGGACAATTTATATGATTGTGTCTTCCTAGAACTTCTTCACTCAGATATTCATGTAAGGAGGTAGTAAAAGGGCCAGACACACTTAGCCATTCTGATTCCACTTGTCCTTTAATATGGAATACAGGACTCTCTGTATGCCTGGTGGACACCTATGCTGCACTATGGGTGTCTGGAGAGTCTCATTTATCCTTCATAAAAGTCTAATACCGCAAAACCAAGGAGCTGTTGGTGGATTTTAGGAGGCCCAGACCCCTCATGGACCTCGTGATCATCAGAGGTGACTGTGTGCAGAGGGTGCAGGCCTATAAATACCTGGGAGTGCAGCTGGATGATAAATTGGACTGGACTGCCAAAAGTGATGCTCTGTGTAAGAAAGGACAAAGCCGACTATACTTCCTTAGAAGGCTGGAGTCATTCAATATCTGCAATAAGATGCTGCAGATGTTCTATCATAGGGTTGTGGCGAGTTCCTTCTTCTACGCGGTGATGTGCTGGGGAGGCAGCATAAAGAAGAGGGATGCCTCACGCCTGGACAAACTGGTGAGGAAGGCAGGCTTTATTGTAGGCACAGAGCTGGACAGTTTGACATCTGTGGCAGAGCGACGGGCACTGAGCAGGCTCCTGTCAATCATGGAGAATCCACTGCATCCACTGAACAGGATCATCTCCAGACAGAGGAGCAGCTTGAGCAACAGACTGCTGTCACTCTCCTGCTCCACTGACAGACTCTTCAATACCATCCCGGGGGTAAATGTTAACATTATACAAAATGATTGTCTGTCTGTTATACCTTCATTGTTATCACTCTTTCATTTAATATTGTTCTTTATCAGTATGCTGCTTCTGGATTATGTGAATTTCCCCTTCGGATTAATAAAGTGTCTATCTATCTATCTAATGTCATTGGAGCAGCTAAATTTGGGGCACTTTTAAAGCTTAGCAAGTACATTATCCTTTAGTAAGTGCTTATCCATGTTCTACTGCCCATGAATGCCTCTTTCTGGGTTTAGGCAGCCCTGTAAGTCTAGGTGTCTTAGAGCCCTCTAGCAGTTGGATATCCACACCAACCCAATGGCAGGGCTGCTGCTTAATTTTTTCTATTTGTTTGCCCCTTTTGTCACTGGCACCCTTTAGGAGGCACGTGGATACAGCCAGTAACACTGCCACTTAAGCACCTGGATTCTGTTTCACCTGTAGCCCTTTATATATGGCATTAAGATCTTTTCTCAACTTCTGTGTGAGATTTTCTTGATTCTTGTGTCCTTTCATAGTCTAAATATATTCTGTTAGGTAGAGTGAAGATGTAAAATTGGCATGGTCTAAAATTGCCCTTCAGTGGATTACTGTCCTGTTCAGGCTAAGAAGGGTATAAAGTGGTCAAACTGGGCATAAACAGTGAATGGGTGGATAGATTTAAAATTGTTTCTCTATATAAGTTTTAAAAATCACTCGTTAGCAAAAACACACAGCTAAAACAGCTTTGTGTGTTTTCATATATTGAACTTGAGTTGGTTGGTTGATTAGTTTAAAGGTTTCAAGGTAATAGTTGCTGGACGGTGCTTCAATTGAACAAAGGAAAGACAAACATGAATACCTCGGGAGACTTTCAGCATATATCACTAATCAAGCAATCAGTTTTCAGGAATAAAAACATTTCAGACTTGGAAATATTAAAAAATCAAAAGAAATTCATTAAATACACCACTGCATCATTCATAATATATGATGCTGTAAGCACTTCAGGTCAACTGGCAGGAGCATTAATAATGAATTGCAGCAAGTTCTGATCGGACCTTACAGAGTATATAATTCTCTGCCAATTCATGGTTTAAGACAGGAAGCTTTCCACTTGAGGAATATCAGTATAAATATCAAAGAAGCCTCAGTCTGTTTTTAACAGACCTTTCTAATTTTTATTCCAGGAGCTGTAAATGTCTGTATAGGAAAGGGATTTGCATCAACTCCCAATAGATTAGCTAGTGTTATACATTTTTCTTTTGCTTTTTAACCCCCAGGATGTATAAGCAACATAAAAAACTCAAAGTATTTTGTAAATAGATATACAGATGATACACAAGCTAAACCTTTATAATGCCCTAATAAGTTTGAAATTACATTTCTGTATACAGGTTTGAATTACTGGATTAGTAAAGTTGAATGATTTTAGAGGACTTAGCTCTTAATTCTAATCCTCCTTGGAAGGATAAATCCCACAGAGTTAATGCAGAAGAGTACCTACCAATATGAAAAAAACCTGGAAATTACAGATGTAAAGTGCTTTTTGAACCCTAAAGGAAACTAATTTAAATCCATCAATCTAGAAAGTATTTTTATTTCCAATAAAAAAGAAATGTCATGATAAAAATCATTAAAATATTAGATTCTGCATGTGTGACCCTTATCATCCCTTTTTCTAAAGCATTAGAAATTCACCCTTGAGAGTCAATGACATAATAGCTGTGTTTTACTATTGGTATATTCGAAACAGCGTGCAAATTTTTTGAAAAGGAAGAATTTTGTTATTTTTGTCATCTTCAAAAAATGACTTTTTACTCAAAGGGTTCAAAGATAGTTATTTGTAAATTTTCAATCTGCAAAAGACCTATACAGAAGTATTTATCAAAGCCTAAGAAAATTCTAATAAGACAAACCTAATATTGAATTTCACATTCTGTAAATTCACAGTAATTGCTTAACTTGGGTGCTTAATGTTTCACATCTTTTTCAGTGTGCTTTTAAGTCATAACTGGGGAATATCCCAATACGTTTCAGACCCCAGAAGACTGATTGTAACATTATTTTTCCATCTGAAGGAGAGCATTCTTCTGCTGAGTAGAATCAGGTTTCAGAGGAGGTTTAGAGTGGAAAAAACCACTGATAATAGGAGTGACACATTTGGCATTTCTGTTGAAAAGGCTGAACAAAATATGAAAGAGGTGATTATTTAGGCAGGGTTCCTGCTGTGCTTCCTCCGTCTCTCTCTCTTAGAGCTGTCATTCCTGAGAAAAATGATAAGGTTCATTTAATAACAGTAGAGGGGGGAACAGATAATAACATTCACACATCATTCATTTAGCTGACCAATAAAGAGTCAGTTTCATTTTTGATATTTAAAATATACCAAATCTATTTGAAAACAACATATTTAACCTGATAAGCAACTTCTAAAACTAAAAAGATACTGGAGAAGCAACAAAGTCAAGAAAGCAAGATACATCTGCTTTCTTAAGGTTATACTTCTGAAATTATAGGCTTACAAACAGATGCAGAGAGTATTTATAGAACACGAAATGCAGTTATATAATCATTGACATATTCTTCTTTGTCACCAGTATGAACAACATAATGCATCAAGCTCCCAGTTTTTCTGGCAGTTCTGTTCTTGGCAGTTCTCGTCCTGTCCTCTAGTTAAAGTATTCTTCATTGAATAAGAATGGGCTCTCATTTTATTTCTTCAGAGCTGTTGCACCAATTGTTTTATTTCATTTACACTTGGGGCTCCAGAAAACCAGCAAACTATTTAAAGAATCAAGTCTTCAAGAGTGTATGCAAAGTGTCGTAATGGCAACATACAAAATGGAAGCTCAAAAAAATCTATTTAAATAAATCAAAAGTGCAAACCATGCACTATAATACAAAGCGATGATGTTTTAAATTTTTACCTTAATATCAAGAGCACTGCCAAGTGTTTGCATTCCTAGACCAGATATTTCCAAAGTATTTACTAAGAAATGTAATTACTCTATTCCATAATCTATTTTCTAATGATAGATAGAATGATTTTGGTTTTGGAAGATGTGGACTGTACACTTGTACATATTTTGTATTTTCATTTTGGTGTTGTCTGTGTGATTAATTTTTATCAAGAATTTGTTTGTGTTTTTGGGCTTTCATTGCTTATCAGACTCACCAATGTAGCAGGGCTACATAATAATATGTTCTATGTTTGTGCTGAGTGCGTTTTGTTTTCATCGTCCAGTTTACTGTCCATTATATGTGTTTCATTAAATGTTGTCCCCGTAAGTGCAAAGGGGAAGGATGATGGAGAGAGACTGCAGGAATAGTTGTTATGATGAATTGAACATACAGAGTATCAGGATTAAGTTAAATTGAAGTTATAAAATGGCCATATTAAAATAATATGTTTTCAGCAGTGTTTTAAAGTGCTCTACTGTATTAGCCTGGCGAATTCCTATTGGCAGGCTATTCCAGATTTTAGGTGCATAGCAGCAGAAGGCCGCCTCACCACTTCTTTTAAGTTTTGTTCTTGGAATTCTAAGGAGACACTCATTTGAGGATCTAAGGTTACGATTTGGAATATAAGGTGTCAGACATTCCGATATATAAGATGGGGCGAGATTATTTAAGGCTTTATAAACCATAAGCAGAATTTTAAAGTCAATTCTGAATGACACAGGTAACCAGTGTAGTGACATCAAAACTGGAGAGATGTGCTCAGATTTTCTTTTCCTAGTTAGGATTCTAGCAGCTGCATTCTGCAAACGATTTATGTCTCTTTTGGGTAGTCCTGAGAGGAGTGCGTTACAGTAATCTAGTATACTGAAAACAAACGCGTGAACTAATTCCTCAGCATCTTCAGTGATATAAGAGGTCTAACTTTTGCTATGTTTCTTAAGTGAAAAAATGCTGTCCTAGTGATCTGATTAATATGCGATTTAAAATTCAGATTACAGTTAACAATTACCTCTAAGCTTTTTACCTCCGTCTTGACTTTTAATCCTAATGTATCCAGTTTATTTCTAATAGCCTCATTGTATCCATTATTGCCAATCACTAAGATTTCAGTTTTCTCTTTATTTAACTTGAGAAAATTACTATTCATCCATTCTGAGATACAAGTCAGACATTGTGTTAGTGAATCAAGAGAATCGGGGTCATCAAGTGCTATTGATAAGTACAGCTGTGTGTCATCAGCATAGCTGTGGTAGCTCACGTTGTGCCCTGAGATAATCTGACCTAACGGAAGCATGTAGATTCAGAAGAGCAGCGGACCCTGGATAGAGCCTTGTGGAACACCATATGGATATCATGTGTCTTTGAGTTGTAATTACCACAACTAACAAAGAATTTTCTCCCTGCCAGGTAGGATTCAAACCAATTTAAGACACTGCCAGAGAGGCCCACCCATTGACTAAGGCGATTTCTAAGAATATTATGATCAATGGTGTCAAATGCAGCACTCAGATCTAAGAGGATGAGAACAGATAAATGGCCTCTGTCTGCATTCACTCGCAACTCATTTACTACTTTAACAAGTGCAGTTTCTGTGCTGTGATTTGTTCTAAAACCCACTGAAATTTATCAAGAATAGCATGTTTATTTAGGTGGTCATTTAACTGCATAATGACTGCCTTCTCCAGAACTTTACTTAAGAAAGGCAGGTTAGAGATGGGTCTAAAATTTTCAAGAGCGAGGGTCAAGATTATGTTTCTTAAGTAGGGGTTTAACTACAGCAGTCTTAAGACAGTCTGGGAAGACCCCCGTATCTAGTGACGAATTTACTATGTCAAGAACATTATCAATTAGCACGCCTGATACTTCTTTGAAAAATTTGTTGGTATTGGGTCAAGGACGCAGGTGGAGGGTTTTAATTGAGATATTATTTTTTGTAAATCAGGTAAATCTATCCTAGTGAAAGAGTTTAATTTGTTTATAACAGAATGCTGGGGTTTAGGAGGATCCTTAGTGTTGGGGAGATATACTATGTTATTTCTAATATCATTAATTTTTTGATTGAAAAATACAGCGATAGCCTCACAGGTTTTACTGGAAGTACTTAGGAGGCATTCCTTTGAGTTACCTGGGTTTAGTAGACAATCTGTAGAGAAATAAGACTCTGGGATTACTAGCATTGTTATTTATAATCTTAGAGAAATAGCAGCGCTCTCAAGACGGACAGTGTTATTGTATTCTGTTATTTTAACTTTTAATATTTCATAGTGGATAGTTAGTTTAGTCTTCCTCCATTTACGCTCAGCTCTACGGCATGTTCTCTTTAAATCAGACACTCTTTGGGTCTTCCATGGTATAACAATGCTAGAAGATTTTTAACTGTCTTTTCAGGTGCAACTATGTCAACAGCAGCTCTCACTTTAGTATTAAATCTTTCCACTTTATTATTTACATTATCCTCCGTATTATAGTTGGCACTATAAACAAACTGATTGCTTAGAATGTTTGTAATTTTTAAAGCTGCTGCAGAGTCAAAGAAGCGTTTTTTAACAATATGCTTCTCATGGGTGTTTTTTATCATTATTTCTATATTAAAAAGTAGAAGAAAATGGTCTGATAGACCAATATCAATGATCTGCTTTATATCAACTTTAAGTCCTTTAGTAATCACTAAGTCTAACGTATGACCTGCTTTATGTGTAGGCTGATTTACGAGCTGTCTCAAATCAAAAGAATCCAGGAGGTTCATAAATTCTTTTACTTTTAGATCACACTGATTATCTATATGAAAATTAAAGTCGCCAACTATTAGGAGTGTGTCATAGTTAGTAATTAAAATTGACATTAAGTCAGAGAATTCCTCAAAAAAAGACGCGTTGAATTTTGGTGGTCTATACACGGATAATACTAGAACTTGAGAATCTCCATGGATAACAACGGCGAGATACTCAAAGGACTTGAACTTACCAAAACTGACATCTTTAGATTTTAACCGGCTCATGTAAATGTTTGCCAAGCCGCTCCCCTTTTTCCCTGGCGGTCTGCACGAGTAAAATTGTAATCCTCTAACATTTAATAGAGCCATATTTAATGTTTCGGATGGGCAGAGATGAGTAATATATGCGTTATTGATATTTGGAATAGGAAATAAATTATTTTTATTAGCGCCACTCTGTGTGTATTTTTTGTTTAATCTGTGATCTGTTTTTATAGTTTTAATACATTGTTCCTTTAAAATAGTAATTTTAATTAGATTATTGGAGTTTATGCCGTATTGCCTAGATTTTCTACGTGCATTGAGATTGCTTATTACAGTATTAATGTTGTGCACTTTAACGGAAGATTCTATTAGACACTTATCATGTCCTAGCACAACAGTATCATTTCGGAAGGGGTTAAGAGCAGAGATAGATAGTCAAGATAAACGAATTACCTTAGATATGTTTTCGGAGAGGACCCAGGCGCGAAACTGTTCGGATGCAGGCCATCTCGCTTGAAGAAACGTGGCCTTTTCAGAAAGAGATTCCAATTGTTGACGAAACCAATGTCTTGCTTCTTGCAGAAATCCTGTAGCCAGTTGTTCAATCCTAGCAGACGACTGTAGTACTCGTTGGATTGTCTGACGAGAGGTAGTGGACCCGAAATGAAGATCTTTGCAGATGGGGTCCTCTCCTTCGTGTCTTTAATCGAAGCTGCAAAGTCAGCCTTGAGGATTTCTGATTGTCGGTGCCTTATATCGTTTACGCCGGCATGCAAAATGATTGCTCCAACTGCCCTCTCCTTGTGCTTCTCGTAGATTGCCAGCGCACGTCTCATCACATCTCGGACACGAGCACCGGGAAAACAAGAAACAAACGATTTTGCATTAGGGCATGCAATATTAAGGTTTCTAACAATAGAATCACCTACCACTATTACATCACCAGGGGCTGAAGGCGAACTGGGGACGCGGAGAGGATCAAACCGGTTCTTAGATAGGACGCTCGCCTGTGCTGATGGAGGTGCTCTGGCCTTCAACCCCCGCCTGCATAGTTGAAATCCAGTGAGGTCATCAGCGGTGTCGCTCCTTACGAGACACGGGGGTGAGGTCGGCACAACGCGGGGTTGATGTTGCCGATTACAGATGGCGAGGACGGTTTATCCAGTAGCCGGGCCTTCAGATCTCTAAGGTATCTCCGTCGGGACAGGAGTTTCTGAATCTGTTCGTCGAGTGCCTGGAGTTCTTCAACTACGATTGCAACGTGATTTACCCTACTGTCGGCCATTGTCTGCTTCTGCTTCGTGCCCTAGGAGGAATGAGAGAGAGAGAGAGGTTAGTGCAGTGAGCTAACGCGTAGCGCAGGCACACCTGTTGGATCCACCTGTTACATCCAGGACATTCTGCATTTAAAAAAAAAAAGTGAAGGTGAGTAGTAGGTGAGGAGAGAGAGAGGAGACAAATCGAGAGAAAAAGAACACAATATAACCATCCATTTATCAACTCATCACTGCCGTTTATTGCATCATTCCACTGCCTGCTTTTTCAACCACCAATTCTACATCACAACAGCCAGAGCTGAGAAACCCCGTTTGGATTCATGCCAGTGATTGCCAGGACTTTTCATGGTGAAGTCGTTTTGTTTTCAGGAAGGTGCACAATATCAATACAGTCAGTTTCAATACCGCTGGACTTTTTTTGGACTAATTTTTCACTGCATTTTCAATTGCTGTGTTTATCTAATCTGTGTTTGTATTTGTGTTATGTGCTTTTGTTTATTGTTTAGGGGCAAAGGAGGGTTAATGTAAATATTTGTATATCCATGTCTCATAATAATTAGTCACTGGTGTTTTTGGGATAGTGGTGTTTTGCATGCACATATATATATACATATAAATATATTATTGAATATTTGTCTTTTCATTTTCCAATATATCAGTGTTTGATTTTACATATGCATATACTGTTTTCTGATTATTTCATCGTGTAGGGAAAAAATAAGACAACTTGTATGGAGTATGGCTTGTTATTAGAGCGAGAAAGCTCAGGTAATCCAAGGAATGTCTTGGTAGTGTAGTGGCCGGTCTGGGTAAGGGGTCGGCCATTAACACCACCAGTGGCGGTTCTACATTAAATTGCTCCCCGGGTGAGACTCCCACCCGCCCAAAAAATAACATGACAAAACTACACATTTTGTACACACCACACGCTTTATGGTAGTAATTCCGTCATTCCGTAACAGACCAATTTTTGCAAAATAAATAAATAAATAAATAAACTGCTCATAACTTAATTATACTCTGTACAAACCCAATATTATTTAAGAAAAATATTTTAAATTATTAAGAATAATATACAAATAAAATATAGAATAAATCACACTAAAGAAAATTAAAACAGAAAACACAAACTGAAACTAAAATCTGACATTTCTGGCCTTTCTAGATGCAAAGTCATCAATAATGGCATCATATGAGATATGCTCCCCTACTGAATGATTAATGCTTATGACAGCAAGGCCAGTGAGCTGTTCCTGAGACATGGTTGAACTCAGGTATGTCTTGATTAACTTCAGTTTGGAAAAGCTCCTCTCTGCTTGAGCCACAGTCACTGGCAGGGTAAGTGCAATCCTGAGAGCAGTCCAAAAGTTGGGGTAGATCTCAGATAGATCCTTATCGTGCATGAAAGTGATAAGCTCAAGGAGGCTCATGGTTTTTGATGGCAGGTGAGGGAAGTTCTTGATTTCCTGCAAAAGCTCTCTATTGTCCAAATCAGAATGCCCTTCGAAGTGCAGTGTGGTACCTAGTGCATTGCACTGCTCTGCCAGCTCCTCATCTGCAAGACTAGGGAAATTTGTCAAAACCCCAAATTTGTTTTCCACATTTTCCAATGTGGTAAATCTCTCCTGATGGCTGACAGGGCTGCATCAAGAACAACATTGAAGAATCCAATCTCCAACTTCCTAAGGGCATCACTGAAAGGCTCATCATGTGATTCATATGAGAAGTGGCGCTTTGTGGACCTCAGCCTTTTTTGTTTCAAAACAGCTTCCACATTCATTTCTTCACAAATGTCTTTGGCGCCATCTGTGCAGTCACAAAGCCACTTGCCCTGTAGCTCTGGAGACCTTGCTCAGTCTTCTTCAAAAGATTCACAGCTAGGTCGACATGCATATTTGGAGACTGCATGAGTTTGCTGACATGCTGTATTGCAGATAGCATGTCATACCAAACAACCGTGCAGATGCTGAAGCGATGCGGAGGAACAATTAGCTCCTTGGTTAATTTACTGCCTCAAATTATATGCTTTGTCACGTAACAGAGTTATAGCAAATGGAAAATGTTTGTCTTTTACACGATCTACACATATGTAAATTACACTGGCTACTTACAGTAGCCAACACAAACAATGGAAATAAATAATAACTGTACTTGCAACAGTTTTGTTGCAAAGCATAATTTTGTGGTTAAATTTAATTAGATCTCGTGTTGTATACACTGCTGAAAAAACAATAGAACCATGCCCAAAAATAACAGAAAATGTAATGGATTTAATGGTTATAATGGGAATTGTATTGGTTTTAATGGTAAGTATAACAGTGTCTGCTGGTATATGATGGATTCTATTGGTGGGTGGGATGGTAAATCCTATTGGAAAAGTGCCCAAAACACACTACAAAAAGGAATTTTGTAATAGTTTCACTGGAAAAAAGTTAATGGTTCACAATGGTATTTAATAGAAACCATTAGAATTTCTGTGATGGCTTTTACTGTGTTTTTTTAGCAAGGTAAGCATAGCATGCATGCATCATAAGCAAGAAGGCTAACAAAGTAAGAGTTAACGTTATACCACTAATTAACACAATGACATGAATACCTTAATCATACAGAGAGAATATTGTTGCATACCTTTATCTTTTGCCCGTTTCTCCTCATCATCTTTTCTTTTTTTCCCAAATTGGGCACCTGACAGCTTTGGCCTTTTTCTCTCCATCGCTGTGTTTACTAAGTAATCGGCAATCAACAGATTTCCCATCAATCCCCCAACGCTGTCACTCACGACCAGAAGTCAAGACTAAACCAATTCACCTCCACATCATAATTGTTTTTTATTACCTATTTTTATTAGCCATTTCACACAATTAAATAAATAAATAAAAATGTGCCAATTATTGGTCTGTCACAAACCGACACTCGTGAGTAACATTTTTAGAAAGTTCAAAAAGAAACGCAAATCGCAAAGCGTCTGTGTGCCGAGTCGAACAAGCTTTTGCAGAATACATTAAGTGACAAGAGGCTGGCCCGCACTTTCCGAGTTTTTGTAGTCGTGATTCGTCAATTCTTGGTAGCCGGCGAGCCGTCATTGGTCAATTCTTGGTAGCGAAATGGGTCGCGATTGGTCAATTCTTGGTAGCCGATACGGGCCGCGATTGGCCCGTGCTTTCAATTCTTGGTAGAATCTTGGTAGCGGAGAGCGATCCGATTGGTTCTCGCTACCAAGAATTACCTTGACTCACAGCTGCACGGAGGGCGCCAGCTCAGCTTCTGTGCGGCTCCTTCAGCAGCAGGGGCGGCGCAGGTATCATAGATAATAGAAACCGCTTAGCGGACAGATGATTTTTTTCCTCCAAGTTCGTGTGCGCCACGTGTCATGAAAAAATGCCGCCCCGGGCGGCTGCCCCGTTCGCCCATGCCTAAAACCGCCACTGAACACCACTACTTTGTGCATTTTTAAGCAGCCAATGGCATATTGTTGCTAGCAACCAACTTCCATTTCTATCACATAACAGCCAGAGATAGTGATGCATGACACTATCATCTCAATGATATTTAAGATGGTACTGTGTTATTACCAGAGTCTCAACTTTTGAATATTAAAAGAACTAATGGGAAACAGACTTTTGCTTGTTCTTTTACAATTTTATTTTTGGCATTTGTTTCAAATTTCTGATATCTGTCATTTTTTGACTTTTGGCTTGTCAAAATTCAGTTCTGGCATTACAGATCAACAGAAAAAAAATGACCACAATTATAAATCTGTTCATTTGCAACACAAAGAAACCACATATTAATTATTTATAGACTTAAATTGAAAATGATAAAGTCATTTTGTTTTCTAACCTCCTAAATCCAGTCCAAGAGTGTGCACGGCAGGTTGTGGCTGGAACCTATCCCAGCTACCACTGGGTAGGAATAAACCCTGGACAGGGCAGCTGTCAATTGCAGGGCAAACACATCCACACCCCAACCACACACTAGGGCCAACTTAGTGCCGCCGATTCACCTAACCTGCATGTCTTTGAATTGTGGGAGGAAACTGGAGCACCCAGAGGAAACCCACGCAGACATTGGAAGAACATTCAAACTACATGCAGGGAGGACCCGGAAAGTGAATCCTGGTCTCGTTAGTACAAGGCAGTAGGGCTACCACTGTACTGATAAAGTGCCCATGTATTATTTATTTATTGTTGTTAGTTATTCTATTTCATACCTATATTTTGGATTTTACACCCTCCCCTCATATAATCTGGATACCTCATGACCACTTCCTGTATGTTAATTAAAAAACAAATGGACAGGGATCACAGATGCCACTAAAATAAATTGCAGTATATATAATATGCCTCTGTTAACATAACTCCCCTAGGTTTAATAGAGATTGAGTTCATACGTGCCTGAAGGAAGACATATCTGTCGAGACTGCACAATTGGCTTTTGGAGGTCTGAATGTGGATGATGTGGATAGCCTGTATTGACGTAGAAATGCTTTCCAGAGCAAGGTACAGTTGCACCCGGTGCTATTGGGGCTCTTTACTTTGTAGTGATTAACAGCAAAAATTACAAAGGTTTAAGGGATGGTAAAAACCCACCAAGTATTCTCTTTTACTATTTGGTGTAAACTATACTTTGTGGATTAAGGAAGAACACTGATGATGCAGATCGTGTACCAATGGATTCGGCACGCTCTAAAGTATCTCAAAAATCAATGCAGACACATGTAATGTAAAAAATAACAGTTACATAATGATCAGGTGTGTATAGGGTTCAATTTTTAGTTCAAATAAGTGTTATTTTTTTCTGCTAAACTAAAAGAATATTTGAGAAATAAAAATAAGTCTTGTCATTTTTTATTTAACATAAGACATAATATTGCATTAAATATTAACTTAAAAGCATTTCACTATGAAAAAAGTTTCAGAATGAACTTAAAAGTGTACATGTCCTTGAACGTAACCAATTGTACTTTATAGCCTCTGTCAAAATATTCTTACTGGATGTTGTCACACACTTGTGCATAGGAGGCAGCTCAAGGGCTTAGAGATGAATGATAATACATCTGCCGGGGGGGGCGCAGGGTACACTGACACTCTTTCTAAGTTCCCTGCAGGCCTTTCCTGGGAAATCCCACCAGGAGCCACTGCTTTGACTCGGGACACATCACTTCCGGTCCCGGCCCCCGAGGATAACATCACTTCTGGTCCTGGCCCCGAGGATGACATCACTTCCGGTCCGGCCCCCCGAGGACAACATCACTTCCGGTCCCGGCCCCAAGGACGACATCACTTCCCCCAAACTTCCTATAAAGCCTCACACCTTTTCCCTGGAAGGCAGTTCTGTTTTGGACTCTGTCGTGTAAACTTGACTCAATTATGAATCATTTACTTTTGCAGCCATGATACCGAATTAAACGGGTGGCTGCCCCAAACCTTGCCATGTCTCTTGTCTCTTCTTCTCACAGTAGCATAGTCGGCAGGATGATGTCCCTGAAGAACCCGGCACAGGACCCTAAAACAAACCAGGTAGGAAAGTACCGGGGCTGAGTTTCTGGGCGGGGAGTGCGTCGGGGGGTCAGGAAGGACCCGGTGCAGGCTCTGTTCCACGAGGGCAACCCTGGGCTCAAGCCCTATCTGGTGGAGAGTGTGGAAGGGACCCACAGGTGTTGGCTGGTTTATGGGGAGGACGCAAAAGGGGCTCATTATGCTCTCCAGGGTAGGAGAGCCGAGCCGCTCATCGGGACTAAGGTCCCTGATAAGGATGGGCTTTCCCCAGGCCAGCAGGTGAAGGAATTGCAATCCTGGGAGTTTAACCCAAGCAGCGCACTCCCAGAACAAGCTATGGTTCTCTGGCAACAGGTGGGTCTGTGGCTACGGCCATTTGAAACAACCCCACTACAAATTGTGCAGCAGGTTGCCTGCTTTTTGCTGCTGCAGCACTTACCCCAGGACTTTGCCCAGCCGGCCTGGGATGACTTCCATTCCATGCAGGAGCTGTTATAACTCCTAAAGACCCTAAGGCTGGCCTTGAAACCTGAGGGGCCAGAATCCATGGGAGCTACGTCCCACTGAGGAAGTCCCTCCCGCTCACTCCGGAGCCTGTTCCGAAGTCGCCAGACCACCTGTCCTGTGACCTGTCGGGGAATGAGGCGGACTACAGGGGGAGACAGGAGTGTAGTTTTTGTGCCCTTAGCAACCCTCTGGCGGATAACCATACGGGGGAGATACTCATTAATGGACATAGTGACAGCCTTGTTTGAGTCCGGCAGTAACATGTCTGTTATTGCTCGCCGTTATGTTTTACAGTAACAGTGAATTAAAAGAAAGACCAGTCTTAAATGTATACACGGAGACGTCCGCATGTATAAATCCGCCCGATGTTACGTATGTCTGGAAGGAACCCTTAAAAGACTCACCGTGGCGGTTCTTCCGGATCCTCCATTTCCAGCAATCCTAGGGTGGGACTGGTCTGAAAGTAACAGCGGTAGACTAGTAAGCATTCCCGGAAAAGCTTTGGGCCTAGTTATAGGTGAGAAAGACTTATCTCAAGCTGCCTCCATGCCATGTAATCAGCCGACAGGGAGTGGGGCGGAGGGCCAAGAGAGTGACGCAGAAACTCCCCGACCGTCAAGGGCTGCTAAGTCATCTACCAGCACCCCGGCACCGCGGGAGGGATCTCCACCCCTTGAGGTCAGACCGGACCCGCTCTCTGAGTTGCACTTTCAGTTTAGAGAGACGCCGGCTTCTTTCAAGAGAGAACAGTGGAATGACAACTCTCTGAAACATGCAAAGAATACAGTCCATGCCACAAGGACCGCACTTCGTCATTGAAAATTACTTGTTATATCGGGTCGCCGAGCATGAGGGGAAGGATCGGAAGTTGCTGCTAGTCCCGCGAACCTACCGGTGGCAGTTCTGCGAGTTTGTGCCTCGCTTCTCAGAGAGAACGCGCCCTTGACCGATTTGACGAAGAAAAGAGCTCCCAACCTAGTGGTATGGTCTGACAAAGTGGGGACGGCATTCAGTCACTTAAAAAAGGCTCTGACTTCAGCACCTATATTAATTGCCCCTAACTTTTTCCTTCCAACATGGGAGCCATGTTGAGCCAAAGCGTCGACAGTGTTGAACACCCCGTAATGTACCTGAGCCGGAAACTGTTGGACCGGGAGACCAGGTATGCAGTGGTGGAGAAGGAAGCTCTGGCGATTAAATGGGCGGTTACGCAGCTGCGGTACTACCTCTTGGGTCGCGTGTTCATTCTGGTGATGGATCATGCACCTCTAAAGTGGATGGCCCTTCACAGGGAGTCGAATCCACGAGTCACCAGGTGGTTTCTTGACCTGCAGCAATACAAGTTTTCGCTCGTTCATCGTCAGGGGTCTCTTCATGCCAACGCTGACCTCTCAGTGCAGGACGCCCGACCCGATGGGTCTGGGCTGAGTGGGGAGTCTTGTCACACACATGTGCATAGGAGGCAGCTTAAGGGCTTAGAGATGAATGATAATACATCTGCCAGGGTGGGGTGGGGTGAAGGGTACACTGACGCTCTTTTTAAGATCCCTACAGGCCTTTCCCGGGAAATCCCACCAGGAGCCACCGCCTCAACCTGGGACACATCACTTCTGCTCCCGGCCCCGAGGACAACATCACTTCCGGTCCCGACCCTGAGGAAGACATCACTTCCGGTCCCGGCCCGAGGACGACATCACTTCCCCCAAACTTCCTATAAAGCCTCACACGTTTTCCCTTGAAGGCAGTTCTGTTTTGGACTTTGTTGTGTAAACTTGACT